>NC_044989.1:87929768-88269662 GCF_008728515.1 Papio anubis
AAAAAAAAAAAAAAAAAAAAAAAAAAAAAAAAAAGAGACAGTTGGACTTGATATATTCTGAACTTTGCCAAGAACTTTGGAATATTGCATCACTACTCGTAGGTTTTAATTAAATTACCGATATTTCAAGTCTGTATTAGTCTTCGCTTGTAGCTATAACATTCACGTTGACTCTATGTAGGGGTTTAAGCATCTGAATGTTACATCATCTAGAGCAGGCTAAAGTGTCAGTAGGCTGATAAGGCGTCTACACTAGAATGTTTCTGTTAACATCTTGCTTCTTTCATCAAGAAAGTCTTTGGCTGGGTGCGGTGGCTCACGCCTGTAATTCCAGCACTTTGGGAGGCCAAGGCCCATGGATCACTTGAGGTCAGGAGTTTGAGACCAGACTGGCCAACATGGTGAAACCCTGTCTCTACTAAAAATACAAAAATTAGGCTGGGCGCACAGTGGCTCATGCCTGTAATCCCGGCATTTTGGGAGGCCGAGGCAGGTGGATCACCTGAGGTCAGGAGTTTGAGACCAGCCTTGCCAACATGATGAATCCCCATTTCTACTAAAAATACAAAAATTATCCCAGGTGTGGGGTGCTACCTGGGAGGCTGAGGCAGGAGAATTGCTTGAATCTAGGAGGCAATGGTTGCAGTGAGCCAAGATCAGGCCATTGCACTCTAGCCTGGGTGACAAGAACGAAGCTCCATCCTCCCTCCAAAACAAAAAAACAAACAAGTCTGAAAAGGAAATTTTCTGAAAACAAAGAAACGCGCGAACCTGAGAAAAAAAAAAAAAAAAAAAAAAAAAAAAAAAAAAAAAAAAAAAAAAACAGTAAAGAAAGTCTTGCTTGATGGAGACTAAAAACAATGTCAACAAAACTAGTGTGCTTAGTGATGTATTGGTTTTTATTCTGGTGTAAGTTTTTACCTCATTGCAGACCAGTAACAATTTATTTTATGTTTACAGCAAATTGTTCTTTTATAGTCATGTATATAAACTTTATTACAGATGTATTTTATTTCAGAAAAGGAAAGTGGACATAACAAATATTGGTTATGAAAAAAGAAAACTGGGCACAATGGGATTAATATCATTGGATCTAAGGGTGGATTGCCAAGGGCAGGAGCAGGGCATGGCAGCGTTGGGTGAGGGGTTTTAGTTTGCCCATAGCATCATTAGCTACCCCACTCAGTTCTCTGATAAGGATAATTGAGAAATCTCAACTTGGCATAAAGAGAGTGCAGGTCAGTTGCTACCTTGGGACATCTCTTTCAAACAGAACACGGGCCATGAGCCCCATCTATGTAGAAAGTCTGGGGCACTCTGCTAGTGAAGTCTAAGTTCTTTGTCAGACTTTTTGTTCCCAGTCTATTTCTACATCTTTCAAGATTTGCAGTTCTATGTCTTGACCTATCAGTATAGCTACCCAAGTCACAGAAAGAATTGTGTTCTTCTCTATCTTCTCTATCAGGAGAGCAATTCAATGCTTTTCCCACCCCTAAAACAAGGATAATTACCTCCTTCATTTCCCTGTCCCCTGAATGTGTACTGGGAAATTGATGAGAGTAAATTTTCTTTAGATAATCAATGCAATTCAGCCCAGCAAGAGTTAAAGCTGGCTTCCTGTCTCTGCTGGGGAGCCAGGCTGGACGGGGCTCCTCCTGAACTGGGCGCAGATGCCGCCATGCTTTGTTGATTACAATCTCCCACACCAAGGAGGCTTTGACTAGGTTTGACATAATCAGCTCACAGCCTCTGCCTGCACTCTTTCACAAACAGGCCATTTTCACATCTTTTTCATGGAATCCGACAAGCGGAAAAATAATTAATGTTACCTCAGCCCAACAATGACCCTGGCTCTGATTCAAAAAGAAGGCATGTTGCATAAACTGCCCTTTAATTGAGGGTTGGGGGCAGACCCCACATACTCCTGTATCGGTTCTGCCTCCCTGGCCAAGGATGATTAAGGCTTTCCTAAGATTGAGGACCCATGGTCACTGAGTACTACTCAGTTTCAGGTTCAAAGAGCTTCCGTGAAAGAATTATGTTCATGGTATTTAGCAAGCACAGACCTGTTGTGCTGGTCAGAGAATTCCAGATGGTTGGTTGTTCCCATTTTACTGATAAAAACAAAGTGACTTCCTCTTTGCAGAAAACACAAAATTAGAACCCATAACTATTTTTCAATGTTTCTTTTCTGTCTCTTGAAAAAGAAAATACAAATGTTTTTTGTTGTGGAAGTCTGTGTGGTCACCTTCACTGCTGTGGTGAGTGTGAAATGGTGCAGCCACTTCGGAAAATAATCTGTAAGTTTTTCAAATGGTTAAATGTACAGTTACTATTTGATCCAGCAATTCCACTTCTAGATACATATCCAAGAGAAACGAAAACATACATTCACACAAAAAGCTGTACCTGAATATTCGTGGCAGTATTATTCATAATAGCCAGGAAGTGAATACAACACAAATGTACATCAGTTGATAAATGGATAAATAAAATGTGGTACATCCATGCAATGGAATAGTATTTGATCATAAAAAGGAATGAAGTACTGATAGATGTTATAACATGGGTGAACCTTCAAAACATGCTAAGAAGTCCATCACACACACACACAAAATGCATATTATTTTATTTATACGAAATATTCAGAATGGGCAGATATAGACAGACAGAAATATTAGTGGTTGTTTCAGGCTAAGGAGCATAAATGATTGAGGGGTAAATAGCTAAGGAATGTGACATTTATTTTTGAAGTGATGCAAATATTCAGTGGCTCACGCCTGTAATTCTAGCACTTTGGGACGTCAAGGCAGGTGATCACCTGAGGTCAGTCAGGAGTTTGAGACCAGCCTGGCCAACATGGCAAAACCCTGTCTCTACTAAAAATACAAAAATTAGCTGGGTGTGATGGCAGGCACCTGTAATCCCAGCTACTTGGTAGGCTGAGGCAGGAGTATTGCCTGAACCTGGGAGGCGAAAGTTGCAGTGAGCAGAGATCGCACCACTGCACTCTAGCCTGGGTGACAGAGTGAGACAGCGTCTCAAAAAAAAAGAAAAGATTCTAAAATTGATTATAGTATTTGTTACACAACTCTATGACTATACTGAAAATTATTAAACTGTACACTTAACAAAAAGTGTAAAGTGTACCCCAAAAATAATTACTCTAGAAAAATAATTGTCAAATTGTGGGCCAAGAACCCTGCAGATTCTGAAGGTTTTGCAGGGGTTTCTGTGAGTTTTTTACCTTTTCAAAAACTGGATTTCCTTTTTCAAAATCATTCAGCCCAAAATATCATGAATTTCTTTAATTTAGCAATAAAACATAGTACAATGGATTGAATAAAAAAGCAAAGATATGAATCAAAGTGTCCATTTTTTACCAAGCCATAAGAAATCTTCAATAATTTAAAAAGAAATAGACTTAACATGGTCACCAGAGAAAATCTGTAAAATATGGAAAAGTGAAAAAAGACAGTAAATGTCTTTCAGGATCTGACCAACCACAGGGAACCACTGATGGCACGTGGGCATGTTTCCATCTGGTCTTTTTCTGCCTCCTTGAGTCCCACCCACATCTTGTGAAGTGGTGAAGCTGTGGCAAGGGACCCAGCTCTGTTGAGCAAGCCCCTTCCCTCTTTGGCACCATTCTCTTACAAGTAGAATAGCCAATATCTGCCTTGCTTCAGGGTGGCAGGATCCCATTTATAACTGTTTAAGACTATGTTTACTTACTGAATACAACAGTAGCACATGATCGTTCAAAAAAAAAATTGTGTGTGTGCATCTGTGCATCATGAATGTATAAAGCAGAAAGCAGGCTGATACGGTGTGCACTGGATCCAGGTGGCAAGTGCAAACGCATCTCTTAAACTCGCCAACCCCAAATCCCGTAAAATGACAGAAAAGTGGCTTAACGATCAGTTTATTATAGCAAATAAGAACAGATGTCACTAACAGACCAGAAATCATGAAGAATTCCCGGAAGACAGCATGTAGAATGGAAACAGATGAATGAGAGGAGAAACTCCAAACATACTCTGTCAAAAACTACAGATGAAGAAAAAGAAATCCAGAGAAACACCAAATTCCAAGTCAAATAATAGATTCACTGTCTCTTGTCTGCAATTCTTAAATCCAAAAGGTTCTCAAAACAGAAAGATTTTTTCCCCCTAAGTTTGGTACAAACTCATTTGCAGCAAAATCTGACCAGGACTGATGTAAAGCTATTTGTAGATTTTATTTATCTTACTTCGTGTGAATATTCATTTCTTTCTTTGCAAAAAAATTAATACGTCTGATTACAGGATGCTACTCTAGACCCGTTGGAAGCATTATGAAATATCAGTAGATGCTATGCTAGTTAACAGAGTGTCAACATGATTGGATTGAAAGATGCAAAGTATTGAGTCTGGGTTTTTCTGTGAGGATGTTTCCAAAGCAGATTAATATTTGAGTCAGTGGGCTGGGGAAGGCAGACCCACCTTTAATCTGGTGGACACAACCTAATCAGCTGTCATCGAATATAAAGCAGGCAGAAAAAAGTGAAAAGGCGAGATAGGCCTAGCCTCCCAGCCTACATGTTTCTCCCATGCTGGATGCTTCCTGCCCTCAAACATCTGATTCCAGGTTCTTCAGTTTTGAAACTCAGATTGGCTCTCCTTACTCCTCAAGTTTGCAGACAGCCTATTGTGGGACTTTGTGATTTTGTAAGTTAATATTTAATAAACTCCCATATATATATGGAATGCTATGAACATCCTTTCTCTCTCTCTCTCTCTCTTTTTTTTTTTTTGGAGACAGAGTCTTACTCTGTCACCCAGGCTGGAGTGCAGTGGCATGATCATAGTTCACTGCATCCTCAAACTCCTGGGCTCAAGTGATCCTCCCATCTCAGCCTCCTGAGTAGCTGAGACCACAGGCTCACACCATCACACCTGGTTAATTTTTTTTGAAACGATCTTCCTAAACTCAAAAAAGGAGGCCGGGTGTGGTGGCTCATGCCTATAATCCCACACTTTGGGAGGTTGAGGTGGGTGGATCACCTGAGACCAGGAGTTCAAGACCAGCCTGGCTAATATGGTGAAACCTCGTCTCTACTAAAAATACAAAAATTAGCCAGGCGTGGTGGCAGATGCCTGTAGTCCCAGCTACTCGGGAGGCTGAGGCAGGAGAATTGCTTGAACCCAGGAGGCAGAGGTTGCAGTAAGTCGAGATCACACCACTGCACTCCAGTCTGGGCAACAGAGCAAGACTCTGTCTCAAAAATAAATAAATAAACAAGTCAATAATAAAATAAAATAAAATCCAAAAAGTTTAGAATTTCAGCATACAACTGGATCCTAGAGATTTGGATGAAGAATGTGGGCTTACGATATCAGAAGAGGTACCTAGAATAAAATAAAAATTAGGTTTTCAACAATAGGAAAATGAATAATCAAGTGGGTGTATATGCCTATGAATTAAAAGGAAATTAAAGACACATATTGGAAAGGAAGAAATAAACTAACCCTCTTTGCAGAGGGCACAATTGTCTAGAGAATCCCCAAGGAATCCACCAAAAAAGAAAAATGCCAAGAACAAATAAGTGAATTTAGTAGGTTTTCAGGATTCAAAGTCAACACACAAAAAGGAATCATGCTAGAAAGCATATATTAGTGATGAGCAATTGGAAACAGAAATTAAAAACACAATAACATTTATAATTGCTCAAAACTAGAGGAAACACTGTGTATAAATCTAACAAAACATATACAGCATCTGTATGATAGAAACTGTGAAATACGGATGAAAAAGGTTTTAAAAAAGCCTAACAGTGAGACATACCATGTTCATTAGTTTGAAGACTAACCATAAAAGTGTCAATTATGTCCAAACTGATCTATCAAAGCTTCAACAGAATTCTTTGTAGATATAGACAAGCTGACTCTGAAATTTACGCAGAGAAGCAAAGGAACTAGAATAGCTAAAACAATTTTGAAAAAGAATAAAATGGGAGGAATCAAATTACATGATTTTAAGACTTACTTATTACATGGTAACAGTAATTAAGACAGTGTGGTGTTGGCAGAGGAACAGACACTTGTGATCACTGGAACAGAACAAGAGTACAAAACTAGGCTCATATATTCACCGACAGATTGTTGACAAAGGTGCAAAAGTGATTCAATGGAGGAAGGATAACTTTTATAATAAATAGCCTTGAAACAATTGGATATTTATAGGTTAAAAAAAGAACGCTGACCAGGTGCAGTGGCTCATAACTATAATCCCAGGATCCCAGTGCTTTGGAAGGCTGAGGTGGGAGGATCATGTGAGTCCGGGAATTTGAGATCACCCTGGACAACACGGCAAGACCCCGTCTCTATAAAATATAAAACATCGGGTGGGCGCAGTGGCTCATGCCTGGAATCCCAGCACTTTGGGATGCCAAGGCGGGGAGATCACTTGAGGTCAGGAGTTCCAGACCAGCCTGGCCAACATGGTGAAACCCGTCTCCACGAAAAATACAAAAATTAGCCAGGCGTGGTGGCGCATGCCTGTAATCCCAGCTCCTCGGGAGGCAGAGGCAGGAGAATCACTTGAACCTGGGAGGTGGAGGCTGCAATGAGCCTCCAGCCTGGATGACAGAACAAGACTCCATCTAAAATAAGAATAAAAACTAAAAAATTAAATCAAAAATTAGCTGGGCATGGTGGTGCATGCCTGCAGTCGCAGCTACTCAGAAAGTGGGAGGATTGCTTCAGCCCAGGAGGTCAAGGCTGCAGTGAGCCATGATCATGCCACTGCACTTAGCCCGGGCAATACAGTGAGACCCTGTCTAAAAAAATAAAAAATAAACATAAAAAATAACCTTGACCTACACCCCTCAGACTTCATGCAAAAATTCTCTCAAAATGGATCATATTCCCAAATGCCAAACAAAAAACCATACAGCTCTTAGAAGAAAATCTTCATAACCTAGGATTAGGTGAAGAGTTCTCAGACATGATAACAAAGGCATGATTTACAAGACAAAAAAAAAAAAAAAAAAATCAATAAATTGCTCTTCATCAAAGTTAAACACTTTGCTCTGCGAAAGATTCTGTTAAGAGAATAAAAAGACAAACAACAGACTGTAATAAAAGTTCGGCAAATCACACATCCAACAAAGGACTTGTATGCAGAATGTATAAAGAATTCTCCAAATTCAACAGAAAGGAAAAAAACTCCAATCAGAAAACAGATAAGAAACACTTTACCAAGGAGTATATATGTATGGCAAACATGCAGATAAAAAAGTATTTCACATCATTAGTCATTAGAGAAATGCAAATTTCCCTAATGATGAAATATTACTAAAAGCTATGATGAGATATTACTACACATCTATAAGAATGGTTAAAAGAAAAAAAAATTAGCCAGGTGCGGTGGCTCACGCCTGTAATCCCAACACTTTGAGAGGCTGAGGCGGGAGGATCACGAGGTCAGGAGATCGAGACCATCCTGGTTAACACGGTGAAACCCCATTTCTACTAAAAATACAAAAAAATTAGCTGGGCGTGGTGGCGGGCACCTGTAGTCCCAGCTACTCGGGAGGCTGAGGCAGGAGAATGGCGCGAACCCAGGAGGCAGAGGTTGCAGGGAGCCAAGATTGCGCCACTGCACTCCAGCCTGGGCAACGGTGCAACACTCTGTCTCAAAAAAAAAAAAAAAAAAAGGAAAGAAAGAAAAAAATATTAGTAATACCAAGTGCTGGTAAGATGTGGAGCAACTGGATCTTTCATACATTGCTCATGGGAGTGTAAAGCGATTTAGTTACTCAGCAGTTCAGCTGTTTATGATAAAGTTTAAACATACTCATTACTTACCCAGCAATGAAAGTCCTGGCTATTTATTCCAGAGAAATCAGAACTTACATTCATATACACAAAAGGAATGAAGCATTGCTAGGTGCAGTAACTTGGATGCATCTCAAGGGTGGAATGCTGAGTGAAAAAAAAAAAAAAAAAAACAGGCAGGGTGTGGTGGCTCATGCCTGTAATTCCAACACTTTGGGAGGCCGAGGTGGGTGGATCACTTGAGGTCAGGAGTTTGAGACCAGCCTGGCCAACATGGTGAGACCCTGTCTCTACTAAAAATACAAAAATTAACCAGGTGTGGTGCACATCTGTAATCCCAGCCACTCAGGGAGCTGAGGCACGAGAATCGCTTGAACCCGGGAGGTGGAGGTTGCAGTGAGCCCAGATTGTGCCACTGCACTCCAGCCTGGGTGACAGAGCAAGACTCCATCTCAAAAAAACAAAACAAAACAAAAACAATAAAATGACAAAATTATAGTGATGGAGAACACATCAGTGGTTACCAGGGTTGTAAGTAATGGACCAGTTCTGTATCCTGGTTTTGGTAATAGCTACTGGAATCTATGCATGATAAAATTTAATATAACTATTCTCACACACACACACACACACACACACACACACACAGACACCAGAGTACATATAAACTGGCAAAATCCAATAAGATTTGTACTTGAATTAATATTATTACACCAACCTTAATTTTCTGGCTTTGATGATGTACTATGCTAACATGTACAAGATATTATTATTAGGGGATGCTAGGTAAATGGTATACTAGAACATTCTGTACTATTTTTACACTTTCTCATGAGCCTGAAACTTTTAAAATATCAAAAGTTGTTTTTAAAAAGCAATGGAATAACAACTGCAAAACTTCAAAAAGTAGTCACCAAGAGATTCAGGAAATGGAGTAGATAAGAAATATACATATAGATGTAAGTTATTGGTTTTGTTGTAGTTCTAGGTTCACTGATGGGTTCATGGCTGCTCACTATTTTATAATGTTTTATGTAGATATAGATGTAGATGTCAATGTCGATATTTCTAGAGATCTAGATGTAGATGTAGCTATAAATGTAGCCATAAGCTGGGGGCGGTGGCTCATGTCTATAATCCCAGCACTTTGGGAGGCTGAGACGGGTGGATCACCTGAGGTCAGGAGTTTGAGACCAGCCTGGCCAACATGGTGAGACCCTGTCTCTACTAAAAAAAAAAAAAAAAAAAAAAAATTAGCCGGGCCTGATGGTGCATGCCTGAAGTCCCAGCTACTCAGGAGGCAAGGCTGGAGAATATCTTGAACCCAGGAGGTGGAGGTTGCAGTGAGCTGAGATTGCACCAGTACACTCCAGCCTGGGCAACAAGAGGGAAACTCCATCTCAAAAATAAATAAATAAAAGTAGCCATAGGCATAGAGACAGAGTTAGAGGCAGAGATCTCACACATAATCTTCCCTGCACATCAAAACAATATTTTCAGACCTAATGAAGAAAAATAATTTTAATAAGAAGTTGTAAAACAGTATTGTGATAGCAGCCTATTCTCCCTTTTTTTTTTTTTTTTTTAAAAAAAAAGGTCTATTCCTGTATGCACATATATGGGTGTAAATGTACAGGAAAAGGCAGAAAGAATACAAGCTGAAAGACTAGTCAAGAGTTCTGGGGAGAATACTGGGATTGTGCATAGATGGGGAAGGGGAGAAGTAAGAGAGGAGAGTGAATTGGGATATTCTCCCTTTATTCTCTATATTTTGTATTTTAAAAACATTTCCAAGATAATGTATTTGTATAAATTAGGCTTCACTGCACCACTGCTATGGTATGTTCTTGCTGAAATAGACATTTATTCTGCATAGGGATGTGCCTTTCTGCCCACAATGCTTCTAATAAGACCATCACCTATGGACTTAAAGCGTGCCTTATTCACTTTTATTCACATAGCATTGCTGCTGCTGCTGCTGCTGCTGCTGCTTCCTTTTTTGTTTGTTTGTTTGTTTGTTTGTTTTTGAGACAGGGGTCTCACTCTGTCACTCAGCCTGGAGTGCAGTGGTGAGATTTCGGCTCACTGCAACCTCCACCTCCCTGGTTCAAGCGATTATCCCACCTTAGCCTCCCCAGTAGCGGGATTACAGGCATGCCACCACCACACCAGGCTAATTTTTGTATTTTTAGTAGAGATAAGGTTTCACTGCATTGGAAAGTCTGGTCTCAAACTCCTGACCTTAAGTGATCCAACCGCCTCGGCCTCCCAAAGTGCTGGGATTACAGGCACAAGCCACGGTGCCTGACCCACATAGCATTGCTTCTGACTAAGAAACTTACTTTACAGCAAACAAGGACTGCACTGGGCTATGATCATAGAATTTGCTTGTCTTGTCATGTTCCCATCATCCTAAGCAAGGGCTTCATAGAGCAGTTATTAGCCTTTTGAAGACTCAGTTATGTCATCAACTGGGTGACAATACCTGGGCAGTACTAGGGCAATGTGTACTATGGCACATTGATATAGCTCAATGTGTTATCCACTGTGATGGTTAATACTGAGTGTCAACTTGATTGGATTGAAGGATGCAAAGTATTGATCCTGGGTGTGTATTGCCAAAGGAGATTAACATTTGAGTCAGTGGGCTGGGAAAGGCAGACCCACCCCTAATCTGGGTGGGCATGATCTAATCAGCTGCCAGCAAGACCAGAATAAAAGCAGGTAGAAGAATGTGGAGAGATCAGACTGGCTTAGCCTCTCAGCCTACATCTTTTTCCTGTGCTGGATGCTTCCTGCCCTCAAACATCCGACTCCAAGTTCTTCAGCTTTAGGACTTGGACCGACTTCCTTGCTCCTCAGCTTGCAGACAGACTATTCTGGAATCTTGTGATTGTGTGAGTTAATACTCCTTAATCAATTCCCCTGTTTATATACATCTATCCTATTAGTTCTGTCCCTCTAAAGAACCCTGACAGCAAAGCAAGGTGGCTCATGCCTGTAATCTCAGCACTTTGGGAAGCCAAGGCAGGTGGATAACCTGAGGTCAGGAGTTCGAGACCAGCCTTGCCAGCATGGTGAAACCCCGTCTCTACTAAAAATAGTCAAAGGTTGCAGTGAGCCCAGATCTCACCACTGCACTCTAGCCTGGGTGACAGAGTGAGACTCCATCTCAAAACAACAACAACAAAGCCAAAAAAAAACAAAAACAAAAAACAAAAAAACAAAAGACTAGCACCTCTAAAATACAACTCCATAGACAACAATATAAAAGGTACTCCAAAGCATTGAAATTCCTGAGTTCCTTAATTCAGTCCTCAGGAATTTGGTTTCTATTAGTAAAATACAAAAGTAATTTAAAAAGTTAAATAGAAATAGTCCCTACCAGTATAGATACTTGGTTGTTTATCTTGCTTATCTGAGGTTAAAATCAAAGATATTAAAGCTTTAAATGGCCATCAAATTGCCTTTTTACCTGGGCAACTTGAGTGTCTTCCGAGGCTCACTTCTGCCTGAGAGAATGAGAAATCTCTGCTGTAGGTGTGCAGATTGAGATGTGATTAAGATAGACATGGCAGCCGGGCGCGGTGGCTCACCCCTGTAATCCCAGCACTTTGGGAGGCCGAGGCGGGCGGATCACAAGGTCAGGAGATCGAGACCACAGTGAAACCTCGTCTCTACTAAAAATACAAAAAAAATTAGCCGGGAGCGGTTGTGGGCGCCTGTAGTCCCAGCTACTCGGGAGGCTGAGGCAGGAGAATGGCGGAAACCCGGGAGGCGGAGCTTGCAGTGAGCTGAGATCCGGCCACTGCACTCCAGCCTGGGCGACAGAGCAAGACTCCGTCTCAAAAAAAAAAAAAAAAGATAGACATGGCAGGAAATTCACTACTTCCGAGGACCGTGAAGTCATGATGATGTAGCCTATCGAGACCCATAAGGATGGGACCATCCCTGGAGGCAAGAGGCTAGGGCTCTTGAAAGGTAGAGTCATTTCTGGCACCAATAGGATGGTGAAAATGGTCCTGATATGCAAAAGCATCATTACGTCAACTTAGTGGACTTGGTTTGCTCAAGTCTTATTTTAACAGTGGTAAGAAATTTGTGATCATTCATCATCAACTCCCTTTACTGACCACTGTTGGCTTTTTTTTTTTTTTTTTGAGACGGAGTCTCGCTCTGTCGCCCAGGCTGGAGTGCAGTGGCCGATCTCAGCTCACTGTAAGCTCCGGCCTCGGGTTCACGCCATTCTCCGCCAGCCTCCCCGAGAAGCTGGGACTACAGGCTTCACCTCACCGGCTAATTTTTGTATTTTTAGTAGAGACGGGTTTCACCGGTAAGCCAGATGGTCTCATCTCCTGACCCTCGTGATCCGCCTGCCTCGGCCTCCCCCAAAGTGCTGGGATTACAGGCTTGAGCCACCGCCTGCACACACTGTTGGTTTTTCAAATTTAATTTAATTCTAATTTTTGACAGGGTCTCACTCTGTCACCCAGGCTGGAGTGCAGTGGTGCGATCTCAACTCACTGCAGCCTCTACCCCCAGAGCTCACTCGATCCTCCTACCTCTGCCTCCCCAGTAGCTGGGACTAGAGGCACACTACCACGCCTGGCTAATTTTTTGTAGAGACAGGGCTTCATACCATATTGCCGAGGCTGGTCTTGAACTCCTGAGCTCTAGCAATCTGCCCACCTCTGCCTCCCAGAGTGCTGGGATTACAGACGTGAGCCACTGCACCTGGTCTGTTGGCCTTTTAAAGAGACAAGACTTGTTAAGACTTGTGTCTCTGCAGAGTCGCTTTCCCGTTGGATGAGTTTTCACCTGCCAAAAACTTCCACTGTGTCTCCCACCTGGACCTGTTGTTCCTCACTCTGGAAAGCTTTCTCCATTTAATCAAAATCGAACTTACCAGCCAGGCATGGTGGCAGGCATCTGTAGTCCCAGTTACTTAGGAAGCTGGGGCTGGTGGATCATCAAAGCCCAGGAAGGAGGTAGAGGCTGCAGTGAGCCATTTTGGCACCACTGCACTCCAGCCTGGGTGACAGAGACCATTGACCTGTCCCCAGAGTCTGGCTCTCCACCATCCAAGGTGACTGGCTGTTTGGCTGATAATTCAACTCTATTTATGTGGTAGTAGATGGTAAATTAACAGCAATGATAATGCACAAAATGCAATAGTTCCCATGACATTAACACTAATCCTCACAGCAGCACTGTGAGGTGCGTTGAACTGTTTCCATTTCACTTATTTTTTTGGTTTTGAGACAGTGTTGCTCTGTCATGCAGACTGGAGTGTAGTGACACAATCTCGGCTGACTGCAGCCTCTGCCTCCCAGGTTCAAGCGATTCTCCTGTCTCAGCCTCCCAAGTAGCTGGGATTACAGGTGTGCGCTACCACACCTGGCTAATTTTTCTACTTTAGTGAAGATGGGGTTTTGCTATGTTGGGCAGGCTGGTCTTGAACTCCTGACCTCAGTTATCTGCCCGCCTTGGCCTCCCAATGTGCTAGAATTACAGGCGTGAGCCACCGCGCCCAGCCTGTTTCCATTTTAAAGGAATTGCAAAATATGAGAACAGAAGAGAGGGTTAGAATGGAGGACTATCTGCTCCCAAAGCCATACTTGCCTGAAAATCCCAGGGATGTTTTACAGCTTGCCATAATAACCAATGCCCCCAAATGGCTTTGTAGCAGGTATCTTTGGAAATCATAATCTTAAATCCCGATTTCCCAAATCTGACTAAAGATAAGAATTTATCTGGCTGGGTGTGGGGGCTCATACCTGTAATCCTAGCACTTTGGGAGCCTGAGGTGGGAGGATCACTTGAGCCTAGGAGTTTGAGATCAGTCTGGGCAACATAGTGAGATCCCATATTTATATAAACAAAAAATAAAATAATTTATCTGTAAACCGAATTAAAAATACAGGCTCTGGGAAGGCTGGGTGCAGTGTCTCACGCCTGTAATCCCAGCACTTTGGGAGGCCGCGACGGGGGGATTGTCTGAGGTCAAGAGTTTGAGACCAGCCTGGCCAACATGGTGAAACCCCATCTCTACCAAAAATATAAAAAATTAGCCGGGTGTGGTGGCGCGCACCTGTAATTCCAGCTACTCAGGAGGCTGAGACAGGAGAATTGCTTGAACCTGGGAGGTGGAGGTTGCAATGAGCTGAGATCACGCCATTGCACTCCAGCCTGGGCAACAGAGCGAGACTCTGTCTCAAAACAAAACGCAAAAACAGGCTCCAGGGGCACAGGCCAGGCCACTGAATTCAAGTCTTCAGCTCGAGGCCAGGGAAACTGCGCCTTTAGTCTTGCATCCCCATGTGGGAACCACGGTCATAGTTGAAGGAGCACCTTATCTGTTGGATTTCTACCAGCTTGAGAGTTGGGTGAGGTAGATTATTGGAGAACGGTAGGGGGTCCTTAGGAATCTCAAAAATCTCATCAAATAGAATCCTGCAGCCACTGGGCAGGGAACATTGTGGAAGTAAAGTCAGGAAATGAGAGTGCAGAGGTACAGGTTTCCCACCCAGAGGTCTGATCTTGCCTAAAATTCTGCAAATGACTAAATCATGATCTTTTCTTTGAATGAGAATTGCGGAATTAGACCATCTGAATTTGTTTTTTTTTTTTTTGTTTTTTGAGACGGAGTCTCGCTGTGCTCCCAGGCTGGAGTGCAGTGGCGTGATCTCGGCTCACTGCAAGCTCTGCCTCCCGGGTTCACGCCATTCTCCCGCCTCAGCCTCCCAAGTAGCTGAGACTACAGGCGCCCGCCACCATGCCCGGCTGGTTTTTTGTATTTTTAGTGGAGACGGAGTTTCACCATGTTAGCCAGGATAGTCTCGATCTCCTGACCTTGTGATCCACCCGCCTCGGCCTCCCAAAGTGCTGGGATTACAGGCTTGAGCCAACGCGCCCGGCCGACCATCTGAATTTGTACCTGGTTCCCCCAGCTTTTAAACTTCGTGAGCTTGGGCAAATTACCTAATTTCTGTATGCCCTGGCTTTCCCATTTATTAAACAGAAATGATAATCGTTAATTACCACCTAAGGATGTTGTTAGAATGTTAAAATACAATACTTAATACTGTGTCTGGCACACAGTAGGCATTCAACAAATATTATTAGTCATTATGGGGTTAGATAATAATATCAAATAATAATAAAACTCAGTTCTACATAATGTTTATAGCACAAAAGACTCAACTTCCAAAATATTTCTGGGCATTGCGTCAGGTGCTTTACACATAATTTTAAAAACTTCTTATTCTAAATTATAGACTCATAGAAAGTTGCAAAACTATGGAATGGTAATTCTCATTAGAAACAAAACAACAAAATAAAATGACAAAAAAAGTTGCCAAAATAGTACAGAGAGGAAATGCCTGTGTCCTATTTTCCCAGCTTCTTCCAATGTACTGTCTTACAAACGTACACATTTATATTGATATATATGTTTTTTTATATATATACATTGTTTGTTTTGTTTTGTTTTTGAGATGGAGTTTCTCTCTTGTTGCCAGGCTGGAGTGCAATGGTGCAATCTTGACTCACTGCAACCTCTGCCTCCCGGGTTCAAGCAATTCTCGTGCCTTAGCCTCCTGAGAGGCAGGGATTACAGGCACGCGCCACCACACCTGGCTAATTTTTGTATTTTTAGTGGAGACAGGGTTTCACCATGTTGGCCAGTCTGGTCTCAAACTCCTGACTTCAGGAGATCCACCCATCTTGGCCTCCCAAAGTGCTGGGATTACAGGCGTGAGCCACCGCGCCCTGCCTATAATATATATATTTTTAGATGAAACTTTCCAGAAGAAACTGAGACTGACAAGTGAAGCAACTTACCTAACGACAGACAAACTCAAGTTCTCCAACTAAAGAGAAAAACTGCCTTTAATTTTTTGGCGTAGGAGAGTAGCTGACAGGAAAGTGACGATCAGGCCGGGCGCGGTGGCTCAAGTCTGTAATCCCAGCGCTTTGGGAGGCCGAGACGGACGGATCACGAGGTCAGGAGATCGAGACCATCCTGGCTAACACGGTGAAACCCCGTCTCTGCTAAAAAAATACAAAAAACTAGCCAGGCGAGGCGGCAGGCGCCTGTAGTCCCAGCTACTCGGGAGGCTGAGGCAGGAGAATGGCGTGAACCTGGGAGGCGGAGCTTGCAGTGAGCTGAGATCCGGCCACTGCACTCCAGCCCAGGCAACAGAGCGAGACTCCGTCTCAAAAAAAAAAAAAAAAAAGGAAAGTGACAATCTGAAAAAGAAGCCTGCTTGCCACCCAAACCCATTATTGAGGTATGATTGACAAATAAAAATGCTGTATATCCAAGGCACACGAGGTGGTGTTTATATATATATATATATACACTGTGAACTGATCACTACAATCATACTAATATATCCATCACTTTACCTAGTTAAATTATCTTTTTTTTCCTTTTTTTTTTTTTTCTGATGTGAGGAGAACACTGAACCCTACTCTCTCTGCAAATTTTCAGAATACAATACATTATTGGCCAGGAGCGGTGGCTCACGCCTGTAATCCCAGGACTTTGGGAGGCCGAGACGGGCGGATCACGAGGTCAGGAGATCGAGACCATTCTGGCTAACACGGTGAAACCCCGTCTCTACTAAAAATACAAAAAAATTAGCCGGGCGTGTGGGCGGGCGCCTGTAGTCCCAGCTACTCAGGAGGCTGAGCCAGGAGAATGGCGTGAACCCAGGAGGCGGGGCTTGCAGTGAGCCGAGATCGCGCCACTGCACCCCAGCCCGGGCGACAGAGCGAGACTCCGTCTCAAAAAAAAAAAAAAAAGGATACAATACATTATTAACTACCGTTGCTATGCCATACACTAGATCTCCAGAACTGAATCCTCTTACAACTGAAGGTGCATACCCTGTATCAATAGCTTCCTTTTCACTACCTTTAAAAAGCCTCCTTTTGAAGAGGACTGAGTACTCTCACTTGCAAAGTGCTTCACCTTGTCAGAGATGGTTACATATTTTATCACATTTAATTCCTGAAAACTGCCCTGTGAGATAGCAGGGTAGATAATGTTATTATTTCAACTTGACATAGTCTAAGGTCACATGGCAGACTCAGATACAGCTGCCTTTAAAAATGTCCAGAAAAATGGTTACATTAACAGGTACTGAGTGTACCTTTTCATCCTATAATCTCGATACCACCAGAAAATAAACCAGCAAGTTGTCATCTATAAATGAACATTTTGTGGGGAGAACAGAATACCTTGTGTGCTGAATATGTGGAAACTCTTACTCATTTCTTTCTAAACTCTTCCGAAATGATAGAAAAATCATGTAACGAATGAGGCAACAGACTCTTGTGAACTTATGGTTTCAGCCTGGAAGCCACAGCACAGGGACCACAGGGAAGAAAATTGTTCTGGGCTTTTAGATGCCCAAACGCCTCCAAAGACACCTTCATACTGGAAATCATAAAAGTGAATTTGGCTCCCTCTTTAAAGCCCAAGGACCAAACTGGATTTACTGTTTGAGTGCAGGAAACTTTACCAAGATTATGGAAACAGAAAAGAATTCAAGATTAACACATACTGTACATTTCAGTACAGGTGGCAGGACAATTAGAAATCTAGTTAAGCTATAGAAAATCTTCATAAATCTGGGAAGGATTTAGGTCTTGGTGTGCTTTGGTGTAACCCATCATCAGATGCATGTTGTACTCGGTCTCCGTGCATCCAGACTCCCCAGGTGCCGGGGAGATGATGTAAAGGGAAGAATAAAGAAGCGATTTTCTCTGATCCGCCTTTTGTGTGGAGCAAACAATTAGGTGGCACTGGTGCCTGCAAGGGGGAACTGAGTAAGTCTCTGAATGCTGCCTTGCGTTAACGTTCTAAAAGTTTCATGTTTTCCTTTTAAAAGTAATTAAGAGCATTCTCATGAAATAAAAAAATAGCTAAGGGAAAAGAAAAAAAAAATTCAAAAGCAAAGGCAACCCTTGACCATGGCGGCTCCAGCCATCTCACTGACATATTCTCTAAAATAAAATAAAATAATTATATATTTATTTATAAATAATATATATTTTATATATATATATGTGTATACACACACACATATATATATGAATATAATATATATTAGAGACAAGGTCTCATTCTGTTGCCAGACTGGAGTGCAGCACGCTGTCATGGCTCTTTGCAGCCTCAAATTCCTGGTCTCAAACGATCCTCCTCCCTCAGCTTCCTACTCAAAAGGGACTACAGGCCGATCCGCGTACCTCAGCCTCCCAAAGTGCTGGGATTACAGGCGTGAGCCAACACACCGGGCCATAATTTTCTTTTCCTTAATTAAAAAAAAATGTGGCTGGGCATGGTGGCTCACACCTGTAATCATAGCACTTTGGAAGGCCGAGACAGAGGGATCACTTGAGGTCAGGAGTTTGAAACCAGGCTGGCCAATATGGTGAAACCCTGTCTCTACTAAAAATACGAAAAAATTATCCAGGCATGGTGGCGCACGCCTGTAATCCCAGCTACTGGGGAGGCTGAGGCAGGAGAATCACTGGAATCCAGGAAGCAGAGGTTGAAGTGAGCCAAAATCATGCCACTGCACTCCAGCCTGGGCAACAGAGTGAGACTCCATCTCAAAAAATAAAAAATATGGACTGCTTCACGAATTTGCATGTCATGCTTGCGCAGGGGCCATGCTAAACTTCTCCGTATCATTTCAATTTTAGTATATGTGCTGCCGAAGGGAGTAAAAAATTTTATATAATTTTTATATGTCAATAAAGAGTACTCATCTGATTTCTTCTAACCATTTGACAATGTAAAAATCATTAACTCAGGCTGTGCAAAAATAGGCAGTGGATTCCCTGGATCTGGTCCAAGTGCTGTGGTTTACTAACTCCTGATCTAGACCTACCCTGCCTTCTTAAATCTCTTCTGGAGGAATCCCATTAAGTTGGAGAAGATGGAGTTTCCCCAAGTTTGTGCGGTGGTCTGTTTTCCAACTTGCTAGGGCCTAGATCCTGTCTTCTAGATGTTTTGACTTTTTTTTTTCTTTTTTTGAGACTGAATCTCACTCTGTTGCCCAGGCTGGAGTGCAGTGGAGTGATTTCAGCTCATTGCAGCCTCCACCTCCCAGGTTCAAGCGATTCTCATGTCTCAGCCTCCCAAGTAACCGGGACTACAGGCATGCGCCACTATGCCTGGCTAATTTTTGTGTTTTTAGTGGAGACAGGGTTTCACTATGCTGGCCAGGCTGGTCTTGAACTCCTGACCTTGGGTGATTTGCCCACCTCGGCCTCCCAAAGTACTAGGATTACAGGCGTGAGCCACTGGGCCAGGCCAAGATGTTCTTTCTGTGTTCCCTGTCAGGCTCTGACAATCAGCTACCCTGTTCCAGAACAACTTGAACCCTTTTAATAGGATTTCTCTTCCATTCAACGATGTCTGTTCCAAAGCATGGATAAAAGGTAACAGAATACATACTTAAATTAGTTGGTTGAATTTTTATGGCATGTAAAACTGACTGATTTTTTTTTTTTTTTTTTGAGACGGAGTCTCGCTCTGTCGCCCAGGCTGGAGGGCAGTGGCCACTGATTTTTTTAAAATAAACAAAAAAAGAATGGCCGGGCGCGGTGGCTCAAGCCTATAATCCCAGCACTTTGGGAGGCCGAGACGGGCGGATCACGAGGTCAGGAGATCGAGACCATCCTGGCTAACACGGTGAAACCCCGTCTCTACTAAAATACAAAAAAAATTAGCCGGGCGAGGTGGCGGGCGCCTGTACTCCCGGCTACTCGGGAGGCTGAGCCAGGAGAATGGCGTGAACCCGGGAGGTGGGGCTTGCAGTGAGCTGAGATCCGGCCACTGCACTCCAGCCTGGGCGACAGAGCCAGACTCCGTCTCAAAAAAAAAAAAAAAAAAAAAAGAAAGAATATACGCTTAAGAGTCGCTTGTAAAGAAGCTTTAAAATCCGGATCTTGAAATGATTTTCCAACCCCAGCTCGCAACAGGGCGCTAGTTGCTCTACTTCCAGCTGCATTTTGCAGAGGGTGCGGATATGTTTGCCCAGAAACAGGCTTGCAGAGGCTAATTCTGGCCTCAAGAGTTGCTTTCTCCTGACCAAGAAGGTTGAGGAAAGAAAGCCCCCTGCCCTCTTTATCAGGGATTTCCTGTGGGTGGAATGAAAGACTGCTTTAGGGTACTTTGGGAATAGATTTTTATCTGCTTTGGCAGTCTCTCAAATGAAAGACCAGAAAACACACCTTGAATGTCAGAAAAAGGAGTTTCCTGCAGAGAGCTTTGCAAATCTTTTGTAATTCCAGTGGAGTCCTGGGGATTGTGCCCAGTGCCTTAGAGCAGAAATTTCAAACCTGCCGGGTGTGGGTGAGCACCGGCCTTCCAGGTACCTCCCCAAGCCAAAAAGGCAATACCAGGAAAGGAAGAGATGGGTTTTGCCTTGTTTTTGACTTGTCTTGGGGTGAGCCCAACAGTGAGAGGAAAATTCTAGTACAGATGCAAACAATAGGGCCCACGACATCCTATAGCTCAGTCCTGGAGAGGGGACAAGCAAAAAGGCAAGGCCCAAAATGCACTAGGAATAGGGCCTTCCTTGACCAAGGAGGATGCAGATTTACTGGGGGCTGCTGCCAGAATATGTACAAATTCCTGTGCCGTGGGGTGGAGCTCACGCTACACTCCCTCTCTCTTTGCAGGCGAAGGTACTTATGCCTCAGGTCCATACCAAAAGAGGGTCGAGGCAGGCAGAAATGAAGGTCGAGGCAGGCAGAAATGAAGGTCAAGGCAGGCCCTCCTCTTATTAAAGTGAACTGAAGTATAGACCGAAGGCGTGAGCCTTACAGAGAAGCAGCTAAATGCAGGCACTGGTACTGGTCTAACCAGACCTGAGCCTTTCTCTGCAAGGTTTTGCCAGGAGTTAGGGGATTTTGTTTGTTTGGTTGGCTGGCTGGTTGTTGGTTAGTTGTTCCAGTAGTAGGAAATGTTTAGAGCCTCAAAAACAAGCCGAATTTCTTGCGCAGTCCTTTTTCCTTGCAAAAGCCCGGCAGGCAATCAGAGGTAGGAGTTCATTATTCTGACAGGAACCAATTATCAACAGTTAGCAGAGGACAGGCAAAAGCTCAGGGGGAAAAGGGTCCTTTCTCCCTTGAACACTGAACAAATTGAATTCAAGAGATAGTTTAACCTAGTAAGTGTTCCTAAATTGTTGTTAGGATGCAAAGGTGCGTCCCCATGAGATAGCAAATAAATATGCTTTTCATTTTTCAGAAGATGAACGTGATGCCTAGAGTTCAAGAAGGATTTGCAACCATCGAGTGACAGAGCTGCATTGGAATCAATAAGCAGAGAAACAGAAAAGAAAATACACTCCCTATAGTAAACTGTAAACATGAAACAGAACAGAACAGCAAAGAAGAAGAAAAATAGTAAGCTGACAGAAGTTAGATCAAACCTATGTGTTGGGACAATAAATGTGGGTATAAAAAGCTCACCCATGGGCCAGGTGCAGTGGCTCACGCCTGTAATGCCAGTACTTTGGGAGGGTGAGGGGGGTGGATCATCTGAGGTCAGGAGTTCGAGGCCAGCTTGGCCACAATGGTGAAACTCCGTCTCTATTAAAAATACAAAAATTAGCCAGGCGTAGTAGTGCACACTGGTAATCTCAGCTACTTTGGAGGCTGAAGCAGGAGAATCGCTTGAGAAGAATTGCTTGAACCTGGGAGGGAGAGGTTGCAGTGAGCCAAAATTGTGCCACTGCACTCCAGCCTGGGCAACTCCATCTCAAAACAAACAAATAAGCAAACAAAAAAAAAGCTTACCCATGAAAGAGAAAAATTCTTAGAATGCCTCAGACAACAGTTTTTCAGCCTATGCCTTATGCTTTGTTTCCTTATTCTCTTACTATATAGTCAATTACATTAACAGATTTTCTGATGTTGAATCATCCCTTAATAACTAGAATCAACTCTATTTTGCCATGATATGTGATCTTTTGATACATTACTAAATTCAACCTGATAATAATTTAAAACTGTTGAGAACCATGAAGGGTCAGAGATTTTTTAACCTGCTTGCAAGCTAACAGGTTAGCCTGCTATAGTGTCATGCATATTGACAAAATACGAGACTCCTGGGTCAGAGGCAAAGGACTTCATTACTCACAGCATAGCAAGTGGTGTAAACATCATGTTCCCCTGGATTCCCTTGCCCCACAAGTACCACAGGAACGAAGTGAAGGGGTTGGAATGGATGCTGTACACACAGCAGGCTTGTGCCATAGCTCAGCAACTCCAAGCTTAGGGAGACTGAATTTTTTATAAAGAGAAGTTAACAAAGCTACTAGAGGGAAACATTATTTGTATCACACTAGACAGTAAGCAAACCTGTGTTCTGCTCAGGATAGAGGTTCTATCACTATCTTCCGAAGTTGTTGATTGTACAAACATCCTCGAAAATATAGTCTGGGGCTGGGCGCGGTGGCTCACGCCTGTAATCCCAGCACTTTGGGAGGCCGAGGCGGGTGGATCACCTGAGGTCAGGAGTTTGAGACCAGCCTGCCCAACATGGTGAAACCCCGTCTCTACTAAAAAAACACAAAAATTAGCCAGGTACAGTGGTGGGCGCCTGTAATCCCAGCTGCTCAGGAGGCTGAGGCAGGAGAATCGCTTGAACCCAGGAGGCGGAGGTTGCAGTGAACTGAGATCGCACCATCACACTCCAGCACGGAGGACAAGAGTGAGACTTTGTCTCAAAAAAAAGAAAAGAAAGAAAGAAAAGAAAATATAGTCTGGAACAAAGAGTAGTTAGTACCTCTATTTGTAAGACATGCAGACACACAAGAGACCCACAGAGTGTCTCCCAACAGACTTTTGTCTACATTGGCATGTATTTGTAAGTGAAATTTATCTATAGTTTTTCAGTTATATAGCTATCCAGTATGAGAGGAGTCAGTATTTTGCTAGCTCCATAGAAAATATTAATAAATTATCACACCTGTACACGTTTAAAGAAAACATTGGGATAATATGGTCTTCAAAGCATTGTAGAGCTTACTCATATAATTGTCTTGGTCTACTACCTTTCTCAGGTATGCATTTTTGACCACCATTTGAATTTCTTCAATGGATATAGATCTTTCAGAACTCCTGCCTCATCAGTGTCCGTGTGTTTTTGTTTTGTTTTGTTTTTGTATTTTTGAGATGGAGTCTCGCTCTGTCACCCAGCCTGGGGTGCAATGGACGTGATCTTGGCTCACTACAACCTCGGGGTTCAAGCAATTCTCCTGCCTCAGCCTCCCAAGTAGCTGGGACTACAGGCGCCCGCCACCATGCCCACCACCACGCCCGGCTAATTTTTGTAGTTTTAGTAGAGATGGGGTTTCACCATGTTGGCCAGGCTGGTCCTGAACTCCTGACCTCAGGTGATCTGTCCGTCTTGGCCTCCCAAATGGCTGGGATTACAGGCATGAGCCGCCATGCCTGGCTGAGGCTGTAATAATTTACTAAGTAGACTCATGCAACCCTGGATCCAACTTTAGCCCACGCTAAATAATATTAAGATATCAGAAACATTTGGCATATAAAAGATGCAAGATGGATGCAAGATTCCTTTCACATCCACATTTAGCTTTTCAGTTAAGCAAGTATAAAACAGTGAAGAGCTTGAATCATAATAATATGTTATAGACTTAATCTGGTAATAACTAGTAGCAATTCCCATTCTAGATGTGGTCTTCCTATTGGAGAAAATCAAAATAGCCTTCAGTATCTGATATGGAAGTATTTATGTGACAATGCTGTATTTTTCTTAATTTACTAAACAGAGGAAATTGGAGGTAGTTTGCTTTCATCAGGTAGGACTAGCTATAGACCTTTACTGCCCTGCCTGGAGGGTATGCTAAATCTCCAAGTGCATGTCACAGGTTTTCTCTGCTGATAACTTCGCCATTTATTACCCCACAGATCATTACTAGTTCTCTCCAATAGTGACACAATAATAACGGAGAGCAAGAATTAGATATCCATACATGTCTTTATAAAACAGAATACGAGAAAATAGAAAATAAATCTTCAAAACTTACAGGACTGTTTACCTAGTGAAGTTTCTGTAAATCACATAATCTGAAGTTTGACAAAATATGCTCTCTAATATGACAAATTCCAATAATCTGCACCCCCTACAATGAAGAAAGAAATACAGTGCTTGATGGGTCAACACATGCAGTAATCCCCCATCTGTGGTTTCACTTCCCATGGTTTCAGTTACTTCAGGTCAATTGAGGTCCAAAACTAGTAGAGTGCAAACTGGCTGCAGGGCTCCCACCTATAATCCTAGGTACTCGGGAGGTGGAGGCAGAAGGATTGCTTGAGGCCAGGAGTTCAAGATAAACCTTGGCCAGTGCGATGGCTCATGCCTGTAATCCCAGCACTTTGCCCGCGCAGGCGGGCAAATCACCTGAGATCAGGAGTTCGGGCAGGAGGCTGAGGCAGGAGGATCACTTGAATCTGGAAGGTGGAGGTTTCAGTGAGCCAAGATCGTGCCACTGCACTCTAGCCTGGGCGACAGAGTGAGATTCCATCTCAAAAAAAAAAAAAAAAGACCGGCCTGGACAACATATTTGAGATCTTGTTTCTGAAATAAATAAATAAATAATGTTTTTAAAAATAGGTGAGTACGCGCTGGGCATGGTGGATCATGCCTGTAATCCCAACACTTTGGGAGGCCAAGGCGGTCAGATGACTTGTGGTCAGAAGTTCGAGATCAGCCTGGCCAACATAGTGAAACCCTGTCTCTACTAAAAATACAAAAAAATAGCCAGGGGTGGTGGCAGGTGTCTGTAATCCCAGCTACTCGGGAGGCTGAGATGGGAGAATCGCTTGAATGCAGGAGATGGTGGTTGCGGTGAGCTGAGATCACGCCACTGCACTCCAGCCTGGGCGGCTGAGTGAGACTCTGTCTCAAAACAAGAAAAGAAAAGAAAAAACACAGTATATATAGGATTCAGAACTATCTGCGGTTTTAGGGATCCACTGGGGGTCTTGGAACATATCCCCTGTAGATAAGGGGAGATTATTGTAGTTCTTTGTTTGTCTTGCCCCAAGGACAAATCTATAATCTGACATCCTTGAGTGAAGTCCAGAGAAAGAGGAAACTTTCTAGCTTACCCCAAATTGTAAAATAAGTAGCTCTGCTGCCCTGTCTCAATACATACTTCCTGCTTCACGTGTCTAAAGCCGATAAGAAGGCCTTATGGAGTCCGTGACAAGCTTTAACAGAATAATTGTGGATGTTACTAAAATTTTAGAATGAAAGTATGCCTCTTTCAGTATATAATTCTTCTCCTTTTAAGACGCAATTCTTTTTTTCTTTTTGAGACAGAGTCTTGCTCTGTGGCCCAGGCTGGAGTGCAGTGGTGTGATAGCTCACTGCAACCTCCACCTCCTGGGTTCAAGTGATTCTCCTGCCTCAGCCTCCCAAGTAGCTGGGATTACAGGCATGTACCACCATGCTCGGCTATTTTTTGTATTTTTAGTAGAGATGGGGTTTCGCCATGTTGGCCAGCCTGGTCTCGAACTCCTGACCTCAGGTTATCCCCCCGCCTCGGCCTCCCAAAGTGTTAGGATTACAGGCGTTAGCCACTGTGCCCAGCCGCAATTCTTACCTTAAGTATGAAATCTGACAGACACTAAATGCCCACTTGTGAGGTATCCATTGACCATGGGACCTGAGCTACCTGTCATGGGTATTAGGCGCTATTAGATATACCTCACCTAACTCAGCAGCAACATTTCATCAAATTGAAGTGAAAGAAAAAAGTAAGCCTTGTGTAGTAGGCTTATTGGGAAGCAGTTTTCCCACTACATAGGTGGGAGCACACACCTGTGACTGCAAAAAGTTGGCTGTAAAGGATGTTGATTTATGATTTTAAAAAAACAACTTAGGCCGGGCGCGGTGGCTCACGCCTGTAATCCCAGCACTTTGGGAGGCCGAGGCGGGCGGATCACAAGGTCAGGAGATCGAGACCACAGTGAAACCCCGTCTCTACTAAAAATACAAAAAAAAAATTAGCCTGTAGTCCCAGCTACTCAGGAGGCTGAGGCAGGAGAATGGCGTGAACCCGGGAAGCGGAGCTTGCAGTGAGCCGAGATCGCGCCACTGCACTCCAGCCTGGGCGACAGCGCGAGACTCCGTCTCAAAAAAAAAAAAAAAAAAAAAAAAAAAAAAACTTAGCTCCGATTTATAGATATCTGACTTACCTCCCATTTATAGGTACCTGTGCACAGTATTCCAGAATCAACCAGGAGTGTCTGACTTCAGCCTTACTTCACATAGAAGCAGCCCTGAAAGACAATAAAGAGGGGAAATTCTGCTAGAACATAAAACTTCAAGCAATAGATCTCATTGTAGAAGAGAAAGTCCAACATGAAAATCTTACTGATTCCTGAGCAGCAGTTAATGGTCAATCATATATTCAGTCTGTAAATGCTTTTTAGGCACTCACTATATACCAAACACAGATCTACACTAAGTACACTGAGTAAACAGATCAGACAACATCTATATTCGTGGAGTTTATATTCTCAAGAGAAGACCACCATCACCAAGCTGGTCTGACTACAGCCACTAAGCACCAAATTTTCCATTGGTATTGACAACCCTGAATCTTCAATATGATACCACGATACTTCAAGGGCACTTGGTTTCTAGTTGGTCACATGGTATCTTTTCCATAATAGGGGAAGGATACATTTGCCTTTGCAGAAATAACTTTTTCTAGATTTGGATTTCTTTTTAATAGGGATTTTTGTTTGTTTGTTTGTTTGAGACAGAGTCTCACTCTGTCGCCCAGGCTGGAGTGCAGTGGCATGATCTCAGCTTACTGCAACCTCTGCCTCCCTGGTTCAAGCAATTCTCCTGTCTCAGCCTGCTGAGTAGCCGGGATTGCAGACATCCACCACCATGCCTGGCTAATTTTTGTGTTTTTAGTAGAGACGGCGTTTCACCATGTTGGCCAGGCTGGTCTTGGACTCCTAACCTCAGGTGATCTGCCCGCCTCAGCCTCCCAAAGGGCTGGGATTACAGGTGTGAGCCACCACGCCCAGCCTAGATTTGGATTTGTGTTCTGCATTTCATGCTGTACCAGGAATACCACCTATGTACTTTACTGAATGAATATCACACACTGTGACAGTAAACCATACAACATACAACATTCCCTGCCACAAAGAAATTCACTTCATAATAAACAAAGGAAACAAATGAGATGACACCCAAAGGATTTATTGGTCCTCCCATGTTCCCCATCAGTCAGAAAGAGCTGCTCTTGCAGAATGCTATTCAAAACTCAGTTTAAGAAACTAACCTGGGCCGGGCTCGGTGGCTCAAGCCTGTAATCCCAGCACTTTGGGAGGTCGAGATGGTGGATCACGAGGTCAGGAGATCGAGACCATCCTTGGCTAACATAGTGAAACCCCATCTCTACCGTGGGGTAAAATACAAAAACTAGTCAAGGCAGGTGGCTGGCCTGTAGTCCCAGCTACTCGGAGTTGAGGCAGGAGAATGGCGTGAACCTGAGGTGGAGCTTGCAGTGAGCCGAGATCGCGACCACTCACTCCAGCCTGGGTGACAGCGAGACTCAGCCTCAAAAAAAAAAAAAAAAAAAAAGAACCAAATCTGGCCGGGCGCTGGGTGGCTCAAGCCTGTAATCCCAGCACTTTTGGGAGGCCGAGGCGGGTGGATCACGAGGTCAGGAGATCGAGACCATCCTGGCTAACATGGTGAAACCCTGTCTCTACTAAAAATACAAAACTAGCCGGGCTAGGTGGCGGGCGCCTGTAGTCCCAGCTACCGGGAGGCTGGGAGGCGGAGAATGGCGCGGAACCTGAGGCGGAGCTTGCAGTGAGGCCGAGTCAGCGCCACCAAGCCCAGCTCAGCGATACATGGCATTCACCTCAAAAAAAAAAAAAAAAAAAAAGAAACTAACCTGCTGGTGTAGAATGGAAGTATGTTCAAAAAAGAAAAGAAACGAAAAAGAAATTAACCTGAAGTCAATATCTTGAAGGTTGGAATATTATCCTACAAGATGCCCTGAACCAGCAAAGTAATGGTGCTCTTTCTCACAGAGCAAAAATAAAATGACCAGGGAACCAAGGGGTGGAGCTTGGGGATCATACCTCTCATAATTATACCAAATGAGGGACTTAACAATGTTTGCTTCCCATTCCAAAAGCACTGGGCTCTGCTGATTTAGAATAAGGAAGGATTGCTCATATTAAAGACACAATAATGATTCAAACTGAATTGGGAGCTAAGACAGCCCCTTGTCCATTCTGAGGTCTCAAAGAAGAAAGGAAGGAAGAGAGGAACGGATGAAGAAAAAAGGAGCAAATGGAGAATGAGAAAGATGGAGAGGAGTAGGAGAGGCAGGGAGATAAAGATTTTCTTATAGCTCTGGAGTTTTTTTTTGTTGTTGTTGTTATGGTTTTTTTTTGAGATGGAGTATCTCTCTGTCACCCAGGCTGGAGTGCAGTGGCGCAATCTCAGCTCACTGCAACCTCTGCCTCCTGGGTTCAAGCGATTCTCCTGCCTCAGCCTCTGGAATAGCTGGGACTACAGGTACTGCCACCATGCCAGGCTAATTTTCGTATTTTTTAGAGATGGAGTTTCACCATGTTGGCCAGGTTGGTCTTGAACTCCTGACCTCAGATGATCAGCCCACCTCAGCCTCCCAAAGTGCTGGAATTGCAGGCGTGACCCACGGCGCCTGGCCAAGTTCTGGAGGTTGGAAGTCTAAGACCAGGGTGCCATATGGTTGGGTTCTAGTGAGGGCCCTTTTCCTGACTTGCAGATAGCTGACATCTGGCTGCATCCTCAGACCACAGAGAGAGATAGAAAGAGCAAGAGTGTCTCTTTTTATAAGAACACTAATCCTGTCACGAGGTCCCCATCCTCATGATCTCATCTATAATTAATTATCTCCCAAAGCCTCCATTTCCAAATCCCAACACAGTGAGGGTTAGGGCTTCAACATATTGGAAAGAAATCTGGCCCATACTATCACCTTAATTAAGTGATAAAATCCACCAATAACAGGACAATTTGATATCACGTCTTCTAGTATGATGCAATAAGAACAGCATTACTTCTGTGCTGTTCCTGCCAAAAATACGTAACCTGAATCTATTCATGAGAAAAATACGAAACAAATCCAAATTGAAATACATTCTGCAAAAGAACTGACCTGCTCTCCTCAAAAATGTCACTCATGAAAGACATGGAAACTGAAGAATGGCCCCAAATTGATGAAGACTTAAGAGATGTGACAATGAAATATTATGTGTGATCCTAGGTTGGATCCTAGACCAGAAAGAAAATGGTGGTTATAAAGGACATTATTAAGAGAATTAGCAGTGGGGCGCAGTGGCTCATGCCTGTAATCCTACCACCTTGTGAGGCTGAAGTGGGTGGGCGCCTTGAGCTTCAAGCTCCTTGAGTTCAGGAGTTTGAGACCAGCCTGCGTAACATGGTGAAACCCCATCTCTACAAAAATTAGTGGGGCATGTTGGCGTGTACCGGTAGTCCCAGTTACTCGGGGGGCTGAGGTGGGAGGATTGCTTGAGCCTGGGAGGTCGAGGCTGTAGTGAGCCTAGATTGCAACACTGCACTCCAGCCTGGGTGACAGAGCAAAACCCTGCCTCGAAAAGAGAAAAAAAAAAGAGAGAGAGAGAACTAGCAAAATTTGAAAAGGGTCTGTGGATTAGTTGTAGTACTTATCATTATGAATTTCCTGGTTTTGGTAGTCGTATTGTGATTATGTAGCAGAGCATCTTTCTTTGAGGAAAATAGACATACTGAAGTATTTACAGGTAATGAAGTATCATATCTGCAGTTATCTGAAATGATTCGGGGAGACAGAGAGGTTAAATGTTAATGGGAAATCTGGGTGAAGAATATACAGGAATCTTTGTACTGTTCCACGCAAGTTTTTTATATACATGAAATTATTTCAAAATAGATAGTTAAAAACAAACGTTGACCTATATTGTGTGTTGGGGAAAAAAGTAACCTCCCCAAAACAAACAAACAAACAAAAATATGAGTTTAAACCAGATTAGGGGGTAGTAAGTAAGCTTGAATTTGACCAGAGGACAAACACTGCAATTGGTATTGCGTATTATGAAGGCACTTAACCATAAGCCAACAGCAGACTGGGAATACTGGATGCAGGGTTCCTGCAGTAACCCGAGATCCTCAGAAAGGGCCATCATTCTCACATCTTGATAGCACCCCCAGCTGACAGTAGAAGCACACATAAATTCTCTTTGGAGGAAAGCCAGGATTCTCACAGATTTAGATCAACCAAATATGAATTCACAATAAAGGAAATTGACACATAAAAAGACAAGTTATAATAAATGACAGTAAGCTGAAATTGGCCGGGCGCGGTGGCTCATGCCTGTAATCCCAACACTTTGGGAGGCCGAGGTGGGCGGATCACCTGAGATCAGGAGTTCAAGACCAGCCTGACCAACATGGAGAAACCCCGTCTCTACTAAAAACACACAAAAAATTAGCCAGCCATGGTGGCACATGCCTGTAATCCCAGCTACTCGGGAAGCTGAGGCAGAATTGCTTGAACCTGGGAGGCAGAGGTTGTGGTGAGCCAAGTTCGCCTCACTGCACTCCAGCCTGGGCAACAAGAGCAAAACTCCATCTCAAAAAAAAAAAAAAACAACAAAAAACAGCTGAAATCATCAATAGATTTAGACTTCTAAAGACTTCAAATACTGGAATTATCAGATATAGAGTATAAAATATGTACAAAATGTTTATAAAATAAAAAATGGAATTGTAAAGCTAAGTGAACAATAAGAGACTATCCAAGATGCCAACGCCAAGTTGAAAAAGAAACAAATAGAAGTTTTTGAAATTAAAAATGGTATTGCTGAAATTTAAAAATCAAGGGAAGATAAGTTAGAGTGCAGGGATAAAAGAAGAGAGAAATAGTGACTTGGAAGGTGGAGATAAAAATATTATGGGTCACGTAGCTCAGAGAGACAAGGATTTGAAACATGATAGAATGGTTAAATATATGGAATGAGAAATGTAACATACATGTAATCATAGTCTCAGAAGCGGTGAATGGAGGAGAGGTAATATGTAAATAAATTAGGACTAAGAAGTTTTTAGAGCAGGCCAGGCGCGGTGGCTCAAGCCTGTAATCCCAGCACTTTGGGAGGCCGAGACGGGCGGATCACGAGGTCAGGAGTTCGAGACCATCCTCGCTAACCCGAGATCCGCCCATCGCACTCCAGCCGGGGGGAAACAGGGAAACCCCGTCTAAAAAAAAAAAAAAAAAAAGAAGTTTTTAGAGCAGTTAAAAGGCATGAGTCCGCAAAGGAGGACAACATATACCAAGCAAGGTAAACAAAAAAACCTCACATCTATATATATTTTAGTGAAACCTTAGAATACCAAAGGCAAAGATAACATCTTCAAAGCAGCCAGAAAGAGAAGCCCATTCCTCTCAAAGAGATGAGAGTTATTCAGACAGCTGATAACAAAGGCCAGAAGATATGGAATCACATCTCCAAATGATTGAAAGAAATAAAAGTCAACCTAGATTTCTGTGTCCTAAAAATTTACCGTCTTTCAGTATAAGGGCAAAATTAAGCATTTCTATGCTAATAAAATCTTAGGGAATTTATGGCCAAGAGAACGTCACCAAAAGAACCGTTATTAAAAAAAAGAAGAGGCTGAGCGCGGTGGCTCACGCCTGTAATCCCAGCACTTTGGGAGGCCCAGGAGGGCGGATCACGAGGTCAGGAGATCGAGAGACCATCCTGGCTAACACGGTGAAACTCCATCTCTACTAAAAACACAAAAAATTAGCCGGGCATTGTGGCAGGCGCCTGTGGTCCCAGCTACTTGGGAGGTTGAGGCAGGAGAATGGCATAAACCCAGGAGGCGGAGCTTGCAGTAAGCCGAGATCGCGCCACTGCACTCCAGCCTGGGCGACAGAGCGAGACTCTGTCTCAAAAAAAAAAAAAAAAAAGAAGAAGAAAAACCTGAGGCACGTTTTTCAAAATCAAGAACAAAGTTTTTTTTGTTTTTTTTTGTTTTTTTTTTTTTAATACAGCTATATAGCCAGGAGAAGTGACTCACGCCTGTGATCCAGCACTTTGAGAGGCTGAGGCAGGAGTATTATGTGAGGCCGGGAGTTGAAAACCAGCCGTGGTAACATAGTGAGACCCCATCTCTATTTAAAAAAAAAAAAAAAAACTAAAAGAGAAAAGGCCAGGCGCGGTGGCTCACACCTGTAATTCCAGCACTTTGGGAGGCTGAGGTGGGCGGATCATGAGGTCAAGAAATCGATACCATCCTGGCCAACATGGTGAAACCCTGTCTCTACTAAAAATACAAAAATTAGCTGGGCATGGTGGCATGTGCCTGTAGTCCCATCTACTCGGGAGGCTGCGGCAGGAGAATCGCTTGAACCCGGCAGGAGGATGTTGCAGTGAGCCGAGATTGTGCCACTGCACTCCAGCCTGGCAACAGAGCGAGACTCTGTCACCAGAAAAAAAAAAAAAAAAAAAAAAAAGACAGGGAAGGCCGGGCGCAGTGGCTCAAGCCTGTAATCCCAGCACTTTGGGAGGCCGAGGCGGGTGGATCACGAGGTCAGGAGATCGAGACCATCCTGGCTAACATGGTGAAACCCCGTCTCTACTAAAAATACAAAAAACTAGCTGGGCGTGGTGACAGGCGCCTGTAGTCTCAGCTACTTGGGAGGCTGAGGCCGGGGGAATGGCGTGAACCCGGGAGGCGGAGCTTGCAGTGAGCCGAGATCAGGCCACTGCACTCCAGCCTGGGAGCACAGCGAGACTCCGTCTCAAAAAAAAAAAGACAGGGAAAAAAGTATAGCTATAAGATTTACTTCAGGAAGAAGGGAATGATACCTGAACAAATGCGAAAAGGGATAGAGAGCAGGCCGGGCATGGTGACTCTTGCCTGTAATCTCAGCACTTTGGGAGGCTGAGGCAGGTGGATCATCTGAGGTCAGGAGTTCCAGAACGGCCTGGCTAACATGGTAAAATCCCATCTCTACTAAAAATACAAAAATTAGCTGGATGTGGTGGCACTCATCTGTGGTCCCAGCTATGTGGGAGGCAGAGACACAAGAATCACTTGAACCCAGAGGGGCAGAGGTTGCATTGAGCCAATAACAGACCACTACACTCCAGTCTGGGGAAAAAAAAAAAAAAAAAAAAAAAAAAAAAAGCATAATGGAATAGTGAGCAAAGAAAGTAATGAACACTTGTGTAAATCTAAACAAATATTGCCCTCATAAAATAATAAAAATACTGTTTAAGGACAAGGGCACTACTTGCTCTCCTCCCAACCCCAATACTCACAGCCTCACCACCAAAATCTGCCTTGGAAGCCACTAGGACTTATCCCATGTGCCCTTGCTCTATTTAGTCAATCATCAAGAAATCCGAGATTTCTCCATCATCCCAAATCACCTGGACTCACCCTTGTAAGCCTCCGTACTTCTTTTTATCTGACATTATCTCCTTAAACCTCCAACACTTCCTGCACCATTCTATTTTTGTTTGTTTGAGATAGGGTCTCTATTGTCCAGGCTGAGTGCAGTGGCACAATCTCAGCTAATCAGAGCCTCCACCTCCCAGGCTCAAGCTATCCTCCCACCTCAGCCTCCTGAATAGCTGGGACTACCGGCATGCACCACCAAGCCTGGCTAATTTTTTTTCTTTTTTTGTAGAGACAGGGTCTTGCTATGTTGCCCAGGCTGGTCCTGAACTCCTAAGCTCAAGAGATCCTCCCATCTCAGCCTTCCAGGGTGCTGGGGTTTGTAATCCATAGCACCCGTTTTTCCACCATTCTTACTTGTTTCCTACTTTCAGTTGATAACTTGGGGAGCCCTCTTTTCCTCTCACACCCCATATCCAATGCATCTGAAACTGATGTATCAACAATTATTATCAGGTCTCTGGGGTGGTATTTGGCCAAGAGGAGTAATCTGGAGCAATCCATGACTGGGTGAAATTTGGGAACCCCAGGTGCCAGTCTGCCCCGCTCCCTGCATGCCTTGTTGCCATGCCTCAGAAAATTGAGGAAATCAAGCATTTTCTGCTCACTGCCTAGCAAAAAGGATGCCAAATCTGTCAAGATCAAGAAAAAGGACAGCCTGGGCATGGTGGCTCATGCCTGTAATCCGAGCACTTTGGGAGGCTGAGGAGGGGGATCACGAGGTCAGGAGTTCAAGACCAGCCTGGCCAATATGGTGAAACCTCGTCTCTGCTAAAAATACAAAAATTAGTGGGGCGTGGTGGCACGTGCCTGTAGTACCAGCTACTCGGGAGGCTGAGGCAGGAGAATTGCTTGAACTCAGGAGGCGGGGTTTGCAGTGAGCTGAGATTGTGCCACTGTGCTCCAGCCCAGGGGCAGTGTGAGACTCTGTCTCAATAAATAAATAAATAAATAAGAAAGAAAAAGAAGGACAATGCGAAATTTGAAGTTCAATGCAGCAGATACCTGTACACCATGGTCATCAGGCAAAAAGAGAAGGCAGAGAAACTGAAGCAGTCCCTGCCCCCTGATTTGGCAGTGAAGGAGCTGAAATGAACCACACACACTGATTTGAACTGTATTAAAATACTAATGCACACACACAAAACCAAACAACTATATCAGTTCTTCCTTTAAAATACATCCTGGGCCAGGCGTGGTGACTCACGCCTGTAATCCCAGCACTTCGGGAGGCTGAGGCAGGTGAATCACTTGAGGTCAGGAGTTTGACCAGCCTGGCCAACATGGTGGCATTTTTAGTGGAAACCCTGTCTTCACTAAAAATAGGAAAAATTAGTTGGGCATGGTGGCAGGTGCCTGTACTCCCAGCTGCTGGAGAAGTTGAGGCCGGAGAATCGCTTGAACTTGGGAGGCGGAGGTTGCAGTGAGCCGACATCGTGCCACTGCACTCCAGCCTGGGCAACAAGAGCAAAACTCCATTTCAATAAATAAATAGATAAATCCAAAATCTGACCAGAATCTCTTCTTCCCTTCCACTGCTACCACCTTGATCCAAACCGCTGCCATCTCCTCACAGTCTCCTGCCTGAATCGCCTATCTCAGCCCTCTCTCCCTATCACTCATTCTCAGACTCCGTAAGCCTGATTTATTCTTCTAAAGCTCAAGTCAGATCCTTCCTCTCCACCTGTATGTGTGTGTGTGTGTGTGTGTGTGTGTGTGTGTGTGTGTCAGATCCTTCCTATCCATCTTTTTTTTTTCTTTCTTTGAGATGGACTCTCACTGTGTCGCCCAGGTTGGGACACGATGGCGTCATCTCGGCTCGCTGCAACCTCTGCCTCCTGGGTTCAAGCAATTCTCCTGCCTCAGCCTCCTGAGTAGCTGGGATGGCTAATTTTTGCATTTTTCGTAGAGATGGGGTTTCACCACGTTAGCCAGGCTGGTCTCGAACTCCTGACCTCGTGATCTGCCCACCTCGGCCTCCCAAAGTGCTGGGATTACAGGCTTGAGACATGGTGCCCGGCCTTTTTACTTATTATATTTATTTATTTATTTTTATTTTAGACGGAGTCTCGCTTTGTCGCCAGGCTGGAGTGCAGTGGCGTGACCTCCGCTCACTGCAACCTCTGTCTCCCGGATTCAAGTGATTGTCCTGCCTCAGCCTCCCGAGTAGCTGGGATTAGAGGTGCAGGCCACGCCCAGCTAATTTTTGTATCTTTTTTTAGTAGAGACGAGGTTTCACCATGTTGGCCAGGATGGTCTGGATCTCTTGACCTCGTGATCTGCCCACCTCGGCCTCCCAAAGTGCTGGGATTACAGGCATGAGCCACCGCATCCGGTCTTTCCTCTCCCCACTTAAGAAACGTCCTGCTATTGCTTATCATCTCAGAGTAAAAGCCACAGTGCTCACAATAGTGATGAGGCTTTACTCCTTCCGTCCTCCGGCACGCCCTCTCTGAGCTCATCTCTATCACATGCTTGTCATGCTCCACCCACCCAAGCATTCTAAACATGCTTCCATCTCAGGGTCTTTGCATTTGCTCCACCCTCTGCCTTAAATGTTCTCCCTGATAACCCAGCAGGAATTGTACATGAGCTGACATACTTACGCTGCATCAAGGTCACTGTCATCTTACCATATCAAACTGAAAATGTCTGCTATCTGTACAGTATGATATGTTTTATTGAGTAAATGATTTTTCTCTGTTTCTATGCTTCTGCACTAGTGGGTTTGTTCAGTAATAAATATGTGTGATCAGGCCGGGCGTGGTGGCTCACACCTGTAATCTTAGCATTTTGGGAGGCCGAGGCGGGTGGATTGCCTGAGCTCAGGAGTTCAAGACCAGCCTGGGCAACACGGTGAAACCCTGTCTCTACTAAAATACAATGAATTAGCCAGACGTGCAGGCAGGTGCCTGTAGTCTCAGCTACTCGGGAGGCTGAGGCAGAAGAATTGCTTCAACCTGGCAGGCGGAGGTTGCAGTAAGCTGAGATCCACCACTGCACTCCAGCCTGGGCAACAGAGTGAGACTCTGTCTCCAAAAACTGAAAATAAAAATAAATAAACGTATGTGACCTTTTATCTGACAAAATAAAAAAAAAAAGGAAATAAATAAAAACTTGAGTTGTTGTTTTTCTGGCCTGTTCACTGCCCCTTCCTACTGCAACTCGCTGCCCTTGTTTGACCCATCTGGAAAGCCTTCTCCTTATCATTTGGGAGACTCAGGGAGGCCTTCCACAAAGCCCCAGACCTCAGGCCATTCCCTTGTTCTATCTATGACAACACTCTGAATATTTCCTTTATGGAATCATAGAGTTATTTTTACAGTTATTTGCTTAATGACGATCTCTCCTTTTGGAAATACTTTCATTTGTATTTTAAAATTTTAAATTGTAGTAATTTATTTGTTTATGTATTTATTTATTTATTTTGAGACAGAGTCTCACTCTGTTGCCCAGGGTGGAGTGCAATGGTGCCATTTTGGCTCACCACAACCTCTACTTCCTGGGTTCAAGCGATTCTCCTGCCTCAGCCTCCTGAGTAGCTGGGATTACAGGCGAGGACCACCACCACACCTGGCTAATTTTTGTATTTTTAGTAGAGACGGCGTTTCACCATGTTGGCCAGGCTAGCCTTGAACTCCCGACCTCAGGTGATCCGCCAGACTCAGTACTGGGATTATAGGCGTGAGACACTGCTCCAGGTCAAATTGTAGTAATTTATTTTTGAATAGAATATATGTACATCATTCACACTGTGATGTACCAAAGGCTGTGCATTGAAGCCTCCTTCCCACTCTTCTCCCAGCCCCTCCACTCACCTCTCCAGGATGCCCATATAACAAGATTCTTGTGTTTCTACAAATAATATTTTATGCATATGTAAACAAACATACATCTATTCTTCCTCTTCCCCACCACGTTTTTTTTTTTTTGCACAAATGGTACTAAATTATATACATTGGTCTTTTTGCTGTCTCCCCTCTCCAGTTGCCTCATGCCTTGTATTCATCTTACTCAGTTATTTAATTCATTTTAGCGATATCTCAAGGGAATAAAGATAAATCCTCATTTCATTTGTCATGTTTAACTAGAAGTTAAATGGAATTTTTTTGTTCTCACTTTTTTTGTTTGTTTGTTTTTTTACCTGGACACTCCCTACTGCAGAACTCATGTTCATGGGCAGTGTAAAGGAAGGATCTATGTGTTTATCTTCTACCCAACCACTTAAGATTGGCAAATATGGCCAGGTGTGGTGGCTCACATCTGTAATCCCAGCACTTTGGGAGGCCGAGGTAGGTGAATCCTTTAAGCCCAGGAGTTAAGGACCAGCTTGGCCAACATGGTGAAACCTCATCTCTACTAAAAATAGAAAAAAATTCTGGGTGTGGTGGTACACGCCTGTAGTCCTAGCTACCTAGGAGGCAGAGATGAGAAGATCACCTGAACCTGGGAGGTTGAGCTGCAGTGATTGAGCCATGGTTGCGTCACTGCACTGCAGCCTGGGTGACAGAGAAAGGCCCTGTCTCAGCCAGGTTCGGTGGCTCATGCCTGTAATCCCAGCACTTTGGGAGGCAGGGGATCATTTGAGGTCAGGAGTTTGAGGCCACCCTGGCAAACTTGGTGAAATCCTGTCTCTCCTAAAACTACAAAAAAAAGAGTCGGACTTGGTCATGCACGCCTGTAATCCCAGCTACTTGGGAGGCCGAGGCAGGAGAATCACTTGAACCCAGGAGGCAGAGGTTGCAGTGAGCTGAGATCATGCCACTGTACTTCAGCCTGGGCGAGGTGACACAGTAAGACTCTGTCTCAAGAAAAAAAAAAGGAAGACCTTGTTTCAAAAATAATAATAATTTTAAAATGAAAAAATTAGCCAGGCATGGTGGTACACACCTGTAGTCCTAGCTAATTGGGAGGCTAAGGTGGGAGGATTGCTTGAGCTCAGGAGGTCAAGACTATAGTAAGCAGTGATCATGCAAGTGCTCTCCAGCCTGGGCAACAGAGCAAGACGTTGTCTCAAAAAAATTTTTTGGGGGGGCCGGACACGGTGGCTCACGCCTGTAATCCCAGCACTTTGGGAAGCTGAAGTGGGCAGATCACCTGAGGTCAGGAGTTCAAAACCAGCCTGGCCAACATGGTGAAACCCCCTCTCTACAAAAATTAGCCAGGCATGATGGCGGGTGCCTGTAATCCCAGCAACTTGAGAGGCTGAGGCGGGAGAATCGCTTGCGGTGAGCCAAGATCTCGACATTGCACTCCAGCCTGGGCGACAAGAGCGAAACACCGTGTCAACAACAAAAAAAAAATTGTTAATTTTGGGCTAGGCACAGCGGCTCACGCCTGTAATCCCAGCACTTCGGGAGGCCCAGACGGGTGGATCGCCTGAGGTCAGGAGTTCAAAACCAGCCTGTTCAACATGATGAAATCCCATCTTTACTAAAAATACAAAAATTAGCTGGGCATGGTGGTGAGTCCTGTAATTCCAGCTACTTGGGAGGCTGAGGCAGGAGAATTGCTTGAACCTGGGAGGTGGAGATTGCAGTGAGCCAAGACCATGCCATTGTACTCCAGCCTGGGTGACAGAGTGAGGCTCTGTCTCAAAAAAAAGAGAGAGAGAAAAAAAAGATTTTGTTAATTTTACAGTGAGCTAGAAATTTTGAATTTAAAAAAGTCATTAATTTTTGGAAAATTCCCAGCCATTATTATATCAAATATTTCTTCTGTTCCTTTCTCACTTTCTTCTCTTTCTGGTATTCCTACTACATGTTAAGTTATACCTTTTGTAATTGTTGCACAGTTCTTGGATAGTCTGTTCGTTTTCATCATATCTTCCCTTTTCATTTCGGTTTTAGAAGTTCAATTGACATATCTCTTTTTTCTTTTTTTGAGATGGAGTCTCACTCTGTCCCCCAGGCTGGAGTGCAGTGGCACGATCTCGGCTCACTGCAACCCCACCTCCTGGGTTCAAGCAATTCTTCTGCCTCAGCCTCCTGAGTAGCTGGGGTTACAGGCACACTCCACCACACCCAGCTAATTTTTGTATTTTTAGTAGAAACGGGGTTTCACCATGTTGGCCAGGCTGGTCTCAAACTCCTGGCCTCAAGTGATCCACCCACCTCGGTCTCCCAAAGTGCTGGGGTTACAGATGTGAGCCACAGTGCCTGGCCATGTATCCCCTGTTTTCTCTGGGTTTCTCTAGTGACACCTTCTGAAAATAGAGTCTGAGCCTTGCAGTTCTTTTAACTATAATCCACTGTTATACAGGAGGCCAATTAATGTGGTGGTAAGGTGTTGGGGAAGAGGAAGTGTTCTACAGTCCTATGAGTAGGTCTTAGTCTTCTGGTGAGCCTGTGTTTACCTTTTATTTTTCTTTTCTTCTTCTTCTTTTTTTTTTTTTTAGATGGAGTTGTTTTTTTTTTTTTTTTTGAGACGGAGTCTCGCTCTGTCGCCCAGGCTGGAGTGCAGTGGCCAGATCTCAGCTCACTACAAGCTCCGCCTCCCGGGTTTACGCCATTCTCCTGCCTCAGCCTCCTGAGTAGCTGGGACTACAGGCGCCCGCCACCTCGCCCGGCTGGTTTTTTGTACTTTTTAGTAGAGACGGGGTTTCACCGGGTTAGCCAGGATGGTCTCGATCTCCTGACCTCGTGATCCGCCCGTCTCGGCCTCCCAAAGTGCTGGGATTACAGGCTTGAGCCACCGCGCCCAGCCTTTAGATGGAGTTTGACTCTTGATTCCCAGACTGGAGTGCAATGGCATGATCTCAGCTCACCACAACCTCCGCTTCCCGGGTTCAAGCAATTCTTCTGCCTCGGCTTCCCGAGTAGCTGGGATTACAGGCTTGTGGCACCACGCCCAGCTAATTTTGTATTTTTAGTAGAGACGAGGTTTCTCCATGTTGGTCAGGCTGGTCTCAAACTCCCGACCTCTGGTGATCCTCCTGCCTCAGCCTTCCAAAGTGCTGGGATTACAGGCGTGAGTTTTTAACTCTGTAAGTTTGTCCACAGGCTGAGCCTCCTGCCATTTGTCAGGTACAGTTTAAGTTTTTCTATCAGTACAGGCTTCAGCTTCTGGTAAGATGTGGTTCTCTGTGGTTCTCGGTAACCACCTCTTTCTCTGGTATTTGGGATGGCAGTTTGCCCTGTGACCTCAATTCTCTGATGGATCTAAGGAAAGTTGTTAGTTTGTTCAGTTTTTTCTTGTTGTAAGTACAAAAGTGATAACTTCCAAGCTTTTTCACATGTCAGACGAGAAACTAGAAGCCCCTTAATTAATATTTCCACCTCAGGGATTCATAACTTAAATTTCTAGCCTAGGTTTTTCCTCTGAGCTCCTGATCTGTTTCCACTTCCACTGAAATATCTCAGAGGTTAAACTCAGCACAATGTGGCAAGACAAAATTTATGATCTCTTCCCCAAAACAACTGACTTTTCAATTTCCCCTCCTCAAAAATGGCATTCCTCCCAGCTGAATTCCCAGGCCACAGAATACATTTCTGATGGCTTCCTCACCATATCCAACGCCTCACCAAGCCTTGCTGATTTTAATTCCTTGATAGCTCTCAAAAGAATCCATGCCTCTTTCTGTTGTCACTACCCTGGTTCAAGTCACTTACCAGCAACTGTAATAACTTCCTACATTTGTCCACCCCATCCCTGAAGACTCCCCTACCTCACCCACCCGTTCAAAATGCAAATCTGATGATGTGCCACCATGTTGCTGTCCCTGTGTCCTCCAGCCCTCTGTGACACAGACTGTATAAGAGCTGTTCCCTCTGTTTGGAAACACCCTTTCCCTTCCTGTCTCCTGGTTCACCCATGACCACTTCTTCAGATCTCCATTCAAGCTGTCTGCCCTCAGGGAAACCTTTTCGGACTCCCCAGGCTAGATTCCTGTCCCTCCTTTTATACACTCACAGAAGCCTGCCCGGCCCCTTCATGGCACTTATGCTGCTCTGTAATGACATATTCATTTGTGAATTTATTTAGTAGAAGTCTGTCTCCCCAACTAGAGTGTAAACTCCAAGAGAGAAGAAAACAAGTCTATCTTACTCACCATTTATCTCCAGCCCCTAACATAGGGCCTCGCGCAAAGTAGCTGCTATGAAAGTTTTATTAAATGACTAAATTAAATCTGTCTTCCACATCCTGATACCTCCCAGATGTACGTAGCCAGCCTGGTCCCCTCCTCTCATCTTGATCTATAGATTTCATCTCCAGCTACAAAGTTCCTCCTGGTGATCCACAAAGAATCCTACCTCCTCTGCAGGGCCCGGACCTGGTGAACACCATCACCTTTTACCTGTTGCTTCAGGCAGAACCTGATGGTCATCTCAAACTCTTCCTTCTCCCTCAACTACCACGTTCGGAAACCACAAAGTCTGTTCCCTCCTATCTCCTCAATATCTCCCAAACCTGCCCAATGTTTTCTTCCACAGCGTCCCTACCCTACTTTAGACCACTGTCACCTCTTGCTTATATTTCTACAGTAGCTTCCAGAATGGTCTCTTCAGGAAATCTTGTCCCTCCAAAGGATTCTTGACAAAGAACTCTATTTGAAACACAAATTTCATTCTTTTTTTATTGTTTATTTTATTTTATTTTTTTTAAGACAGGGTCTCACTTTGTCACCCAGGTTGGACTGCAGTGGTGTGATCATGGCTCACTACAGCCTTAACCTCCCTGGCTAAAGCGATCCTCCCACCTCAGCCTCCCCAGTAGCTGGGACTACAGGTCTGTGCCACCAGGCTTGGCTAATTTTTTGTATTTTTTTTTGGTATAGATGGGGTTTCACCATGTTGCCCAGACAGGTCTCAAAGTCCTGGGCTCAAGCAATCTGTCCGCCTCGGCCTCCCAAAGTGCTAGGGTTACAGGCTTGAGCCATCACATGCAGTCCAAATTTCATTCTTAAAATGAATTTATTTCTTTTCTTTTCTTTTTTTTCTTTTTCTGAGAAAGAGTCTTGTTCTGTTGCTGAGGCCGGAGTGCAGTAGCACGATCTCAGCTCACTGCAACCTCCACCTCCTGGGTTCAACTGATTCTCCTGCCTCAGCCTCCTGAGTAGCTGGGACTACAGGCGCACACCACCACGCCCGGCTAATTTTTTTGTTCTTTTGGTAGAGACAGGTTTTCACCATGTTGTCCAGGCTGGTCTCGAACTCCTGACCTCAAGTGATCCACCCACCTCAGCTTCCCAAAGTGCTGGGATTACAGGCATGAGCCACCGTGCCCAGCCTAAAATGAATTTCATTCTTAAAATTGGACGGCTGGTTGTGGTGGCTGGGTGTGGTGGCCTGTAATCCCAGCACTTTGGGAGGCCAAGGCTGCTGGGTTGCTGCAGTTCAAGACCAGCCTGAGCAACATAGTGAGACCACCTCTCCCCTGTTTTTTGTTTGTTTGTATTTGTTTTTGTTTTTGTTTTTGAGACGGAGTCTCCCTCTGTCACCCAGGCTGGAGTGCAGTGGCGCGATCTCGGTTCACTGCAGCCTCCGCCTCCTGGGTTCAAGCAATTCTCCTGCCTCAACCTCCCGAGTAGACGGCACTACAGGCATGCGCCACCATGCCCGGCTAATTTTTGTATTTTTGGTAGAGATGGGGTTTCACCATATTGGCCAGGCTGGCCTTGAACTCCTGACCTCAGGTGATCTGCCCACCTTGGCCTCCCAAAGTGCTAGGATTATAGGCGTGAGCCACCATGTGCCAGCCCTACCTCCCCTTTAAAGAAAAAAAAATTTTTTTTTTTTTTGAGACAGAGTCTTGCTGTCGCCAGACTGGAATGCAGTGGTGCGATCTTGGCTCACTGCAACCTCCTACTCCCTAGTTCAAGCGATTATCCTGCCTCCGCCTCCTGAGTAGCTGGGATTACAGGCATATGCCACACACCCAGCTAACTTTTGTATTTTTAGTGGAGATGGGGTTTCACCACGTTGGCCAGGATAGTCTCGATCTCCTGACCTCATGATCCACCCGCTTCGACCTCCCAGAGTGCTGGGATTACAGACGTGAGCCACCACACGTGGCCGAAAAAAAATTAGATTCTCATTCCCATTCGATTCTGTTCTATCCCATTCTATTTACTTAATGGGCTTTGCAGGCCATAGAGCCACCTCCCAGCCTCCACTTCCCTTCCCTGCCTGAGACTCTGCTGTGGGCTGGCCTGCCTCCCTGGGCAGCTTCTTCCAGTTCCCCACAGGAGCTATGTTCTTTCATGTCCCGGCCTCTGCATGGCTTCCTCCACCCACACTTAGTCCCTCCCCTTAGCACCCTTTGTCTGGCTAACCCCTGCTCAGGTCAGGGTGTGGGGGCTTTCCCAGAGAGTCCCACTGACCCCCACACTTCCCTGATCAAGGCACTTGTCACCCTGCTGCCAGTCCCTCTTTGCTTCTTTGCTCTCACTGAAATATAAGTGCCATCCTTACTGGGGCATTGCTTTTGGCTGTGTCTCCCAGTAAGTATAGTAAGCATTTAGTAAAAATCGCTGAGCAAAGGAAGGAATACTAAATTCAGAAACATCAGAATGAATCGTGATGCTGCCTCTCTAGGGAAATCCTGGCATGTAAGATGCTAAAAAGGAGGATTACTAACACACAAGTTCTATCCCCACTACTGCTTCAGTAATGGCAAAACCCTGTCATGATAGGACACATGTGTTCTCACTGGTTCCTGAATCAAGAAAGGTAGATCTAGCGGAACATCAGCACAAAATCTGAGCAGGCTATGGAAGAGCCCATGGCTGACTTTACCATGATGTGTGGCTGGCATCGTTGGCTGCATGGCAGTTAATCCCATTGCAGGAAAGGTTTTTAAAAGCTTTACTTCAGTGGCAATCTTTTGGCTCTTACCACCAGTCTGTGGGAAAAGGTGCACTGTAACAGCTGCCGTGAATGTTTTCTTACTTTCCCAAAACCTAGTAGAGGGGGAGAGAAGAACTTGAAAGTCTTCTACCTAAGCAAATGCTGGGGGGCAACTGAAGGGTTGATGATCAAAGACTCCAGGTGTTTGGCGGAGGCTCTCAAGTACAGGAGGACACAGGGTAGGTATGAAAATGGGAAGGGGGAAGTAGTGTGTGGGGAAATGGAGATGGCTGAGTTCTAAATCCAGGCTAAGCACAGCAAAAATTCTTGAGATTTTACCCATCTTATAAAACTAAAGGAGAAAGATAACTGTCTGTTTTCTCTACCCAAGAATGCCAGTCTGGCAAGTGGGGTGTATCATAAACAAAAGTCATGGGAACATGGATGCCCTGAACATCAGTTTCTCCAAAAGTGGAGGAGGAACTAAGTACCTTTCTCTTAGGATCAATACAACAGTGATCTCACTTAGAGGCTTTTTCACAAACTAGGATGATGGCTAGGCACAGTGGCTCATGCATGTAATCCCAGCATTTTTGGAAGCCAAGGCAGGCAGACCACTTGAGGCTGGAAGTTTGAGACCAGACTGGCCAACATGGGGAAACCCTGTCTCTATTAAAAATACAAAAATTAGCTGGGCATGGTGGCAGGTGTCTGTAATCCCAGCCACTTGGGAGGCTGAGGCAAGAGAATCACTTAAACCCGGGATGCAGAGGTTGCAGTGAGCCAAGATTGCGCCACTGCACTCCAGCCTAGGTGACAGAGCCAGACCCTGTCTCAAAAAAAAAAAAAAAAAAAAAAAAAAAGATGAGACAGGCTAAGACACGCATGGATGGGATCGTCCTTGAGTGTGGCTGGGTGAATCACATCATGGCCCTCATGGGTCCCTCATGCCCTGCTGGCTCCTCACCTCCAGAAATCATCCTATTTATAATATCTGTATTTGAATCAAAGGCTTAGTTAAAGGCAGAAAAAAAAAATCTATAAAATGCAGCCTGAAGGGAGTTGGTGGGGGTGGGGAGGGCCTAGGATGTTCAGCGACAGCTGCTCTGGAAAAGGGGCCTTAGAGTTGAAGCCAGGTCAGGCACGGCGGCTCATGCCTATAATCCCCACACTTTGGGAGGCTGAGGTGGGTGAATTGCTTGAGCCAAGGAGTTCAAGACCAGCCCGGGTAACATAGTGAGACTCTGTCTCTATTAAAAAGAAAAGAAAAGAAAAGAGAAGAGTTGAAGCCAGAGAAGACATGCGGCATTGAACTCTTGTGGCAGAAGGAAGAACAGCAAAGACCCTTAAAAAGACAAGTTTGGGATGTTTGAGGGGCTACAGACGGTGAGTGATTGGGAGTGTGTAAGGCAGAGGCGGGAGGGGCAGAAGCTATGGTTCATGCAGGGCCACAAAAGAAGCTTTTTTTTTTTTTTTTTTTTTTGAGACTGAGTCTGGCTCTGTCGCCCAGGCTGGAGTGCGGTGGCCGGATCTCAGCTCACTGCAAGCTCCGCCTCCCGGGTTCACGCCATTCTCCTGCCTCAGCCTCCCGAGTAGCTGGGACCACAGGCGCCCGCCACTTCGCCCGGCTAGTTTTTTGTATTTTTTAGTAGAGACGGGGTTTCACCGTGTTAGCCAGGATGGTCTCGAACTCCTCACCTCGTGATCCTCCCGTCTCGGCCTCCCAAAGTGCTGGGATTACAGGCTTGAGCCACCGCGCCCGGCCACAAAAGAAGCTTTTAAGCAGGAAACCAGTATAATAGTCTCTTTCTATATAAATATCACACTGGCTTCCAAGTGGCGAGTGACCTTGGAATAGTAGAAAGGAACGAAATGCGAACATGAAGGAGCCAAGAGTTGTGGCTGGGAGCCCAGGGAGGAGGCTGCCGTGGTCCTCCGGCCAACAGAGGTGGTGATGGCGGCTGAATCCCTGAGACGTCATGGAGCAGTTCTTGTTTCAGGCTTGAATGTGGGGTGTGAGACAGAAACAGAGGAAGCAAAATAAGAGTTAGTAGGTTTTTGGGACGTTGATTAACTGACTCACCTGGTAACTGCAGTTGTTGATGAATGAGTGGACTTCCCTTTCCCATGCGATTTCCATCCTGGTGGCTATTTGCCAAGACTGCTGCTCTGTTCTTACCTTTCTGTGACACAAGGCTAACATACTCACTGCCCAGCGTTGCTGGACAAACAAAATGGAAAATGGATAATACTGATGTCAAACTTTCTGAGAAGAGACAAGTGGAGTAGACACAGAGGCCCTTCTTGTTGTTTCGGTTAGGCCAACACACAGATGAACGTCACCCCTCCCATCAAGCCTGTGGAGTAGATATTGCTATCGTCATTTCACTGAGGGTAGGACTGAGGCCCAGGACTGAGTCTGTATAACTGGGCTATGGCCACAGTGCTTATGAGTGGGCTCAGGTGTGCAGAGTTGAAGGTGAGCGGTGGTAGAGTAGGGTCAGTTGACATAATCCTTAGAGATGGGAGGGAAAAGAGGACGCCATGTTTGTTAATGGCCTGCTTTCTAATCCCAGTACAAAACAGAGGGATCCCTGCATTGTGATTTACTGAATGAGTTTCAAGGAAGTAAAGGGGGGTGGGGGGAGTGGGGAGACTCCAACACACTCCAACAAAGGAGGTAGCCTTGAACCTCCTTTGAAGTGCAATGCGAAGAAGTCAGTCTCTCCACACAGGACTGGAGCTGAAAGCTGAGAGCCAGGAGTGTAGACACTGATACTGATGCTGATGCTGACTGGTTAGCCTGAATAGAATGTGCCTGGAGGCTGGAAGGGCTGAGGGAACTGACTCTAAACATGTGCAAAGGCCTGAGGCCGTGAAGCAAGTTCCGCATGACTTGACCCAGTCGCTTCTACAGAAGCACGGTGGCTTTGTACACCCGAAACCATCCTGGAAACCATCCTGGTCTGTCTCGTCCCTGCAGAAGTTGCAGCCTCTCGGCCCAGGCCTGGGGAGCTGTCCTCTTCTCTTCCAGGAGGTTAAACCATTCTGTCTCCCCATCAGAGCCTCATAGCTAGGTGGGGAAGCTCAGAGCAGCCCCAGGGATCCTCTCTGTCCTGGGCACATCTGTTACTGCCCTTCACCATGCTTGCTAAGGGTCTGTCTGTTTTTCTGGGTAGTGAGCAACTTAAGTCAGAGAATGGGTCTTAGTCATCTTAGTATCCTCAAAGCCCAGGCCGATGCATGGTGCCCAAAGGAGATTTGCTGAGTCAGTGGATACATTTCCTGTGAGGCTCAGGCTCCCTACCAGCATCCCCATCATCTGGCTTTCCTGGGCAGCTTCAGAGCATGAGACCTGAGCCACTGACCTGGCTGCTAGCTGATCCTGAGGAGGAGGACATGCCAAGAAACAGCAACTTCCCTTCCCGTCTTCACAAAAAGGAGCCCCTGACCCAAAATCTAACCTCAGGAAGCACACAGAAAAAATGCCTGGAAGGAAACATTACTGAATGTGGGGCAGGGGGGAAGAGCCTGGGTTCCAGGCCCAAGTCTGGAACCAACAAACTGTATGGCTTTTGGCAAGTTACTTAACCTCTCTGTGCCTTTCCCTTCTCCACTTTGAAACAGAGAGGCACTATTGTAGGTTAAGGTCAGGAGGACTCTGACCTCACACAGCCTAATTTTGAATCTCTGTTACACCACTTACCGGCAGCAACCACTTAGATCTGTGACCACGGCCCAGTTATACAAACTCCCTAGACCTTAGTATTCTGTTGATGAGATGGATAATAACAGTATCCATTTCATAGAGTTGTTGGGATGTTAGTACAGCTAGTTTCTATTTAATATGTGTAGGGTAGTGCCTGGCACCTGATAGGTGAGTTATTATTGTAATGTTGTCTTTTTAAAAATGATGACTGCTATTCATGCCTCCCAGAGTTTTGGTGATGATCTCCTGACATCATGAATAAAAAAGTAGGGAGGAATTCAGTAGGTATCTGGTCTTCTGTGGCCTTTTTTTGTTTTAAAATCTCACAAGAAATTCCTTCTTTTTTCAGCGGGAGCCAGCACCCGGCACACACCCCAGCTGACAGCTTTCCATGACAAAGGCAAGACCGCCAGGTCTCTAGCCCTGAAGCCAGCAAGTCTCCAGTCTCAGGAAAACAAGGGAAGGAGGGGAGGGTTCATTAACAACCTCAAGGTTTAACTACTAGAGCAGCTCAAGAAAATAAAAACCCATTAGACCCTGAGGATTTAGAATCTTTCCAAGTCTGGAAAGTCTCTGGAGGGAAGAAAAGCAGCTTGGGACTTTGCTCTGAGGTTCCGAGCAAAGCTTGGCCCTTTTTGTCCTGGGAGGGACTTGGGACTTGTGAGTGCCCTCAGGGGCTGGAGTGGGTGGTGGTAGAGGGGGGAGGGGTACAAAGGCTCACAGCTCTGAAGCCTCTGGTCTCCCAGGCTGCTGTTTTTCCAGTAAGTTCAAGAATGGGATGAAGAATCTAAAAGTGTCAAGAAAGAAATCTGAAACCTGCTTATTAATTCCTCACCTTCTCCTTTGCCATCTTACTCTGAATGGTTCACTAGGGCCTAAAGGCTGGAAGGCAGCTACTCAAACTTATAAATGTGCTGCTAAATGTCCTGTTATACACAGAACAACCTCTACAATAGAGAATTATCCAGCCCCAAATATCAGTACCGCTGATGACTGAGGAACCCTGGTCTAGTTACAGGCAAGTTTCCAGCTATTTCCTTGGAAGTGATGGGCTGCATGCAGTCCTCCTAAGGACCACACTCCAGGATGCAGAGCTCTCCTTGAGGCATGAGGCCTCAAAGCACCGTTTCTTTCTGTAGTAGAGATTGTTTGCTGCACTGAAATTCAATTTAATCTAAATAACAGAACCATTAATCTATTAGAAATAAACCAGCCGGGTGTGGTGGCTCACACCTGTAATCTCAGCACTTTGGGAGGCCAAGGCGTGTGAATCACTCTGGAGTGACTGCGCAGGCAGTCAGGAGTTCGAGACCACCCTGCCCAACATGGCAAAACCCATCTCTACTAAAAATACAAAAATTAGCCAGGCGTGATGGCATGTGCCTGTGGGGTCCCTGATACTCAGGATGCCAGGGAGAATTGCTTGAACCCACAAGGCGGAGGTTGCAGTGATGCAGTGAGCCAAGATTGCACCCCTGCACTCCAACCTGGGCAACAGAGTGAGACTCCAACAACAACAACAACAACAACAACAACAACCCAAAATGTTCATAAGCCTAAAGATCCTCCTGAAGAGTAATTGTCTCATTCCAGCCTTTTCAGATGTGGGTAGGTGGAATGAGAAAACCAATCGTTTGCTCTTCCCACAGTGGTTTGTTGCCACGCTGCTCACATCTCTAGTTCTTTAGGACAAAGAAGCTGAAGACAAGAAAGCAGTAATGCCCAGGAAGCCGGAAGTGATCCCACTTTTAAGTTTATTTCATGTGATTCTTCTTCTCAGCATGCAGTGAACTTTCTCAGGAAAAACTTTTCTTTGCTGCCGCAGTTTACATTATAAATTAATTTACAAATATAGAGTTGTGCTAGAAACAATATTTATATAAGTCCACGATATTTTCATATACAAAAATATCCATAGAAACCGTTTCTTTGAACACATACTATGGGAGTAGGTAGTCTTTGGTTGTCTTTCTGCATAATGTTTAAGTAATGGTGATGTCATTTGTACCTCAATAAGCTGTTTAAAAAAATAATTTTCTGTATGTATATTTCAAAATAAAACATTTTTAAAGTAATGCTGTGAGAGTCTCGGGGTGAAAAAATACACAGGGAATTTTAAATTTTTTTACAATGTGCTTCTGTTCCTGTTTCTAAAAAAGTTAAAACTCCAAACTAGCCACGCTCACATACAAAAACATGGTACAAAGGCAACTCACAGGACGATAAATTCATTTTTGTGGAACACCGTTCCCATAAATTTGACAACTATCAGCATTTTAATGAACGCTTTTTGAATAAAAAATTTGGTTTTTTTTTTGAGACAGAGTCTCACTTTGTCACCCAGGCTGTCCAGGCTGTCATACAGTAGCATGATCTCAGCTCACTGCAGCCTTGACCTCCCAGGTTCAAGTGATCCTCCCACCTCAGCCCCCCAAGTAGCTGGGACTACAGGTGCAGGCCACCACATCTAGCTAATTTTTGTTATTTTTTTGTAGAGATGGGGTTTCACCATGTTGCCCAGGATGGTCTCAAACTCCTGGGCTAAAGCACTCTGCCCACTTAGGCCTCCCGAAGTGTTGAGGTTACAGGCTTGAGCCACTGCGCCGGCCCTGAATGAATTCTGTCATTCGGCAACTAGTGGATGAGTGTACCAGGCACTCTACTGGGCACTAGAAGGTTGACCTTAAAAATTATTCAAATGATACCTCTGAGAAGTAACAGAGTGCTAAAATAAATAAGATTAAATATATCTTTTTAAAAACTGACCACAAATGGTTTATTGTATCAAAAACTATAAAATCCCGTTTCTTCATTATTTAAAAAATATTTTGTAGACACAGTCTTGCTGTGTTGCTCAGGCTGGTCTCAAACTCTTGGACTCAAGTGATCCTCCCACCTCAGTCTCCTAAAGTGTTGGGATTACAGGTGTGAACCATTGCACCTGGCCTAAAATTCCATTTAAGAGTTTTTATTGGGCCGCGCGCGGTGGCTCACGCCTGTAATCCCAGCACTTTGGGAGGCCGAGGCGGGCGGATCACAAGGTCAGGAGATCGAGACCATCCTGGCTAACACGGTGAAACCCCGTCTCTACTAAAAATGCAAAAAATTAGCCAGGCGAGGCAGTGGGCGCCTGTAGTCCCAGCTACTCGGGAGGCTGAGGCAGGAGAATGGCGTGAACCCGGGAGGCGGAGCTTGTGAGCCGAGATCGCCACCGCACTTCGCACTCCATGGCTATAGAGCAGACTCTGTTCCAAGAAAAAGTAGCTTCTTATTTCTGGCCAGAGCAGGTGCTGCCTCACACCTAATCCTAGCAGAAGTGGGTGACGCTGAGTCCAGGGAGTCTCAAGATCAGCTCTGGACAATATATAGGTGTGTGAAACCCCATCTCTACACAAAAATAATGAAAAAAATCAGCTTAGGTGGCATGCAACTCAGTCCAAGCCACTGTGAGCTGAGGGGGTGGCTGGCTGAACCCAGGAGATTGAGGCTGCAGTGAGTTGCGTTTTTTTTTTTTTTTTTTTGAGACCCCCATCAAAAAAATTTTTTTAATTAAAAAATTATTTTAAAGTAAAAAAATTTAAATTTAAAATTTTACAAATTAAAAAGTTAAAATATTAATTCAAAAGTTTAAAAAATTAGCTGCACACCTGTGAGCCCAGCTACTGGGGTGGGTTGGGGGAGCTGAGAAAGGACCACTGTTTGAACCTGTGAAGGTTGAGGCTGCAATGAGCCAAAATCTCACCACTGCACTTCAGCCTGGTTAAGAGAGGGAGACCGTCTCAAAAAACAAAACAAAACAAAACAAAACAACAACAACAAAACCCCCCCCCCACACACACACACAAAAGCTATTTTTAATACAATTCTAATAATACTTTGTTGGAAAAGGAAACACCCAGGATACAAGCTAAAAGGGAGAGGATGCCAGGCTAACCATTACAAAATAGGGCAATGGTCACCCCAGATCTTGGACTCTGACCGCAGGATTCAGAGGTGCTGCCCAGGGGGAACGCACCAGATGACTTTTATTTTCAACTAGAATCTTTGGTCAAATGACATCTAGCATATATACTCATACTTATAACTGGCTACGGAGGCTGGTTTCTCGGTTTTGTAGGAAGTAGAACACAGAGGTTACAAGTACCGGCTCTGGAACCAGACTGTCTGGGTCTGATCCTGCCTCTAGTTTACTAACAGTCTCACTTGGAAAGTGGTCACAACTGTTTTTTTGGCCCCCTGTGCACATTTGAGCTTGCAATCCTGGTATACAGTGATGATCAAAATAGACAAAATGACCTGATATCCTGGAGTTTCACTTCCCTTACATGGAAAACGGGGGGTAGTGATAATAGCCACCACCCAAGGTTGCTGAGAGGATTGAATGAATACATGACAAGTGCCTAGAACAGTGCCTGGCACACGGGGCTGCCTGTGCCATTTTATTGCCGTTAGAATATACCATGTACCAGACAGAGGTGATTTGTGAGCTGCCTATGCATAGCTCAAGGATTTGTGGTGTTGCCTAGGACAGTATGATAAACAACCAAAAAAAAAAAATCTTTAGAGGCAAAGGACACAAAGTTGGAGGTTTCCTATAAAAAAATTGAGATATCTGGCTCTTCTATAAAAATCAGAATGTAGGCTGGGCGCAGTGGCTCACGCCTGTAATCCCAGCACTTTGGGAGGCTGAGGCGGGTGGATGACCTGAGGTCAGGAGTTTGAGACCAGCCTGGCCAACAAGGCGAAACCCTATCTCTACTAAAAATACAAAATTTTAGCTGGGTGTGGCGGTGGGCGCCTGTAATCCCAGCTACTCGGGAGACTGAGGCAGGAGGACTGCTTGAACCCGGGAGGCGGAGGTTCAGCGCCACTGCACTCCAGTCTGGGCAAGAGAGCGAGACTCTTGTCAAAAAAAAAATAAAAAATCAGAATGCTGCCATGGGAGAGAGAAAGAACCAGCTGTTCCCAGCAGCCTTCTGTTAGTCAGTCCCCACTACCCTCTACTGCTTCAGTTGCCAACTGATGTTAGTTTTCTCACCCAGTAACTTCATTGGCTTATGTTTTTTTAGCCATCTGTACACACTTGAGCTTGGAATCCTGGCATACAGTGATAAGCAAAATAGACATGGTCCCCGCCCTCACGGGGCTCACAGGCTACCTATCACAGAAGAGAGTGAAACGGATTTCTCTCTGGAGAGGCCCACATGCAGAGAAAACTGTAAAAGCTCGCTGGGTTGTAGAAAGAGTTATCTACTACACCCTTGCTACTCCAAGTGTGGTCAAAGGACCACGAGATCACCCAGGAACTTGACAGAAATGCAGAACTCAGGTCCTACCCCAGACCTACCGACTTGGAATCTGCATTCTAATCAGCATGTGTGCACGCCTCAGGTGTGCATACTCAAGTCTGAGAGCCTGCTCTACACCTCAGAGCCCTCTCGGGGGTAGATGAGGCTGTTGACCATGCTAAAGTTGTGGAAAGGGCTGCTGAAGGGGCTGCTTTGGCCCCCGCTGGTGCTGGCAGGGAAAGGGCTATAATAGGAAGATCTCTGGCCGGTGCTATTGCTGGTGCTATTGCTCAGTTGCAAGGTGTCTGCTGAGGCCTCTGAGATGGAGGTCGGGGAGAACATGCTGCTGGAGGGCAGCTGGGCCCCCTGGATCCCTAGGTGGCGGCTGCCAGGGAGAGCCCGCTGGGTACTCACACTGCTGCTGACACTCAAGGAGCTGAGGCTGCTGAAGAAAGTGTTGAGACAAGGGGTGGAGGTGAGCATGGGTCCTCCAGGAGATGAGGCAGTACTCTTGGTGCCCTCCGGAGGCTCTGGGGAGTGGGAAGGCCTCAGCAGAGTGGAGGGACTCTCTTCTTCTGGCTTCCCACCCACTCCAGACCCCAATCCTGAGGAGAGCCCTTCTTCGGACTTTGATGTCCCGGCAGCCACTGTGGAGCCATTGCTGGCCTCAGAGCGGCGCTTTCGCTTCCGACGGAAGTTCCCGTTGTCAAACATTTTCTCACAGTTCGGATCCAGAGTCCAGTAATTACCCTTTCCTGAGAAGACGAGAAAAACCAAGTGAGAGAAGGACCTGTTTTATGCTTGTTTACTCAGCTTCATTTCTGGGAGGAGAGCAGACTCTCATTAGATGCTGACAAAGATGCTCAATTCACTCTAATATTCAAACCAATCCTCTTTTGGGGAAAATGTTACTCTTCGCTTCAGAGAGAAATCCAGAACAAAGATGTTCTGGCCACCTCTACCTCCTCCTGGTGGTGTCTACTACTTAAATCTGAAGACCTAATTTCATTTCTGAGACACTTATAATTAAATCATGTAACACCTTCACTAATTCTAGATCCAAATCGTATGACCGTGCGAAGTCATGGAATCCTGATGCTACTTAAAGTTGGGCCTTAGACTGGGCCAACGTAGTCAGATGTCTACAAAAAAAAAAAAAAAAAAAAAAAAAAATTGAGCCTCTGTTTCTTTATTTATAAAATAGAGATAAGGATAGTACTAATTTAGTGGATTGACTGTGAGGATTAACTATATCAGCACAGTAGCTGGCACACAGTAAGCAGTGCAAAAACAGCACTTACAATTATTATTCATTGAAAGTGCATCATTCCCCACCTCTGAGAAAAATGCCCCACCGGAGAAAGGCAATCTCAAAATGACAAAAAAATTATTACTGAGCAATTGTTTTAACTATGCATTGGATGGCATAAATTTTGAGTATGAGGAAGCTCCTGGAAACTACATCCCCTCCTCATTTTGGGCAGAACCTGCCCCTACAAATCCTGCAAATGTTTCACCCATTGGGTAAATACATTTCAGACACCAGGGCCTCATTTTTCTGCATGTAATGCTAGTTTTGTTCTATTTACCACAAGTGAGGTAGAAAAGATCTATCATGTTGGAGGATTTTATCTCCCAAAAGCTTTCTGCACTTCCGGTAAAAAGAATCCGATGTCTGAGAGTGCTGTAGAATGCTTATCTTGTGGTAAGTGCTTCACACGGATAACCTCAGCTATTCCTCACAGCTTTACAGCAATAGGCAATATTACTGCTTCCACTTTTCATATAGGAGAACTGGGGTGCAGACTGGTGAGTAACTTGTCATATTCCTAGTTAGTGATGATAGTCAGGATATAAACAGGCTGGCTCCAGACTCAGCATTAAAAAAAAAAAAAATTATTTATTTATTTATATTCTCTGAGATAGGGTCTCCCTCTGTCACCCAGGCTGGAGTACAGTGGCGTAACCTTGGTTCACTGCAGTCTTGACCTCCTGGCCTCAAGCCATCCTCCCACCTCAGCCTCCCAGAGTAGCTGGTACGACAGGAGTATATCACTATGAATGGCTAAAAGACTCAGCATTCTTGCTGGGCACAGCGGCTCACGCCTATAATCCTAGCAGTCTGGGAGGCCGAAACGGGTGGGTCACTTGAGCTCAGGAGTTCGAGACCAGCCTGGATAACACAGGGAAAGCCCATCTCTACATAAAATACAAATTAGCCGGGCACTATGGCATGTGCCCATAGTCCCAGCTACTTGGGAGGGTAAGGCAGCAAAATTGTTTGAGCTGGTGAGGCAAAGGTTGCAGTGAGATCGTGCCACTGCACTCTAGCCTGGATGACAGGAATGAAACTGTCTCAAAAAAAAAAAAAAAAAAAACCAAAAACCCTCAGCATTCTTAACTAACCACTGGGCTAGGCTGCCTCCACTGAACCATGTTCTGCAAATAGTTACAGGAAAAAAATATATATATATATAACTACAATTTCAATAATATCTCCACCTATCTGGATATGTATATTGTGCCACGTTGATGCCAACTTTTTTGACAAAAAAACTAGCCATAGACCCTTGAACTTTTAGGATAAAGTCCAGAAGAGTTTACATGACAATTTACATGATAATCTTGGGTGGTACAAAAGCCAAATCAAGAGGATGCATCTTCTAGAACTGCATACCCTGCCCAATACAGTAGCCACTAGCCACACACGATTATTGGGCACCTGAAGTATGGCTAGTCCAAATTAAGATGTAGTGTAAAATACACATGGGATTTTGAAGACTTAGTACCAAGAAAATAACAAAGAATCTCATTAGTAATTTTCATATTTGTTCTATGTTGAAACAATATTTTGGATTATTTAGTTTGCATTGTATTTCCACTGGAGAGTGGTGCTCCACAGTGCCTTCAGGGATGAGCCCATTCTGAGCTCCAGAATATTCACATAATTTACACAAAATCCTGGATCTCTGTAATGTGCAACTAAAATGGTTTCACCTCTCTTCTCTTTTTCCTATCACAATCCCCTTCCCTTTCCTTGTTCTGGGTTCCTTCTAAAAACCTCAAGTAGGATTCCGTTTCTCTCTTCTTGTTAATCATTTCTCCACCTCCACCGCTCAGAGCAGGTAACACTCACTCCACTGTAACACAGACCTCCTAACTCCAGGAGCAACTGGGCTTAGACCAAAACCGCAGCAAATTTGGGATATTCATTTCTAAATTTCTAACTAGTTAAGGTACCCAAACTGCAATTTGCAGGACCTCCCTGCTAAAGTTCTCCCATTCCAGACCCCCGTGTCATGATGCCCGTGCCACTCTCTCTAGGGGTAGGCACCGTACTTGCTCTATTCAGGACACAGTGAGCCTCTTTGGAACCCGATGAGGAGGTAGCGCACCTAGGGACAGCCGGGCTGGCCCCCAGTTCTCCCACCGCGTCTTCTGCGAAACGTGATGGAAATCCCAGCTCACGTGGATCCCTTTATAACAATCCCTTATTTGAGAGCTTACTTTATAACAATCCCTTATTTGAGAGCTTACTTGTAAGTAGACCCTCCCTTCAAAAGGCCTGATGAACACCACCCAGGGGTAGCCTCCTGTTCTGGGATACAGATTTTTTTCGTTTCTCTAATTGGCCGGCCTCTGCGAGTGGATGTAAAGGTCAAGCTCCTTTCTCACTGAGCCTTCCTCCGGATGATCCCCTGCTCCTTCCCTTTGTCCTCCGGTTGGGTGGTTTATTCCTCCACCCGCTCCCACCCGCAGCCTGGACAAGAAGACTCCTGGCAGATCTTCCAGCCGCACACCGACCCCGGCGCCGGCCCTCGCGCCCCGCGTCCGCCCTCCCCGGCTGGGAAGCACCTGCCGGCGGCCCTCACCTGGGTCGTCCTCGTCGCGGGGCACCTTCTTGAAGCAGTCGTTGAGCGACAGGTTGTGGCGGATGGAGTTCTGCCAGCCGGCCTTGCTGCGCTGGTAGAAGGGGAAGCTGTCGGCGACGAACTGGTAAATGTGGCTGAGCGTGAGCTTGCGCTCGGGCGCGCTCTGAATGGCCATGGCGATAAGCGCCGAATACGAGTAGGGCGGCCACACCATCTTCATCAGGTCCTCGCGGCTGGCCATGGACAGCCAGCCCCAGTTCCCTGCCCGCGGCGCGGGAAAGTGAGGCGGGCGCGCAGGCGCGGGCTGCTGAAGGCCGAGAGCGCAGCTTGCGCCGTGGCGGCGGGTGGCGGCTGCAGGAAGGGCTCGGGCCGCGGCCCCTGGGGGCGGCGCGCGCGGCGGCGGGCGCTCAGGCACGGGCGGCGGGCTGCGGCGGCGGTGGAGAGGGCGCGGCCTCCCCACGCCGGGCCTCGCTGAGCCACAGGTGCAGTCGGGCGGCGGCGGCCGGCGGCGCGGCGTAGTCGGCCAGCCCGTAAGGCGCCCTGGCGGCCGGAGGGGCGCCCGGGGCGGCGGCGGTGGCGGCGGGCGGGGGCAGGCCGGGCTGCGAATACACTCCGAAGTTGTCGCCGCAGTAGAGGGCCATGTCGGCTGCCGTGGGCGGCTGCGGCGCGGCCGCGGCGAGGGGCGAGCGGGGCTGGTCTCGCCGCTCGGGCGAGAGCATCCCTTTGGGGGCCAAACCTGCGGCTCCGCCTCCACCCGCGCTGGGCGCCCGGTGCTCCGGGCCGAGGTCGGGCGGGTGCTCGCGGAGCGCCTGCGAGCTGGCCTCTTATAACCGAGCCCGGCGCGGCTCCTCCTGGGCTGGCCCGGAGCGGGGCGGTGGCCGCGGGCCTGGGCTCTCCACGCCCCCGCCACGCCCCACCTGCCCGCGCGCCCGAACCCGAAGCCCGCCCGCCCCGCCCCTACCACCCCTCTGCCCGGGCCCGGGAGCCTCGGGGAGGCCGGCGCCTCCAGGTTTCGGGCAAAAAGCAGCACGCCGTTGCTAGACCACGTTTCTTAACACCATAATAAGCAAAGCCAGGAATATTAAAGAGAAGACAACCCGAACAGTACTAATGATTTCTAAAAAGTTAACTTGGGGTGGCCGTTCGGGCCACCTGCCTAGTCGCCCTTTGCCTTTTCTACCTCTTTCCTCCTAACCTTTTGTCGTCGAGTTGCGGTATTCACGTCCGATCGGCTTCCAGTCGAAAATAGTCGATGTGATTTACAGTGCTTTGGGGTATACGGTAGAGATTATTAACGGGCCCCTTTGGCGTGTCCCCTTCTCGGGGATTCTGTGGTCAGAGGAACGGAAATCAGTGTTGAGTTTTTCTAACCAAACTGTAGGTTCGCTCACATTCGGGAAGCATTTGTTCGTTTTCTGTGCGGTTTGTACGGGCTTTCGTTGTGATTTGTTATCTTCAAAAACATAAAGGTGAATGTTTTCAAAGACATTCAAATAAGTAGCTTCGGAATTAGCATTTTAAACCCGAAAGTTTCCAAGTTTTAAGTAGTATAAACTGCAAGAAGCGCTCATTTATAAAAACAGTCTCATCTAACGGGGAAATCTATGACTTGCCCTCTACTTTTGCTAATTTTTTTTAATGCATCTCCCTGCCTGGGAAAACAAATAAAACTTGTAAAATACTGTGGCGATCTCCCATTCCACGTAATCATCCTCGATTGGCTCAAAACAACAATAAGAAAATTGTTTCTTTTACTATTAAAAGTATTCCTAAATGTGTTCTTAATACATGACAGGTCCGAGGTTTTTCATTTAAACGAGAGAGAGAGGGAAAACGTTTTTTTCTATTATTTGCCAGTTGCCGACTGGCAGTTCAGAATATTTAATGATTCGGAAACTTCCCTTCTCCAAGGCATTTATTTTCATGATGAAACTAGTTATGTATTTTGGAGGAATTTTTTTTCTTCTGGTGTCTCACCTCTTAAAAATGAAATCCAAAAATATTTAATCAGCAAATTTGGATACCTAAAATGCAAATCACACTTCACATGTCACTATTTAGTCGCCTTTTCTGGCACCAGAAAGAAATTATTGTCAACCCTTTAAAGCACTGTTTCTATTCAATCTTCAGGTAAATGCTGTAGAAAAGAATAGTGTTTATCTTAATTGTATTTTGGTTTAAGGATCTAAAATGTTTTCATAATTTAGATAAGCCCAGTGTTGTTTGTTTTTTTCTTCCTAAATGGCCTAAAATGAAATGAATTTTTTTTTTAAATAAGGATGACAACTATGAAAGGAAATTGGAAATTGGAAAACTTTTTTTTGTTGTTGTTGTTTTGAGACGAAGTCTTGCTCTGTTGTCCAGGATGCAATGGCGTGATCTCCGGCTCACCGCAACTTCCGCCTACGGAGTTCAAATGATTCTCCTGCCTCAGCCTCCAGAGTAGCTGGGATTACAGGCGCCTGCCACCACGCCAAGCTAATTTTTGTATTTTTAGCAGAGACAGGGTTTCACCATTTTGGCCAGGCTGGTCTCAAACTCCTGACCTCCGATGATCCACCCGCTTCGGTTTCCCAAAGTGCTGGGATTACAGGCGTGAGCCACCGTGCCTGGCTTGGAAAACGTTTTAAAATAAGTTATGATACCGAACTTTAATATTTATTCTTAAATGTAAAGTTCTAAACTAAAAAGAGATATTCCAAAAGAAAAGCTGGGAACCTAGATGGCAATAAATTACGAAAAACTTGAAACCATCTCACTGTAGTAATTTATGTCCTTAAAAATATAATAATTTCTCTTTTAGCAGATTGCTTGCCCATACACACTTTGCAGTTTTTCTTTAGTGTCAAATTCTTAGCCCAATAGCTCCAAATTATTCTGAATGAGAGACCACGATGTCACATTATTCTTTCTTGTTTTGATGAAAGGTTCTACCTGCGTGGGTTATTTTGTTTCTTAACTGTAGGTTAGTGTGTGTGTGTGTGTGTGTGTGTGTGTGTACCTTAGTTTTATTTAAAAATGATAGAGCCACCTAGCGACTCTTCACTTCTGTTACAGCATACATCTCTGTAGGGATCTGTGGGGTGGACGCCCCCTCTAGGGGTTTGGAAGTTACATTTTCATATCTATTTTCAGTTACGTATTAATTAGATATAATTTTTATTGTTCATGGCCTAAATTATTGAATGTCAAAATCAAAATAAAGTTTTTGGTCTCTGTTTTTTTAATTAAACAAAAAAAGCATTTGATGAACTTAAATAGATAAAAAATTGTGTTTAAAATGTAAGTTCTCTGTAATAATGTTTTGTTAAATTGCCTTTTACAATATAATCAAGGCAATTGATTAAGACACCTATGCCAATGTAAAATAAGAATAGCCTTACCAATAAGGTGCAACCCCGTCTCTACTAAAAATACAAAAATTAGCTGGGCGTGGTGGCAGGCACCTGTAGTCCCAGCTGCTCGGGAGGCTGAGACAGGAGAATTGCTTGAACCCGAGAGGCAGAGGTTGCAGTGAGCCGAGATCGCGCCATTGCAATCCAGCCTGGGCAACGGAGTGAGACTCCGTCTCAGGAAAAAAAAAAAAAAAAAAAAAAGGGTAGGCAGTTACAGACCGGGCGCGGGGGCTCACGGCTGTGATACCAGCACTTTGGGAGGCTGAGGCGGACGGATCACTTGAGGTCAGGAGTTAGAGACCAGCCTGGTCAACATGGTGAAACCTATCTCTACTAAAAATACAAAAATTAGCCGGGTATGGTGGTGGGCGTCAGTAATTCTAGCTACTGGGGAGGCTGAGGCAGGAGAATCACTTGAACCTGGAAGGCTGAGGTTGCAGTGAGCCGAGGTCGCGCCATTGCACTCCAGCCTGGGCGACGGAGCGAGACTCCGTCGCGGAAAAAAAAAAAAAAAAAGAATAGTAGACAGTTGCATGTTTTCATCACTGGAAAATAAAACATTTTGGGAAATTATTCAACCCAAAGAAAACATCTCATTTATTTTCCACTGCTGTTTGGTAACATTCTTGTTGCTTCTTTGAAATGGCAGAGCGGCAATAGTGAATTATAATGGGATGCAGTCATTTTTAATAAATACTGTGATGGAATGTAAAATGTATTACACTCATTAATTTCCAGCATCCTAGAAATATTGGCACATTAGTGTTTGTTAACATTTTTACATATTTCCAAAGGAAGAAAACAGTAATATAAATTGAGAATAGCCTCAGTGCTCTTAACTTTGAATGGCTGCCAGCTTAGATCAACATCATGCTGGGTGCAGAATCAGTCCTTCCCGTCTCAGCACCGTGATTTACTCATATCGGTGAAAAAAAAACCAAAACAAAACACAAATAGCAATCTACCTGTGTCTCCTATCTAGCTTTCTACTTTGCACTAGTTAGTATACCTCTCCGACAGCTTCAAGTGTGTAAATCAGCAGCTCTTTGAAGATGAATCTTTGTAATTATTATTATTATTATTATATATTTTTTGAGACGGAGTCTCTGTCGGCCAGGCCTGGAGTGCAGCTCGGCTCACTGCAAGCTCCGCCTCTGGGGTTCAAGTGATTCTCTTGCTTTAGCCTCGCGAGTAGCTGGGATTACAGGCGCCGGCCACCATACCCGGCTAAGTTTTTGTATTGTTTTTAGTAGAGACGGGATTTTACCACATTGCCCGGGCAGGTCTCAAACTCTGGACCTCAAGCGATCCGCCTGCCTGGGCCTCTCAAAGTGCTGGGATTACAGGCATGAGCCACTGCACCCGGCCTTATAATTTACTCTTTAAAAACACCTTGCACACTTTAGAATAAGCAAATATCAATTTTTGAAATATCAATATCTGTTGAATTAATAAGTGGCTACTTACAAATGCCTCGTTGGAACAGAAATGAGCCTATTCAAGGAAGTGTAAAAGTACACACCCACAAAACAAATCCCAAAATGGGACCTGGGAAAAATTACTGTAGCAAAAAAGAGTAGAAGCATTATCCAATTTTGGAGAAAATGCCCCACTCTGAAAATAATTTACTAGAGTGGTGGGAAGATTTTAGAAAATGTCTGCTTTTGTTTTCAGTATAATGTAAGAAAGTTTGGCCTTTATGAAACAAGACGTTAGGATAAGATGAAAAACAAGCAAACTTTGGTACAAGTAGAGATGAAAAAGGAGGTGAGAAAATAATGCAAGAAAACTTGAATTGTGATAGGAGAATACAGCTTTTAGAGTAAGAGACCAAAATATGTAAAGTTAATTAGTGCATTTATTGTTTTGATGAGGAAAGGATGCTTTATTTAAGGAAAGATGTTGAGATAACTGAAGCTGGATCCACTACCTGATTCCTTATTTGGTGTCTTTTTCTTTTTTTTTTTTTTTTGAGACAGAGTCTCGTCCCATCACTCAAGCTGAAGTACAGTGGCACAATCTTGACTCACTGCAACTTCTGCCTCCTAGGTTCAAGCGATTCTCCTGCCTCAGCCTCCCAAGTAACTGGAATTACAGGCGCCCACCACCATGCCCAGCTAATTTTTATATTATTAGTAGATATAGGGCTACACCATGTTGGCCAGGCTGGTCTCTAACTCCTGACCTCAGGTGATCTGCTTGTCTCAGCCTCCCAAAGTGCTGGGATTATAGATAGGTGTAAGCCTCTGTACCGGGCTTCGTGTCATTTTTTTCCAACTTCTTTTTTTTCTTTTGAAACTAGGTTTTGCTTTTGTTGCCCAAGCTGGAGTGCAATGGCGCGATGTCAGGTCACCACAATCTCTGCCTTCCCGGGCTCAAGCCATTCTCCTGCCTCAGCCTCTTGAGTAACTAGGATTCCACCATGCCCGGCTAATTTTTGGTATTTTTAGTAAAGACTGGGTGTCACTATGTTGGTCAGGCTTGTCTTGAACTCCTGACCTCATGATCCACCTGCCTCGGCCTCCCAAAGTGTTGGGACTACAGGTGTGAGCCTCTGCACCCAGCCTATTTTTTTCCAACTTCTGACCACTTGGTTCTCATTTTAAAGTTGGTAGTGTCATTAGAGAGGGGCAAACTGAACAACCTCTCTCCCATTCCTTTGATACCTCAAAGGCTGTGACTTACAGACTGAAACAGAACTCAGAAGGACTATTCATTTGCTCTTTTAACAAATATTTACATTTTACTTACTGAGTCTAGTGTTGGTGGGAAACTGAGGCAGCCCTTTCCCCCCATGAAAGCAAGCTTTCCACTAAGGTGACATTTATTTTCTGTTCCACAAATCCCTTTCCCTTCCAAGCTCTTTATGTTGACATTAACCAAACTCCCCCTGCCTGTCACCCTACTCATCCACCTGGGAGTTGGGGAAGACTGGAGTGAGCTACAAATACAGAGTGAACAAAAATGAAACCCAGAGCACGCAGAAGCAGGGGTATGGCCCAGGAACCACCCAGCCATATACCAGCTGACACCAGAGACCCATGGCCCTCTTCCCACTGCAAACGTTAGGCATATGAAGACTAGCAAAAAGGATGAATCCTGAGCATTCTAGAAGCCTAAGCATCTGAAGATCCCACAGAAGTTCCATATACTTAGTCCAGAAAAATAAGAGAAAAAATGGTCAGCCAAAATGTTGATGCTCCAGCAATTCCTGTGCCTGAGCAAAGGTTGTTCATTTGCCCTTCCTCTGCTTGAACCTGAAGCCCCTTCCCCTTGTGAGTCTTGCTCCTCCCATGTCTCTGGAATGCTTCCTGGCCCCTGGCTCCAGCTGGTTAACCCCATTCTTGAGCTTCCTCAGCTAACTTCTCACACTGTTCCTTCTGCGTTTGCCCCAGCCTCCCAATGAGTCTTCAGCTTTCCTCCAAGATCCGAGATCTGAGATCTTTTCTGGCAGCGCTTCCCTGCCCAGACTGAATCATGGTTCCCCCAGAATCCTCCCGTGGTGTCCTCCCCTGCAGCCATCTCCACAGCACAGAAGGCCGCATTTCTCTCCACTCCTCCCACCTCAGGGCCAGAAGGCAGATTGGTATCATCTTTGCTCACTATTGCCCCTGCCTGAACATTCTTTTTCCTCTCTCTTACCAAAAACTCCTTCAAGTCTTTTAGCTGTTCTGCCTTCTCTCCCTCCTTCTTCTTCATTAAACTTCACTCTCTGGCCACACTCTTCCAGTCTCCCCCAAGCCCTCCATCATGATGGGGTGGCCCCACATTCTCCCGATGACTCATTGATTTCCCTGGCCCCCCATTTTCAATAACCAACACTTCTGCAGTTAGCCACCCGCTATCCCAGATGTTCTCCGAGAATGGGGACTGCTTCTTTTTGCGCATATATTTTTAGAGCTAACAGTTATGACACATGTACTAAAAAGCTGGCACTGTGCTCGGCACCCTACGTGCATTGTCCCATTTAATTCTCACGGCAATCCTATGGGATAAGAACTGTTATTCCATATTTTACAGAAAAAGCAACAGACACAAAGAGATTAACTTCACTGGGGTCCCCCAACTTATAAGTATGCAGCTGAGGTTCAAACCTAGGCAGTCTGTCTGGGGAACACATGCTATTAGAACATAGCTGGAACTGCCTCCCCCATAATTTCCCCAGGCTCAGTCCACTGCTTGACTTGAATGCCTCTTCAACTGTTGTTTGTTGCTTGAATAAATTAGAAAGCATTAAATGGTATTTTTTAAAACAATATAAAAAAATTTTTGCACGCAGATATGTGCAGGGTGAAGAACATGTGGAGATACAGGAAGACAACCCTCTGCAAGCCAAGGGAGAGGCCCTCAGGGAAAATCAATCTGCCAACACCTTGATCTTGGACTTCTAGCCCCAAGAACTATGAGGAAATGCATTTCTGTTTTTTTTGTTGTTGTTTTTTTGTTTTTGTTTTTGTTTTTGTTTTTTGAGATAGAGTCTGGCTCTGTCACCCAGGCTGGAGTGCAATGGCGTGATCTCGGCTCACTGCAACCTCTGCCTCCCGGGTGTTCAAGCAATTCTCCTGCCTCAGCCTCCCAAGTAGCAGGGATTACAGGCATCCGCCACAACACCCAGCTAATTTTTGTATTTTCAATAGAGATGGGGTTTTGCCATGTTGGCCAGGCTGGCCCTGAACTCCTGACCTCTTGACCTCTGGTGATCCTCCCACCTCGGCCTCCCAAAGTGCTGGTATTACAGGCGTGAGCCACCGCGCCTGGCCACATTTCTGTTCTTTAAGCCATCCAGTCTATATGATACTTTGTTATGGCAGCCCTAGCAAACTATTATATAGATGGGTTTCCATTCCTTCCTCTCTTTTAAACATTTTAATTACTGTTTTTTTTTTTTTTCCTTAGAGATGGAGTCTTGCTCTGTTGCCCAGGCTGGAGTACAGTGGTGAGATATAGCTCACTGTACTCTCAGACTCCTGGGCTCAAGCCATCCTCCCACCTAAGCCTCCCAAGTAGCTAGGACTACAGGCACATACCACCATGCCTGGCAAATTTTTAATTTTTATTTTTTGTAGAGCTGGAGTCTCACTATGTTGCCCAGGCTGGTCTCAAACTCCTGGCCTCAATATATTGAGCCTCCTTCCTTGGGCTCCCAAAGTGCTGGGATTATAGAAGTGAGCCACCTTGCCTGGCCATCTGCAGAATTCTCTGAAAACCTGCTTCTCCTCCTTTGTTCCTGATCTCTATGGAGGGTCTCTTGTTGATCTAGTTATCTAAGCCAGAGAATTACGGGTCTTCTACCTCAGTGACCAAGTCGTGCTATGATAGCACTTTACTCTGTGTCCCACTGGCAGCATTGAGGTTCACCCACCTTCATTCCCTCCTGGATTACTGCTATCGGTCCCTTGCTGGCCTCCCTGCCTCCTCTTGTGCCTTCCAATCCTCTCTCTACACCACCCTCATAATGATCTGCTAAGAGGGCAGATCCAGTCATGAGCCTCCCGTGCTTCCAACTCTCAGTGGTTCCCATTGCATGACACTTGTGAACCTAGCAGAGGCAGCTCATTTAGCCAGCCTTGTCCGCACTCTGTGATGGCTTCACACTCTTCTAAAGCTCAGTTTTCCCAAATCTGGTCATTCTGATGTCCTCTTCATGAGTTTTGCTGATTCTCTATGCCACTTATGCTATTAATTACTTAATGTTTTTCTTTTAATAGATTCAATTTTTAAACTTAAATTCCATTTCCTCCCCCCCCCCCCCCCCCCCCTTTTTTTTTTTTTTTGGAGATGAGGTCTCTTGTCACCCAGGCTGGAGTGCAGTGGCACGATCTTGGCTCCCTGCAACCTCCACCTCCTGAGTTCGAGCAATCCTCCCACCTCAGCTGCCAGAGTAGCTGGGACCACAGGTGTGTGCCACTACACCTGGCTAAGTTTTGGTATTTTTGGTAGAAACAGAGTTTTGCTATGTTGCCCAGGATGGTCTTGAACTCCTGAGCACAAGCGATCTGCCCACTACAGCTTCCCAAAGTGCTGGGATTACAGGCATGAGCCACCACACTTGGCCCTATTTTTTGAAAAAGAAACCATACAGCATTACTATAAATTAAAAATTTGAAAGATCACTTGCTGTAAACAGAAGGTAAACAATATAAATAGATCATTAATTGTACTGATAAAATTGTTTCCTGGCTGGGCACTGTGGCTCACCGCCTGAAATCCCAGCACTTTGGGAGGTGGAGGTGGACAGATCACTTGAGGTAAGGAGTTCGAGACCAGCCTGGCCAGCATGGTGAAACCTTGGCTCTACTCAAAATACAAAAATTAGCTGAGTGTAGTGGTGCACGCCTGTAATCCCAGCTACTCGGGAGGCTGAGGCATGAGAATCACTTGAACCCAGGAGGCAGAGGTTGCAGTGAGCCGAGATCGCTCCATTGCACTCCAGCCTGGGCGACAAGAGTGAAACTCTGTCTAAAAAAAAAAAAAAAAAAAATTTGTTTTCTTATGTAATGTTTCAAATGTTTTAAAATGTAAGCATAAATACTGTAATACAAGTTAATTTCATTGATTACCAAAGATCCAAACCTAAAAATAGATCTTCAATAAGGATAGAACCATTATGATCAGTATAGAAGCAAAGTGATATTAAATTTAATGAGGATTATTTTCAAAGTATGTTCTAAATTAGTAAAACAAATTCTGTTTCATGAACTTTTTAAAACCAGCATGCCAGGCACCGTGGCTCACACCTGTGATCCTAACCCTTAGGGAGGCCAAGGCAGGCATATTGCCTGAGCTCAGGAGTTTGAGACCAGCCTAGGCAACACGCTGAAACCCCGTCTCTACTAAAATACAAAACAATTAGCCGGGTGTGGTGGCATGCGCCTGTAGTCCCAGCTACTCGAGAGGCTGAGGCACAAGAATTGCTTGAACCCGGGAAGCAGAGGTTACAGTGAGCTGAGAACGCGCCCCTGCACTCTAGCTTGGGGGACAGAGCAAGACTTTGTTTCAAAAAACAAATAAAAAAACCAGCATGAAGAATTGCAGCTCTCATGTGTCTATATGGGAATGGAAAAAGGTATTTAATTGCCCCATTTGATAGGTTTGGCTAACTTTTATTTTTATTTTAATTTTATTATTATTATTATTATTTTTTTTTTTGAGAAGGAGTCTGGCTCTGTCGCCCAGGCTGGAGTGAATGGCGCCATCTCGGCTCACTGCAAGCTCCGCCTCCCGGGTTCACACCATTCTCCTGCCTCCGCCTCCCGAGTAGCTGGGACTACAGGCGCCCGCCACCTCGCCCGGCCAGTTTTTTGTATTTTTTAGTAGAGATGGGGTTTCACCGTGTTAGCCAGGATGGTCTCGATCTCCTGACCTCGTGATCCGCCCGTCTCGGCCTCCCAAAGTGCTGGGATGACAGGCTTGAGCCACCGCGCCCGGCCTATTTTTATTTTTTATTTTGAGACAGAGTCTCCCTCTGTCACTCAGGCTGGAGTGCAGTGGCGCCATCTTGGCTCACTGCGGCCTTGAACTCCCTGGCTCAAGTGATCCTCCCACTTCAGCCTCCCAAGTAGCTGGGACCACAGGCACATGCCACCACTCCCGGCTAATCTTTTAATTTCTTTGTATTTGAGTAGAGGCAGGGTCTCACTATGTTGCCCAAGCTAATCTCGAACCCCTGGGCTCAAGCGATACTCCCACTTCGGCCTCCTAAAGTGCTGGGAGTATAGGCATGAGCCACTGTGCCTGGCCTTGCTACCTTTTATTCAATAAATATTTGCTTCCAAAAGCCATCTTAAGTAATCCTGGGATCTGTTGTGAATTTATGCAGATATTAGGTTGGCGTAAAAGTAATTGCAGTTTTTGCCATTAAAACTTTTTTGCCATTACTGTTAATGGCAAAAACTGCAATTACTTTTGCACCAACCTAAGTATAATCCCAGATAATATCAAAAAGGAATAGAGAAAGGATTTCTTGTCCCTGACTACCATTACTGGACAATAATTATGAAAATCTTTTGTCTTGGCTGGGCGCGGTGGCTCACGCCTATAATCCCAGCACTTTGGGAGGCTGAGGTGGGCAGATTACTTACCAGCCTGGCCAATATGGTGAAACCCTGTCTCTACTAAAAATACAAAAATTAGCCGGGCGTGATGGCGCATGTCTGTAATCCCAGCTACTCAAGAGGGCTGAGGCACGAGCTTAAACTGGGAGGTGGAGGTTGCAGTGAGCTGACATCATTGTACTGCACTCCAGCCTCGACGACGGAGTGAGACTGCCTCACGAAAGAAAAGAAAAGAAAGAAAAGGAAGGAAGGAAGGAGAGAGGAAAGAAGGTAGGGAGGACGGAAGGAAGGAAGCAATGAAGAGACTGTCTCACAAAAGAAGGAAGGAAGGAAAGAGAAAGAAAGAAACTGTCTCACGAAAGAAAGAGACTGACTCACGAAAGAAAGAGAAAGAAAGAACGAAAGAAAGAAAAGAAAGAGACTGTCTCATGAAAGAAAGAACAAAAGAAAGAGAAAGGAAAGAGAAAGGAAAAAGAAAGAAGGAAAGGAAGTAAACCTTTTTCCAGCTGTGTCAAACAGTTTTCATGCCCTGCAAAATGTTTTCAGTAAGCGTTTCAGGTGAGTTTATGACCAGGTTCATTTATGAATACAAGAAATATCTATTGAGCTTGCCAGACCCTGGCTCTAGCTGTAGGTATAAGTGATAAACAATGAATCCTGGCTGGGCGTGGTAGCTCACACCTGTAATCCTAGCACTTTGGGAGGTCAAGGTGGGTGGATCACGAGGTCAGGAGTTCAAGACCAGCCTGGCCAAGATGGTCTCTATTGAAAATACAAAACTTGGCCGGGCGCGGTGGCTCAAGCCTGTAATCCCAGCACTTTGGGAGGCCGAGACGGGTGGATCACGAGGTCAGGAGATCGAGACCATCCTGGCTAATACGGTGAAACCCCGTCTCTACTAAAAATACAAAAAACTAGCCGGGCGAGGTGGTGGGCGCCTGTAGTCCCAGCTACTCGGGAGGCTGAGGCAGGAGAATGGCGTAAACCCGGGAGGCGGAGCTTGCAGTGAGCTGAGATCCGGCCACCGCGCGCAAGAGAGGGCGAAAAGAGCAAAACTCAACAACAAAAAAAAAAAAAAAAAAAGAAAATACAAAACTTAGCAGGGCGTGGTGGCGGGTGCCTGTAATCCCAGCGACTCAAGAGGCTGAGGCAGAGAGTTGCTTGAACGCGGGAGGCAGAGCTTGCAGTGAGCCGAGATCGCACCACTGCACTCCAACCTGGGAGACAGAACGAGACTCCATCTGAAACAAACAAACAAACAAACAAAAAAAGGTAAACAGTGAATCCCTGCTCCCACAGAACTTCAGACAAGATTCCCAGTCTGCATGACCCAGGGGACCAAGGGACTCCGTGGCCCCGGCCACCCCCTGCCCAGGCTTAACAATTTTGAAGGTCACTTTATCATGCCTGGGAAAACTGAAATAAGCTTCTCTTTTAAGACCAAATTAGGCTTTCAAATGAGCAAAACTTATCTACAAGATATGCTAATTTGCAAATCCTCACCCAGTCATGCACATGATCCTTATGAAGATAGAAGTTTTCTTCTGGAAACACTGAATTCTTCTCTCTTACAGAAAGCCATGGGCCGGGTGTGGTGGCTCACGTCTGTAATCTCAGCACTTTGGGATGCCAAGGTGGGGAGGATCACTTGAGCCTTGGAGGTGGAAGCTACAGTGAGCTGTGATTGCGACATTGCACACCAGCATAGGTGATAGAGCAAGACCCTGTCTCAAAAAAATCAAATCAAATCAGCGGCTTCATCAGTTTGCTGGCCTACATTATGTATAAAATATCTTTGTATAAGTGACAGATGTATTTTACTGACTTACCATACCTCTTCTTAACCAACTTCCAATTGAATCCAGACCCATTCTTCTAGTCCCAGCTGTCACAGCCTTTGTATCCTACAGCCCTCTGTCTCGTTTCTACTTTTTAAAGTTAGTGCCTGCCTTTCATATAATAGGAACCCATAGATGTTTTTGATGATGATGATGATGATGATGACTATGACAACAACTAAGATACCGCTGCTGCTGCTGCTGCTGCTGTTGTCGACCGTGATAATATTGGTGACAACCTTGATTGTATGGCTGCTTCCTGATTCTAGATCTACATGGATCAACCCCACTAGCCAGGGTTGAGATTGGAGAAGCTGAACTGACCTAATTTTCCAACCAGTGCCTCCCAGTCCTAGTGTGGAGTCTTTCAGGGAGTTTGTTAAAATGCAGATTCCTTGGCACCGCCCAAGATGCCAAGTCTTCAAGAGAGTCTGTATCTGTAGGGTGGGATGCCTGCAGGCTATGTACTTTTTAACCTCCTCCTTCCTCCCCCCTCAGTGATTCTGACACTGTCGAGTTTGGGAGCATAATTAACTATTTAAAACCTTTAAAATGAAAAGAAATGTTGCTTTATCGACGTAAATGATAAACTAGTAATTCCCAAGTTGGGGAGATCTGAGAGGAACATCAGAATCAAAGTCTTTTTTTTTTTTTTTTGTCTGAGATAGGTTCTTTCTGTGTTGCCCAGGCTGGAGTGCAGTGGCACAAGCATGGCTCACTGCAACCTCGACCTCCGTGACCCGAGCGATCCTCCCACCTCATTCTCCCAAGTAGCTGGGACCACAGGTATGTGCTACCACACCAGGCTCATTTTAAAATTTTTTGTAGTGACAAGGACTCCCTATGTTGCCCAAGCTGGCCTCAAACTTCTGGATTCAAGCGATCCTCTTGCGTCAGCCTCCCAAAGTTTGGGGATTACAGGTATGAGCCACCATGCGCAGCACACACTTTTTCAATATTGAGTATAATCAAAGTTTACTAAACTTATAGGTGAAAAACATATTTTATTGTTTTAACTTCCTCTTATTTAATTACGACTAAGTTTCTGTATCTCCTCATATATTTATTCTTTTTCTGTGATCAGTGTCCTTTGCATGTTCTTGTTGGGTTGTTTGAATTTTTTATTTTTATTTTTTTGGGGGACAGAGTCTCACTGTCGCCTAGGCTGGAGTGCAGTGGTGTGATCTCGGCTCACTGCAACCTCCGCTTCCCAGGTTCAAGCAATTCTCCTGCCTCAGGCTCCCGAGTAGCTGAGATTACAGGTGCGTGCTGTCATGCCCCGCTAATTTTTGTATTTTTTTAGTAGAGGTGGAGTTTCACCATGTTGGCCAGGCTGGTCTCGACCTCCTGACCTTGTGATCCACCCACCTGGGCCTCCCAAAGTGCTGGGATTACAGGCGTGAACCACTGCACCCAGCCAGGGTTGTTTGAATTTTTGTTATGCATTGACAAGAATCTTTGCATTAGCCCTGTGATGGGCAAACTACATGGCTTCTGTAAGCTTTGGTTTTCTCATCTGGAGAATAAGAACAATAATGCTAATGCTAATAGTAATTGTAACTTACATTGGCCACTTATGGCAGGTACTTTTCTAAGCAATTCTCTCATGTCAGGGCTGCTAGTTCATATGGTGCCTTGGAGCAAATAAGAAAGAGGAACGTTTTCCTTGGGCTGGTACCACCCTGTGGTGGGGCACAGGGCTCGAGAGCAAGCACTGGATTTCCAGCCCATCTCTATTCCCTTAGTAGTTTTTGCTCTCCCAGGCACACACAACCTGCCTAACCATTCATAGCAGTCCTGTCTCTTTTAAATTTTTTTTTTTTTTTTGAGACGGAGTCTTGCTCTGTCACCCAGGAAGGGAGGTGCAGGCCTGGATCTCAGCTCACTGCAAGCTTTCCAGGGTTTACACATGTGTATTCTTCTGCCTCAGTCTCCTGAGTAAAGGCTGACTACAGGCGCCCACCACCTCGCCCTGCTGGGGTTGTATTTTTTTAGTAGAGACGCAAGCCACCGTGGTGCCAGGATGGTCTCGATCTCCTGACCTCGTGATCCGCCCGTCTCGGCCTCCCAAAGTGCTGGGATTACAGGCTTGAGCCACCGCGCCCAGGCTCTTTTAATTTTTATAAACAATTCTATAAAGAACGGACTATTATCCTCATTTTAGTTCACTTCTCCAGGACCACACAGTAAATTAGTGGCAAATTCAGAGCCTATGATTAATTGTTGTGCTGTATGGCACCTACACACAGGGTTGAAGTTTGAAGTCAGTATCAATCAGGACAGTCCTCATGAAGCACTCAGCACAGTGCCTGATGGGCAGTAAATGCTTAATAAAATGTATGGGATATTAGCCTTTAGTCTGTCATGCATTGCAAATATTGTTTTCCATTTTCATCATTTGGCATTTGATTTTACTTGTAGTGTTTGCTAACCTACACAATTTTTTTTTCTTTGAGACACAGTCTCCCTCTATCACCCAGGCTGGAGTGAAGTCGCGCAGTCTTGGCTCACTGCAACCTCCGCCTCCTGGATTCAAGCGATTATCCTGCCTCAGCCTCCCAAGTAGCTGGGATTACAGATGCGTGCCACCATGCCCGGCTGATTTTTTGTATTTTTAGTACAGACGAGGTTTCACCAGACCGGTCTCGAACTCCTGACCTCATGATCTCCCTGCCTTGGCCTCCCAGAGTGCTGGGATTACAGGCATGAGCCACAGCACCCAGCCCTACACAATTTTTATGTAATCAAATTTCTTTATCTTTTCCATTATGACTTTTGTTACGACTTTTGTTTTGGTTGGCATTGTAAAGACAAAATAATTGAATAAGATAACCTCTCTTGTGTTAATTAAGGAACAGGCAAACTTAGACCCCAAAATACGAGATGACAGTGGGCTTCTCTCATGGAACTGTCTAGACTAGGGAGGTGGTTCTGCTCCTCTGGGCTCCTAGGAACCCAGGCACCTTCTCTGTTAAGATTATCTCACCTCTGTCCTTAACCCCACCACAGCAGCTGGCTTCCTAGTACCCCACGTATGCTCCTACCCCTGGGAAAGCGAAGGGATAGGGGCCGGGCACAGTGGCTCATGCCTGTAATCCCAGCAATGTGGGAGGCTGAGGTGGATGAGCCACTTGAGGTCAGGAGTTTGAGACCAACCTAGCCAACATGGTGAAACCCATCTCTATTAAAAATACAAAAATTAGCTGGATGTGGTCGTGTAATCGCAGCTACTCAGGAGGCTGAAGCAGGAGAATTGCTTGAAACGGGAGGCAGAGGTTGCAGTGAATGGAGATCATGCCACTGCACTCTATCCTGGGCAACAGAGCAAGACTCCGTCTCAAAAACAAAAACAAAAACAAAAGCAAAAACAAAAAAAAAAAAAAAGAAAAAAGAAAAAAATGAAAGATTAGGAAGTGGAAAATAAGCATTAATAACTTCCCTCAAAGAAAGTGACGAGGATTTCTCCTTAAATTCATTGGAGCTTAGTCACGTGGCCCCACCTGGTTGCAAAGGACATTGGGAAGTGCAGCCTTAAGCTGGGCATGCTGTGCCCTGCTGAAAGGCATACTGCAGCAGCCATGCCAGGGAAACAGAGAATACCAGGCCACAACTGACCATCAGTACCACACCTCTCCAAACCCTGTGTATGTGAAATTACTCCCTCCCTGAACTTCTTCTGGATCTTTTCCTCAGCTACAAGAATTACAGTTCTTGTGGATGCAGATTCTGCTTTTTGTTGTTTTTTCCCCAAGCTTTTTTGTTGGGGATAATTATAAGAGACAATTCAGAGTTAGAAAAGAGAGGCCAGGTGTGGTAGCTCACACCTGTAATCCCAGCACTTTGGGAGGCCCAGGCAGGTGGATCACCTGAAGTCAGGAGTTCGAGACCAGCCTGGCCAACATGGTGAAACCCCATCTCTACTAAAAATACAAAATTAGCCAGGTGTGGTGATGCATGCCTGTAGTCCCAGCTACTTGGGAAGCTGAGCCAGGGGAATCGCTTGAACCCAGGAGGCTGAGGCTGCTGAAGTGAACTGAGATTGCACCACTGCACTCCAGCCTGGGCAAGACAGAGCAAGACTCCGTCTCAATAAGAAAAGAAAAAAAAGAGAGAGAAAGAATACTTTTTTCCTACTGACGGTCTTGGGACATTCCCCTTCTTTGGTCTGACCACCTTTCCAGCCTTTCAGCCAGTTAGTTGCTGCTGCTCCTCAGAGGCTCATAGCCTCATCCTCAGGTAGCTCTGGCTCTCCCTCACCTCCCCAAAGTAGCTGAGGGATCCTTGATAATAGTCTCATGTTAATCTTTATTCATAGCTCATTCACAGTAGGTAACTAGGATGTGTTTCTGTGACTATTTGGTTGAGGCTTACCTGAGAGGGCTGCGGACTGTGGATTTCCGGGGCACAGGCTGTGTCTGTTTTGCTCACTTCTAGGAATAGAACGCAGTCCTGGGCACAGAGTATGTACTCAATAAATATTTCCTCCACAAATGAACAAATTGTGAGAGAGGAAGGCAGAGAGCCCTGAGAGAATGAAGGAGGCTACCACATAATTAGCTGATGTCTTGGGATGCCATGGGTACCCTGTCAGGGCTGAGAGTTGGGGGCTGAGAATTGGGAGTGGGATGGGTATAGCCTGGACAGATCTGGTGGAAACCGATGTACTGAATACTGCAGTCTGCAGCCATCCATAGACAGGGCAAAACCACTTCAGGGCAGAGCGGTGTTGGTAAGAAATGCCCACTCTACTGTATTCCACTCTACTCTGTTCCACTCTACTGCACTCTATTCCATTCTACCCTATTCTACTCCATTCTACTTTACTGTACTCTACTCTGTTCCACTCTGCTCTGTTCCACTCTACCCTACTCTACTGTCCTCTCCTCTCCTCTACTGTACTCTACTCCCCTCTGCTCTACTGCATTCTACTATACTTTACTGTAATCTGTCTTTTACTTTACTGCACCCCCACTCTACTGTACCATACTCTACTCCACTATACTGTATTATATTATATTCTACTTTACTAGACTATACTCCTGTCTGCTGTACTTTACTCCACTCTGTTCTACTGTACTTCACTGTACTTTAATCTACTCTACTGTCCTCTACTGTCCTCTACTCCATCCTACTCTACTCCACTCTACTCTGCTGTACTCCACTCCACTCCACTCTACTGTACTATAATCTACTCTACTGTATTCTAATCTACCCTACCACCTTCTACTGTTTTCTACTCTACTTACTCTACTGTACTCTACTGTACTCCACTCTACCCTACTCTACTGTACTGTACTCTAGTCTACTCAACTCTACTGTACTCTTCCCTACTCTACTGTACTTCACTCTATACTGTACTGTACTCTATCCTACTCTCCCCTACTCTATTGTACTTTACTGTAGTCTACTCTACTGTGATCTACTATACTATAGTTTACTGTACTCCAGTCTCCTCTGTGTGGGTAGAGGCCTCTGTCCCTTTAGAAGATGCATGGATGCTTAATAAATAATTGTTGAACTAATGAAATGTTACATGTTACACTTTTCCTAGCCTTTCTGTGAAATAAAATTACTGGTTCCATGACTTCATTTATTTTTCTGGAACAAAGCTAAATCTTCTGTCAGAGATTTATTTCGAGAATTTAGTATTAATTAATCTAAAAGTGACACTAATGTTTAAGGAAAATATAAGTTAGAAGTAGTGGTAAAACAAAAGTAATTAAGATGCCTTGATTTCCCTATTGTCGTTACACTTTGACATTATTATTGAGTGTTGTCAGGTGTTCTAGTCAATAAAGTATAGCATATTGACTATCAAAATTAAACTGCTGAGGCACTGTTTCATTTTGGACAGATATGAGCTATATTATTTCTAGTGTGTCCATTTATATCTATTGCTGACCAATAAAGAATTTTTGCATTTGATCAACTTGAGACATTTAAGCACTTTATAATAGACCATCTTCCTGTTTGCTGTTTAGGTTTTCTCCTGTTAAATAATTTCAAGAAAGTGAAAGAAAAAAAAAAAAAGAGTGGATGAGCTAACAGTTCTTCCTTCCAATCCTCAGTCTAGTACTTTGCATAACCAATGCACTGTTGACTTTTGCAAAAATTAATAGGAGAGCAAGGTTTGGTTCTAACTTTCCCATATTAATGCACCTATTAGTTTTTTTTATTTTTGAGACGGAATCTCACTCTGTTGCCCAGGCTGGAGTACAGTGGCACAATCTCGGCTCACTGCAACCTCTACCTCCCAGGTTCAAGTGATTCTCCTGCTTCAGCCTCCCAAGTAGCTGCGATTACAGGCATGTGCCACCACACCTGGATAATTTTTGTATTTTAGTAAAGACAGTGTTTCATCATGTTGGCCAGTCTGGTCTCGAACTCCTGGCCTCAAGTGATCTACCTGTCTTGGCCTCCCAAAGTGCTGAGATTACAGGTGCAAGTCACCGTGCCTGGCCTACCTGCTAAATTTTATTGCTTGAAATTAGTTCACTTTTATTGTTGACACTCTTTACGAAGAGTACTTGGAGGAAAGTCTTTTGAAAAGAAGACTTAAAATATTTGTTGTACCTGATGACGCTTTTGTACTATTTGTTCAGTAGTAAGTCTCTGGCAGAATATTTGAACGGCAGCCACTTCAAAATAGGCAAATTATTCCCCCTACTGAGCATGGGAAAATGCATCTCAGTGTCTCTGTATTTTCAAATCTTGTCTGGCAAACACGTTAGATCTGAAAAGAGGAGTAACTTCCAGATTAAAGAAAGCATTGGGCAAAGACCAGGAGGACCAAGGCTAGTAGCGCCAGCCTTAGATGATTTGCACATGAAAGCCGCCTTTCCGTCTGTAGCTTTGTGCATTTCCAAAAGACACTCAAATCGGGGGCTCCGCTTGATCTTTTGCCTCCCGCTCAGCTCTTTAGAAAGAGACGAGGAGCTGTGGCATTAGCCCAGCACCTTTGTCAGGTGCATTTTCTCTATTGTTCGCCAAATGGCAAGGGATTAAGATGAGGGGGTCAGGGTGGCAATTTTTTTATGATTCTTCCTAAGCCAGAAGAGATACTTTTCTTAGAGAGTCGTGGAAAGGAATGCAGACTGCTGAGTGCTTTGGGAAACTTGTTTCAAAACACCTGGAGTGTGTGTGTCTAATCCATACTGTGAAACAGCTGACTTCTGCTTCCTCAAAGCCAGCTCCCCTGTCCACCCCAGCCCCTTCCCTTCTGCAAGGTTATTCCTCTGCCACCTACAGTCTGCTCTTTTAATCTTAGGAATAAAAGGAGTTCCACCGCCCACAGCTATGAGGGGGATGCAGTCACTTTTATTCATATAAATGAGAGAGCTCTGCCGCTTCCTACCCCCACCACTGAGGTGCCCATCAAGGGGGAGTTAGATTTTGGAAATGCCTACCCTGTCAAACTGACAAGGTCTGCAATAGAGACAGGTTTTTTTTTTCATTTCTTTTTTTTTTTTTCTTTTTTTTTTGAGACCAAGTCTTGCTCTGTCGGCAGGCTGGGATGTAGTGGCGTCATCTCGGCTCACTGCAACATCCACCTCCCGGGTTCAAGCGATTCTCCTGCCTCAACCTCCCAAGTAGCTGTGACTGCAGGTGCATGCCATCACACCAGGCTAATTCTTGTATTTTTAGTAGAGACAGGGTTTCACCATGTTGGCCAGGATGGTCTCGATCTCTTGACGTTGTGGTCTGCCTGCCTTGACCTCCCAAAGTGCTGGGATTACAGGCATGAGCCACAATGCCTGGCCTGCAATGGAGACAGTTGATGTGAATATGGACCCCAGGCTTCTGGGGAATTCAATGCCTATGATCTCTTCAGTACAGTTATTCTTCAGAAGCACCTTTGGGAAAGGTTCTGTAGAAATACAAGTAATTGAAACTTGCTTCTCCAATTGTACCTAGCGTCATTTATTGATCAATTTAGTGTCTCAGAAGTCCTGCAAGCCACAGAGAGGTGACTGTATTACACAACACAATGCATAATTTTACATTTTAAAAGTGAGTAGGGGCCGGGTGCGGTGGCTCACGCCTGTAATCCCAGCACTTTGGGAGGCCGAAGCAGGTGGATCACGAGGTCAGGAGTTCAAGACCAGCCAAGCCAAGATGGTGAAACCCCATCTCTACTAAAAATACAAAAAGTAGCCGGGTGCGGTGGCAGGTACCTGTAATCCCAGCTACTTGGGAGGCTGAGGCAGGAGAATCGCTTAAACCCGGGGGGGTCGGAGGTTGCAGTGAACCGAGATCACGCCGCTGCCCTCCAGTCTGGGCAACAGAGTGAGACTCCGTCTAAAATAAATAAATAATTTAAATAAATAAATAAATAAATAAAAGTGAGTAGGATCAAGCAAATTTTTTCCTCGATTTGGGGTTGTTGGGAGAGGCACTCAAATTCCTTGTGCATTGGGCTTCTCTGTTAATCCTGAGAAATGGTAGCTGCCAACAGGCTGCTCAGAGATTAAAACTTTTTAAAATCTCCACATATAGCATTGAATGCCCAGAGATTTAAGGCTGAATAAAGGGGTTTTTGAACATCTCAAAAACAAAACTATTTCTGTAAGTAGTGTGTAAAGGCTTAGCATCAGTCATGCTTCAGAGAGGAAGAAAAGGAAGCAAGATGACATTGGATGGTCATCTCTGCTCTGTCTACGATGTGCAGAGACAATGGTGCTTGGGGCCTCATTTTAGAGGCCTTGGAAAACTGTGTGCCAAGAGATGTCCAGTGCACCGACAAGGCCTGGGTGATGACCTGTTTGCCCACAGGCAGCCTTTCTTCCATGATTGTCATGCTAACTGCCACACCAGGGTCAAGTCTTGGAGCTCCAGGGCTATTACACGGTTGGTTACTGCCGTGTTCCCTAGTCTAACACTGCACCTAACACCTAATTGGCCAGTGGGGATTGCTTGCTCTGAAATCCTTGTTGCCGTATCCTATTGTTCATCAATCAGAGGGTCTGACGATGGTGTACCTCTTCAGATGTTCATTTAGCTTCCTAAAAATCTGTTTCTGTAAAAGGTAAGGAGTATTTATTTTTAATCTCAAGCTTATCCTTGAAGGAGCCTATAATTGATGATGGCACTGAAGGTTGCAGTTTGCTTTTATTCAACTGTTTTCACCTACAAAATATACATTATGGCTTATTTGATGATGCACCCTTCTTTGGTAGATCGTGGGCTTTCTGCAGGAAATAGATAAGTTCAGATGTGAGAAAACTGCATATTCTTGACCTGTTCTCCACTCTTGATCCTCCCGTGTAAATCCTATATCACTTTACTGTAAAGATTTTAAGTAAAGATTACTGACAAGGTTTTAAGTATGTAAAATATGTAATCTTATTGTAAAGATTTTAAGTATGTGTGCAGTGGCTCACGCCTGTAATCCCAGCACTTTGGGAGTCCAGGGTGGGTGGATCACCAGGTCAGGAGGTCCAGACCAGAGTGGGGGAGGTTGCAGTGACTGGAGATCATGCCATTGTACTCTAGCCTGGGCTACAGAGTGAGACTCCATCTCAAAAAAAAAAAAAAAAAAAAAAAAGATAAATCTCAGATAATACATTTTAAAATGCATAGCCGTATAAGTCTAAGTACCGCAGGGCTTTGCCCTAGTTTAGGTTTGGAGTTCGTAGAATCCTATGAGCTGGATGCAGTTGGATTGAAGAATGAAATCTAATTATGAATTGAATTAGAGAAACTGCTACTTGAATCCCCTCTGTGGAAAAGGGAAGATACCATTGCTAGAAAGAATAGCATCTAGAAACTAGGAACATGCAATCCAATGAATCCCTCTTACCAAGAAGATCAATTGAGAGCATATCTCAACTGATCCAGGATCTCCAGACTACAGAGAAATTCAGGGAGGAGTTATCACAGATAATAGCTAATTCACTATTTATGCCAAGCCCGAGCAATAACTCTAGCTTGGCCCTGCTGCTGAGCATTGGGCATTTCTAACTGTGCACCACCCAAGGAAGAAGTAGTGGGGAAAGTGAGCTGGCTGTCTCTGTAAAAAGATGACATGATTTGGCTGTTTCCCCACCCAGATCTCACCTTGAATTGTAATAATCCCCATGTGTCAAGGGTGGGGCCAGGTGGAGATAATGGAATCGTGGGGGCAGTTTACCCTATGCTGTTCTCCTGGTCATGAATAAGTCTCATGAGATCTGATGGTTTTGTAAACTGGAGGTTCTCCTGCACAAGCTCTCTTGCCTGCCGCTATGTAAGACGTGCTTTGCATCTCCTTTGCCTTCCACCATGATTGTGAGGTCTCCCCAGCCACGTGGAACTGTGAGTCCATTAAACCTCTTTCCTTTGTAAATTACCCAGTCTTGGGTATGCCTTTATTAGCAGTGTGAGAACAGACTAATGTAGGAGAAGAGCATTTCTTTAGAGGCGTCTTAAAAAGCAATTGACTTTATGAAGCACCATCTCTCTATTCCAAAAAGAGATTAACGGCATTTGACTGGCTAAGATGTGATGATATCCAAGAGGCTACCTCAGCAGGAAAATGCTAAAAAAAAATTCAAAATAATGCAGAAACAGTTGTAGGTGCCATCATCCTTAGGTAGAAATATTCATCTCTTACATATGCTGATGAGAAGTCTCTTATAAGGGTCACAGGAATATTTTCTGCAGCAGGCTATAGGAATTATGCAGCCAATATTTGAGTATGGTGTTTTCATGGGCTGTGTTAATAGACAGAGAGGAGACTCAAGCTTGATGAAGGGCTTGTCTTTCATTATGAGGTTACAGATAATAATGACAGAAAGTAAACCAAACTAGCAGGGTTACAGGCAAAATTCAGAACATGAAAAAATATAACTGGTACTTTTGTGCTGATCTCATCTCAGGAGTGGGGGATGTCAAATACTAAAACATATTTTACTTACTTCTTTTTTTTCCACCCATGAGACCTTGTGGCAAAAGGGTATCACGAAGTCTCCTGAAACAATAGTAGATCCACTTCCATGTGGTGCCAGCTAAAACATGGCTTGATTCTTATTTATTTATTTATTTGGAGATACAGTCTTGCTCTGTCACCTAGACTGGAGTGCAGTGGCCTGATCTCAGCTCACCACAACCTCCACCTCCTGGGTTCAAGTGATTCTCCTGCCTCAGCCTCCTGAGTAGCTGGGATGACAGGCGACTGCCACAATGCCAACTAGTTTTTGTATTTTTAGTAGAGACGGGATTTCACCATGTTGGCCAGGCTGGTCTCGAACACCTGACCTCAGGTGATCTGCCTGCCTTGGACTCTGGACTCCCAAAGTGCTGGGATTACAGGCATGAGCCACTGCACCTGGCCAAACATGACTTGATTCTTATTGCAGCAGTGCAGCCCTGAGAAAGTGGAAATAGTTTGTTTTCTGCAAAGTGCCCATGCAGGATCTCCATGGAGATGGTGACAGGGACTCTAGGTGACAGCTATCCTCAGTCATCACAGAGCTCTGTGGGGAAAGCTTGAATCCACTGATGAGCATAATTATAATATCAACAATAGTAAAATGTCAACAGTATCCACTGTTGTTCTTATTGCTGCTGCAAACATTTGTATGGGGTTTCATGAAGAGGAAAATTTATCCCATTAGAACCTCTGAAGAGATTTGCCTAAAAAATCAGAGCCAGTGACTGGCAGAGCTGAGCCTTACAATGACGTCTTCCAATGCCAGGACCAGTGGGATTGTGCCTAGAGGATACTCTAGATTTTATTTATTTATTTATTTCAAAAAAAAAAAAAAAAAGAATTGCATTTATTTTTATTTATTTTTTAAAAGATACTTTTTTTCTGGCTGGGTATAGTGGCTCATGCCTGTAGTCCCAGCACTTTGGGAGGCTGAGATGTGCAGATCGCTTAAGTCCAGGAGTTCGAGACCAGCCTGGGCAACATGATGAAACTCCATCTCTACTAAAAATATCTAAAATTAGTCAGTATTGCCTGTAGTCCTAGCTACTCAGGGGGCTGAGGCAGGACGATCGCCTCAGCCCAGGAAGTTGAGGCTACAGTGAGCCCTGATCACGCCACTGCACTCTAGCCTGGGCTACAATGAGACCCTGTCTCAAAAAAAAAAAAAAAAATTTTTTTTTTTAGATTCAGGGGAAATGTGCAGATTTGTTACCTGGGTATATTGTGTGACGCTGAGGTTTGGGGTACAAATGATCCCCTCACCCAGGTACTGAGTATAGTACCCAATAGTTGCTAAACCGTTGCCCCTCTCCCTCCCTTCCTCCTCTAGTACTCCCCAGAGTCTGTTGTTCCCATGTGTACTCATGTTTAGCTCCCATTTGTAAGAGATAACTTGCAGTATTTGGTTTTCGGTTCCTGTATTAATTCTCTTAGGATAATGGCTTCCAGCTGCATCCATGTTTCTTAAGGAAAGGTAATTTTCCTTCTTTGTTTATAGTAGACTCTAGATTTTGGATAAAGTTTTATGCTGCATCTGCTTTTCTTCTTCCTTGATTTGCCTTCATTGTTTTCCCTCTCTATCCTTTTGATAACTCTCCCTCTTTCTTTCTTTCTTTCTTTCTTTCTTTCTTTTTCTTTTCTTTTCTTTCTTTTCTTTTCTTTTCTTTCTTTTAGCTCTTTCTTTCTTTTCTCCTTCCTTCCTTCCTTCTTTCTTTCCTTCTTTCCTGTTTTCTTTCTTTCCTTTTCTGAGGAGTCTTGCTCTGTTGCCCAGGCTGGAGTACAGTGGCATGATCTCAGCTCACTGCAACCTCTGCCTCCCGGGTTCAAGCGATTCTCCTGCCTCAGCCTCCCGAGTAGCTGGGATTACAGGCATGAACAAACACGCCCAACTAATTTTTGTATTTCTAGTAGAGATGGGGTTTCACCACGTTGGCTAGGCTGGTCTTGAACTCCTGATCTCAAGTGATCCGCCCACCTCGGCCTCCCAAAGTGCTAGGATTACAGGCGTGAGCCACCACACCTGGCCTCATGCACAAAATTGCTAAAAAATATTTTATAAAATTACTTTCGGGCTATGTGTATGAGGTGTACATGAAATGGAAATGAATGTTTTAGACTTGGGTCCCATCCTCAAGATATCTCATTGTGTATATGCAAATATTCCAAAATTAGAAACAGTCAAAATCTGAAACACTTTTTGTCCCAAGGATTTTGGATAAGCGATACTCAACCTGTGCGTACAAAGCTGCCATGAGTGTTTGCGTACGGGTGTTTGTATAGACATATGCTTTCCTTCCTCTTGGGTAAATGCCTAGGAATGGAATGGCAGGCATATGCTTAAATTTGAGACACTACCAGACTTTTTTCCAGAGTGATTGTGCCGTCTACGTTCCTAGCAGGGGTATTTGTAAGTTCTGGTTCTTCCACATCTTCACCAGTATTTGATGTGGACAATCCTGTTAATTTTAACCATTGTAAATACGTATGTAAGGATATCTCATTGTGGTTTTAATTTGCATTTCTCTGATGACTAATAATGTTGACTCCTGTTTTTTTGTTGATCACTTTTCTTTTTTCTGTGCACATGCAAACTTACATTTTAAAAGTTTAATGTAATTATGGTTGGGCATGGTGGCTCATGCCTGTGATCCCAGCACTTTGGGAGGCTGAGGTGGGCATATCACTTAAGCCTAGGAGTTTGAGACCAGCCTGGCCAACATAGTGAGATTCCATTTCTACAAAAATACAAAAATTAGCCAGAATCATGGACTATACCTGTGGTTCCAGCTACTCAGGAGGTGGAGGTGGGAAGTGGCTTCAGCCTGGGGGGGGTCCAGACTGCAGTGAGCTGAGATCGCGCCACTACACTCAAGCCTGGGTGACAGAGTGAGACCCTGTCTCAAAAATAAATAAATAAAAGTCACACATCAAAGACGACAGAAGACTAAAATAAGAACCATGGATAGTAGGCAGAGAAACACAGAAGCATCTTTAAAGTTCAGACGGATTGCCCAAAAGGAAAAATAACTCTAGTGTTCATTTATTTTTTTGTTTTTAAATTTTATTTATTTATTTATTTTTTGAGACAGGCCTTTTTTTTTTTTTTTTTTTTTGAGACGGAGTCCGGCTCTGTCGCCCATGCTGGAGTACAGTGGCACGATCTTGGCTCACTGCAAGCTCCACCTCCCAGGTTCCCGCCATTCTCCTGCCTCAGCCTCCCGAGTAGCTGGGACTACAGGCACCCGCCACCACGCCTGGCTAATTTTTTTGTATTTCTAGTAGAGATGGCATTTTACCGTGTTAGCCAGGATGATCTCGATCTCCTGACCTCGTGATCCGCCCGCCTTGGCCTCCCAAAGTGCTGAGATTACTGGCGTGAGACACCATGTCTGGCCAAGGAAAATAACCCAAGTGTTCACTAACTGGTGACTGGATAAATAAAAGTGGTATAGCTATACAAAGGAATATTATTTGACAATAAATGGGAATGAAGTGCTGATACATGCTATAGCATGAATGAACCTTGAAAACATGATGCTGGCCAGATGCAGTGGCTCATGCCTGTAATATCAGCACTTTGGGAGGCTGAGGCAGGTGGATCATGAGGTCAGGAGATTGACATCATCCTGGTTAACATGGTGAAACCCCATCTCTACTAAAATACAAAAAAAAAAAAAAAATTAGCCGGGCGTGGTGGCAGGTGCCTGTAGTCCCACGGATTCGGGAGGCTGAGGCAGGAGAATGGCATGAACCCGGGAGGAAGAGGTTGCAGTGAGCCGAGATCAGGCCACTGTACTCTAGCCTGGACGACGGAGTGAGACTCCATCTTAAAAAAAAAAAGAAAAAGTAAACATGATGCTAAAGATCACATACTGTAGGATTCAACTTATATGTAACATTGAGGATGGGCAAATGCATAGAGACAGAAAATGGATTAGTTGTTGCTGGAAGGGATTAGTGATTACTGGGCAGAGGAAGAAATGGCTAGTGACTGCCAGTGGGCATGGAATTTCTTTTTGGTGTGATGACAATGTTTTTAACTGGATTCTAGCATCCGTTTACTGTTCCAAAATATTACTTCGAATCATTTGGCCGTTATAGCTTTGTTGTTTTGGATGCTAAAATCTCTTGTTTTCAGGAGTCATCTGACTCAATGGAAATGTCTTTTGGAATGGGTATACTTTATTGCTAACACATCAGTTATCAGAGAATCCCTTGCTAGGGATCAGCTGGCTGATAGTCTGTGAGACTCTCTCCAGCCAAGCTTGCCAGTCAGTGATGTAGCGTCCTCCTCACCTGTCCTTCAAAGGCCAACAACAGTTAGTGGAAACAAATCTTTTCAGGTGGCCAAGGACTAAGGAGGCTTGGAAAACACATGCCTCTCCCCATAAGAAAGGTAACAAAGGATGAGCTCTCATGTTTGCCTGCAAACATTAACGCACATGGATAAAGAGCTAGGTTTTCACAAAGCTCAGGGCCCTCCGTCTGTCATCAGCTGGGCCAGGAGATGGGGATCCCACCTGGACCATCCCTCTTCCTCATGACGCTTCACCAGCCAGGCCTCTGAGAACCATAAATAAAGACCACTGCGAATGGCTTCTCTGTCTGACCCTTTAACCTGAAATAAAAATAAAGCTTGGAGAATGTAATCCTAAGTCAAGGCTCCTTCTGGGCTTCTCCTTCCCTTACCTGTTGACAGGTGCCTGCCAGACCTCGCAGTTACCTTTGATTTAGCTGTAATGGCATCTCCACACTTAGCAGAGGTCTGCCCTGTAATCCTCTCTGAAGCTTAAGTCAATTTATACGGTAACCTGAGAGCCATTTCCTGCTTCCAGATGATGTCACTGTCTGTTAACACATACTGGAATGACCACTAAACTCACGCTTAGGGCGACAGAGCAGTAGATCACTCTCAAAGCCAGAGCTGGGTTAAAACAAATATCATATGCATTTTGAAAAGGAAAAGGAAGCTTGATTCCCATACACTTTTTTTTTTTTGGTAAAGCTCTAAGATACTTCAATACTTGTTTTCAGAGAACCAAGAGTGGATTTTCTGAATGAAAATCTGCACGTGAAAAGTCTAAGTATATTTATAGAGATAAGGGTGGCAAATTTGAAATTGGGTCAGAAATCGTGAACAAAATCATCCAGATTTCCCGTTGAATTTTAAATCATGTATTTTTCTCAATTCAATGCCTTCTCCCCTGAAATGCATTTGCATTCATAAAAGTTACTCTCCTACCCTGCAGTTCATTAGTTTCAGCACAGTTCTGGGTAAAAAAGAATTCTAAGTGTCTTTGTTCCCAATTTACTTGGGGTTCTGAAGTGTTAAACAGTATCTCCTAAACACAGCAAAATTATGACCATTTTGTCATAGGATAGATGCGTGTGTGTGTGTGTGTGTATGTGTGTGTATACATTTTGCTTTGTTTTAAATGTGGGAAAATAATTAAAAGAATCTTTGGCTTTAACTTTTCTGAATGTACCTAATTCCATAGGGTCAATGTTTCTTCTCCCCTACTGTGTTGGTTTCCCAGTTCTGTTGTAATAAGTTACCACAAATTTGGTAGCTTCAGCAACATAAATTTACTCTTTTACAGTGCTGGAGGCCAACAGTCTAAAATAAGGGTGTCAGTAGTGCTGCATTCCTTCCAGAAGTTTCAGGGGAGAATCAATTTCCTTGCCTCCATTTCCAGGTGTGTGGCCCCTCCCTCCATCTTGAAAGTGCACCACGCCAACCTCTTCTGTCTTCAGCTTTTCCTAACTAATCCTCCTCCCTCCCTCTTAGAATGACCCTTGTGATTACATTGGACACACCCGGATAATCCAGGATCATCTCCCATTGCAAGATCCTTAACTTTATCCCATCTGCAAAATCCCCTTTACCATGGAGAGGTAGCATATTCATAGCTTCTGGAATTAGGAGGAAAGCATCTTGGAGGGGTCATGGTTCAAACTACCACGCCTACTAACACAAGTATTTAAAACCTGTGAACTGGAAGTGGGGCCGCCACCCGGCAATGGCTGAGATACAGTGGAAGTGTTTACACACCTGGAGCGTTCTCACTGTAGCTCTTTCCAGGAATTAGTTCTCCTGTCTGGCTCTGGGCCCAAAGCCTTCTCCCCAGTGGGCCATCCCTCAGCCTGGTCTTAGAAAATGCAGGCACTGCCCTGCTCCTTGGTGTGGGATGACTGAAAGAGCACTGGACGTGGAGTGACTTTACACAAGACGAATTAACCTCTCCGAGGAGCAGCTTCCTCACATGGAAAAGAGGAATAGCACGCTCCTCACTGCCACCAGGGGTGAATAAGGTTGGTGCTAAGAGTGCTTAATAAACTGTAAAGGACTGTGCGAATGTATATTCTAGTGAACTCATTTTAGGGTATAAATTATGTAACCAAGAGATGGCTCACAGTAGAAGGCTCTTGAGACCCCAACTTTCTTTCTTTCTTTTTTTTTTTTGAGACAGAGTCTCACTCTGTCACCCCAGCTGGAGTGCAGTGGTGCAATCTTGGCTCACTGCAACGTCCACCTCCCAGGTTCAAGCGATTCTCCTGCCTCAGCCTCCCAAGTAGTTGAGAGTACAGGTGTGTGCCACCACGCCTGGCTAATTTTTGTATTTTTAGTAGAGACGGCGTCTCACCATGTTGGCCAGGCTGGTCTTGAACTCTTGGCCTCAAGTGATCCACCCACCTTGGCCTCCCAAAGTGCTGGTATTACAGGTGTGAGCCACCGCACCTTGCTGAGATTCCACCTTTCTAAACTCTCTGGTCAGATGTGGCCTCTGAGGCTCATCTTATTTCACAGGTCACACAGTTTGTCACTGGCTGGGCTGTGCCTGGAACTCAGATACCCTGATTCCTGGTTCTGCATTCTTTCCGTCGCACCCCTACATAAGGATAACGCATTAGACACAGCACACAGTGAGCCATTCACTGGGCTTCTCTCCTGAGGTCTGCCCCGGGTCCTCCACCATCACCACCAACCAAAGCACTCGTTCTGTAATGCTGATCAATGAGCAATTCAGGCCCAGGTGTGGCCAGCCCCACAGTTTCTCACCTCAAGTCTGTGACTCTTTCCTGTTTCTCACAACCAGATATTCGTCCAAATAGTCTCTTGCCGATTCCTTATTTTCACCTTTTCTCAGCAGTTCCCTGGTTGTCTGTGCTTCCAAACCCAGCCACTGTCACTCCATTTGTCACCCATCGGATGATCGGTATCTAATAAATTTTGCATTTACACAGCTTTGGTATTTACATGTCTCACTTCTTTTTAAAAATTTTAATAAATTGGCTGGGTGTGGTGGCGCACGTAATCACACTTTGGGAGGCCGAGGCGGGTGTATCACCTGAGGTCGGGAGTTCAAGACCAGCCGTGGTCAACATGGTGAAACCATTTCTCTACTAAAAATACAAAAAATTAGCTGGATGTGGTGGTGGGCACCTGTAATCCCAGCTACTCAGGAGGCTGAAGCAGGAGAATTGCTTGAGTGTGGGGGCAGAGGTTGCAGTAAGCCGACATTGCGCCACTGCACTCCAGCCTAGGAGAGGAGAGTGAAGCTCCATCTCAAAAAAAAAAAAAAAAATTAAATAAGTTATATTAAGTTACATACATTAAATTCACCATTTTAATGTTCACTTCCGTGAGTTTTTACAAGCACATGTATAACCACTGTCATGGTTAAGATACAAAATAGGCTGGATGCGGTGGCTCAAGCCTGTAATCCCAGCCCTTTGGGAGGCCCAGGCAAAGGAGCCCAGAAGTTCAAGACCAGCCTAGAAAACATAGTGAGACTTCGTTTCTACAAACACTACAAAAATTAGCCGGGCGTGGTGGCATGTGCCTGCAGTCCCAGCTACTTGGGAGGCTGAGGTGGGAGGATCACTTGAGCCTGGGAAGTTGAAGTGGCAATGAGCTGTGATCATTGCACTCCAGCCTTGGTGACAGAGCGAGACCCTGTTTCAAAAAAAAAAAAAAAAAAAAAAAATTCTTTCAAGGAACATGCTTTTGTGTCATATCTAGGAAATCATTTTCTATTCCAAAGTCACAAACATTTTTTCCTATAACTTTTATAGTGTTAGATTTTATGATCCATGCTTAGTTAATTTTTGCATAGGATGTGAGGTATAAATTGAGATTCATTTCTCTCTCTCTTTTTTCTTTGCATTAAGATGTACAATTCTTTCAGCATCATTTGTTGGAATGTCTTTTCTTCATTAAATTGCTTTTGCAACTTTGTAGAAAATCAATGAGTTGTATATATGTATCTCTACTTTTCTACTTGCTATTTTGTTCCATTGATTTGTCTTGATTACTGTAGCTTTATAATGAGACTCAAGTAGTGTGAGTCTTTCAATTTTGTTATTTTAAAAAATTGTTTTGATTATTTTAGTTTATTTGCCTTTCCATATAAATTTTAGAATCAGCGTATTGAGTTTTACAAAAACTCTTGCTGCAATTTTGATTGACGTGGCAATAAAGCTATAAGTCAATTTAGAGATAATTGGCGTCTGAACAATATTGAGTTGGCCACGCATGGTGGCTCACACCTGTAATCTCAGCACTTTGGGAGGCTGAGGCAGGTAGACTGCTTGAGCTCAGGAGTTTAATACCATTGTGGATAACATGGCGAAACCCTAACTCTACAAAAAAATACAAAAATTAGCCTGATGTGTTGGAGGGGAGGGGCACATGCCTGTAGTCCCAGCTACTTGGGAGGCTAAGGTGGGAGGATGGCTTGAGCCTGGGAGGCAGATGTTGCAGTAAGCCAAGAGTATGCCACTGTACTCCAGCCTGGGTGACAGAGCGAGCCCCTGTCTCAAAAACAAACAATATTAAGTCTTCTAATGCATGAACACAGTGTTTATCTCCATTTATTTAGGTCTTTCTGGATTTCTTTCATCAGAGTTTTGTAGTTTTCAGCATGCAGACATTGCATGTATTTTGTTAAAAATTTTTTCTAAGTATTTGATTTTTTTTTGTTTATTTCATTTATTTATTTTTTTTGAGACGAACTCTTGCTTTGTTGCCCAGGCTGGAGTGCAGTGGCACAACCCTAGCTCACTGCAACCTCCGCCTCCTGGGTTCAAGCGATTCTCCTGCCTCAGCCTCCCTAACAGCTGAGATTACAGGCTCATGCCACCATGCCTGGCTAATTTTTGTATTTTTAGTAGTTTAGGGTTTTGCCATGTTTGGCCAGGCTGGTTTCGATGTCCTGACCCCAGGTGATCTGCCCGCCTTGGCCTCCCAAGTATTTGATGTTTTTTGATGCTATTCTGTTTTTTTTTTTTTTTTTTTGAGACAGAGTCTCGTTCTGCTGCCCCGGCTGGAATGCAGTGGTGTGATCTCGGCTCACTGCAACCTCTGCCTCCCAGGTTCAAGTGATTCTCCTGCTTCAGCCTGCTGAGTGGCTGGGATTACAGGCACATGCCATGACGCCCGGCTAATTTTTGTATTTTTTTTAGTAGAGACGGGGTTTCACCATGTTGGCCAGGCTGATCTTGAACTCTTGATCTCAGGTGATCCACCCACTTCGGCCTCCCAAAGTGCTGCAATTACAGGTGTGAGCCACTGTGCCCGGCCTTAAGTTTCTTTAGATAGAAGATGCGATCACTGATGTAGTAGATAAATTGATAGAATATAGGATGCTTAGTTAAATTTTAATTTCAGATAAAACAATGATTTTTAGTATAAGTATATCCCAAATATTTCATGAGACATAATTTAAAAAATCATATTTTACCTGAAATTCAAATCCAGCTGGGTATCCTGTATTTTATTTATTTATTTATTTTTTTGAGATGGAGTCTCGCCATGTTGCCCAGGCTGGAGTGCAATGGCACGATCTCAGCTCACTGCAACCTCTGCCTCCCGGGTTCAAACGATCCTCCTGCCTCAACCTCCTGTGTAGCTGGGATTACAGGCACACGCCACCATGTACAGTTTTTATTTTAGTAGAGATGGGGTTTTTCCATGTTGGCCAGGCTGATCTCAAACTCCTGACCTCGTGATCCACCTGCCTCAGCCTCCCAAAATGCTGGGATTACAGGAGAGTGCCACCGTGCCTGGCTGGTATCTTGTATTTTTATGTGAAGTCTAACAATTCTAATTTAAGACTTTTTTCTCTTTTTAGAGACATGAGCTCACTCTGTTGCCCAGGCTGGAGTGCAGTGGCATGATAGGGCTCACTGCAGCCTTGAACTCCTGGGCTCAAGTGACGCTCCCGCCTTAGCCTCCCAAGTAGCTGGGTCTCCAGGTGTGCTCATGGGTCTGGTTTTGGAACCTGTGTTTTGTGACACACACTCTTCCCTCCATCATCACCATAGTCACACCACCTATAGAAAGTTCTAAGATCATAGCAGCAGGAACACGGGTGTTTCCTAACTGGTGGAAAGTAGCAGACCCACTGGATGTACTGTCATCTTTTCTTTTTTTAAAAAAGCATTTTTAGGTTACCAAAATTACTGAAGGAATATACTGGAGTTTGCCTTCCGTTTGACATGCTTGACAGCATGAGTCAATTTCTGTTAAACTCAAGCCAATTTGCATTGACATAAATTGGGTACTTTAGGGAGGCAAATGTATTCTCCAAGGCTAGATCTCCATTCCTTTTTTTTTGGTGGGGGGATGGAATCTCACTCTGTCACCTACACTGGAGTGCAGTGGCATAGTCTCAGCTCACTGCAGCCTCCACCTCCTGGGTTCAAGCTATTCTCCTGCCTCAGCCTCCCAAGTAGCTGGGATTACAGGTGCGTGCCACCACACCCGGCTAATTTTTTATTTTTAGTAGAGATGGGGCTTCACCATGTTGACCAGGCTGGTCTCCAACTCCTGACCTCAGATGATCCACCTGCTTTGGCCTCCCAAAGTGCTGGGATTACAGGCATGAGGCACAGCACCTGGCCTAGATCTCCATTCTTTAGCAGAGCCTATATTACCAAGAAGTGGGAGAAGGAAGGCAGCTACTCAACCAAAGTCTGAATCAAATGAAGACAAAATCTTCTCGAAATGTATACAGTTGCAGCAGTAAGAGCATATGTAACTCCAGAAAAGGATCCTGTATTTGCAAATCATTTATTTTGAAACCATTTCTCTTTCTTTGGAGGGGGAGGTGTTAGAAATCCCAAGCAAAAGGAATTCTTTTTTGTTTGTTTGTTTTTTTACCATTGCTGGTTGTCTCTCCTGGAATGCCCCTTCCTGCCTCTCTCTTGTAAAAGTTCACCCAAATCCTGCCCATTCTTTGAGACTTAGCCTAAATATCCCCCTTTTCCACAGCCTACCTTTTCAGACTTACTATGGAGTTAGAGTTGATCCAGCAAATTGGTCATTTGGTGAATTGATTTTCAGCCCATTGGCCAGCTGGGTGCATGATACTACAACAAATCAACCGTGGAAGCCAGATGTCAGTCAAATAAGGAGAAGAAATGACATCCTGGGACCATAAAGGGGAAAACAGTTCTCAAGTGTTGGTTCCCTGGCTGCTGGGTTGGGTGAGAAATCTCACCTACCAAAGCAGGTACTGAGAAAGTGAAGCAGGTATGAGGAAAGAGTACTGCCGATGCAGAAGCACTGAAGATTTTCTTTTCAATTTCTTTGTGCTATTAAACATATATGTAAATAATTTCAATAAGCTTTTATACAACATCGTAGCAGCAGGGAATCATTCAACATCTCCCATGCCAGCAGGTCTCTAATATAGTCTCAGCCTATTTGGGGCACTAGTCAGTCCTGAATGCAGACTATGCATTGAAAATCTGGGACAATTGGAGAAGGTTTCTGGGGAAGATAGCATTTGAGCTGTGTGGCCTCTAAAGAAGGAAGGGTGGAAGTTTCCAACAGAATGAAGAGCATGGAGGTAAAAAGGGATAACAGCCAGTGAGAAAAAAGAAATTTTTGTAGGGATGGGAGTGGTAGCTGAGGCTGCAAAAGTGGGAGGTTGGGTGAGGAGTTTAGGAAGGCCTAAAAGTTGTAAGGAGCCAGGGTCGTTCTGGTTGGCGGTGGGACTCCGTCAACTCATCCAAGGTCTATGGGAGCCATACGGAGACACAGAGACAATATCTTCCATTGCACAGCAGTTCAGTCAGCATCTGATTCATTTTTTTTAAAGCCTGTTGAGGTTTCTTGGCCATTTCACCAAGGGTAGGCAGTGATCCGTGCATAAATCAAGCAGTGTGAGAAGATGGATCATTAAGAGAAGGGGCTCTGTTTATCCACAAACACCTTGACAACTTGCAGTGATGGAAAAGGAGACGCAGGTAAAATATCAGGTAGAACAGGCAACAGTCACATCACAATGCTTCTCTTAACTCTCTCAACCTGATCTGTTCTTTTCCTTGTGTTTCTGCAGCTCTGGAACTGCTCAGTTTTCTGTGTGAATGACACAGATGCAGAGATCATTTCAAGGTATCACTTCGGGCAGATGTTTGGGCGCTACCAAATATAACCCAGGCCTTTTAAAATCCAGGAACAAACCCAGAAAGAGAAATAGGGATATCAGAGTTTCTGGTGTGTGCCTCTATGTAGCATCTCTGCCTGTTGTTCAGAACTATGCGCAAGTCCTCTTGTAACTCAGTATATCTCACAAATAGAATAGACACTCAATGTTCAATAAAATCAGGCTTCTCATGGTGGTTATTTAAAACTACAGCTGATGTTAGGATACTCCTCATCGAAATATAAAATGAGAAAGACTATGGAAGAAAGAACTGGACAGAACAGAGGCTTGGTTTTTTTTTTTTTTTTTTTTTTTTGAGACAGTTTCGCTCTTGTTGCCTAGGCTGTAGTGTAATGGTGCGATCTCAGCTCACCACAACCTCCGCCTCCTGGGTTCAAGCAATCCTCCTGCCTTAGCCTCTCAAGTAGCTGGGACTACAGTCATGTGTCACTATACCCAGCTAATCTTGTATTTTTAGTAGAGATGAGTTTTCTCCATGTTGGTCAGGCTGGTCTCGAACTCCTGACCTCAGGTGATCTGCCCATCTTGGCCTCCTAAAGTGCTGGGATTACAGGCGTGAGCCACTGCACCCAGCTTTTTGTTAGTCTATGTTTTTTTTTTTTAGAGAGTCTCTTTTGCCCAGGCTGGAGTGCAGTGGCACTATCTTGGCTTACTACCACCTCTGCCTCCCAGGTTCAAGCGATTCTCCTGCCTCAGCCTTCTAAGTAGCTGGGATTATAGGCGTGTGCCACCATGCCGAGCTAATTTTTCTAGTTTTAGTAGAGACAGGGTTTCACACTTTGGCTAGGCTGGTCTCAAACCCCTGACCTCAGGTGATCCACCGCCTTAGCCTCCCAAACTGCTGGGATTACAGATGTGAGCCACGGCATCTGGCCGAGGCTTGAATATTTTATATACTTAATTAACATTGATACAGATCATTAGTGAAGTGTTTCTTTTAAAATCAAGTTTATACAATAAACTAGTATAAATGAATATGTGTATATTATAGAAATAACGTATATAGTTCCACCAATCTAATACAACTGTTAGCATTTCGGTGATTCCCCTTCAGGCTTTTTGTTTGTTTGTTTTCTACACATTATTTTGAGATCTTTCTTAAATAAGAAGAAAGCAAATTCCTGTTAAACGTATGAAGGAGGCTGTGTGTGGTGGCTCACACCTGTAATCTCAGCACTTTGGTAGGCCGATGGGGGCAGATCACTTGAGGCCAGGAGTTTGAGACCAGCCTGGCCAACACAGTGAGACCCTGTCTTTCTCTCTATATATATATTTTTTAATAATTTAAAAAAAAAGTGTCAAGGAGCAGTTGGAATCTTGAGAATGACTCTTTTTTTTTTTTGAGACGGAGTCTCACTCTGTCGCCCAGGCTGGAGTACAGTGGCCGGATCTCAGCTCACTGCAAGCTCCGCCTCCCGGGGTCGCGCCATTCTCCGGCCTCAGCCTCCGGAGTAGCTGGGACTACAGGCGCCCACCACCTTGCCTGGCTAGTTTTTTTTTGTATTTTTTTAGTAGAGACGGGGTTTCACCGTGTTAGCCAGGATGGTCTCGATCTCCTGACCTCGTGATCCACCCGTCTCGGCCTCCCAAAGTGCTGGGATTACAGGCTTGAGCCACCGTGCCCGGCCACGAGAATGACTCTTAAAATGAGTGAAAATCCTCCTGACCTGATGTATACACCCATAGAAATTCTTTGATATCTGAAATCCTTAGAGTAAAATGGATTTCAGCTTTTATTTCCTCAGCTAGCATTTACTGAGCCCTCCTCTGAGGCTTACAAGTGCTAACTAAGCCCAGGGTAACTTAGCAGTCACCACATACTCTAGGTTTACTGAATGTGAAAATGAGAGAATACACAGAGTCAAGCTTGTAAGAACTGGAATGCAGGGCGTTCATTAGGCAAAGCTACCAGTTAACAGAGAATTTGAGTAAGGACAGGGACAATGACCAAGTCTGGAGGATAAATGGAAACCATGGAGAGAAATATTTTCTTTCAGTTTCCAGGGGGAAAAAAATGTACGGCTAATGCTCAAAGACATAACTGGATTACATGTTGTAAGGGCTTTGGGCATGACCAAACACAGCCCCTTCAGGTTGACTCCCTCCAGCTTCTGGCCCATGGGGTTTGGACAGCAGAGGCAGGCCTGACAGGGAGCCAGTTTCCTTCCCAGGAACCCTGCTTCTCCTGAATAGCGAACCGTGTCCATTGTCTACTCTTTTACCTCTTGCCACAGCTACCCTGGACATGAATACTATCCCCCTCATTTATTTAGGGCAGCTGTGGTCCAGAGAGGTCCACGAACCTCCGAAAGTCCCTGCAGCTCAGTAAGTGTTGAAGCCAGGATTCAAACATGTCCTTTCTGCTCTTGAAAAGAGAAATGCCTCAACTCTCAGTAAACCACTGCGCTAATGGGAGGGCGTGAGAAAATATCAATCACATTATCAGATTCCTCAAAAACCATATCTGCAAATCAAAGGGCATGTTTCCATGTCGTAGTCAGCTAGATAAATCTACAATGAGTAGCTAATCACTGGAACCAGTGTCACCTTCAAATCATAATGACAAGTATTTGATTTATTTTATGGTTGTGCAAGGTGAGAAGGCTTGAGTCTTTGAGAACCCATGCTGTTATGGGCTGCTGCTTTAAAAGGGATACTAGAGACATCTCTGTTCATTTCTAGGATTTCTGATTTAGGATAAGAGTACTTTTGACTTAACCAAGCCAACAAGGGTGGGGTAAGGATTCCTTGAATAGTGACTCCTGCTCCCAGTGGCTTATCTCCACTTTGAAATTAATGGGGCCTCAGGGCCTTGCAGTTAGGGGTGACACAAAAATGTACAAAGAGAGAATTTCACATTTTAGTGCACAGCCAATGATATAAAGTCATGGAAGAGAAACAAGAGAAAAGATAATAAGGAAACTTTAAGACTAGAAAAAGTAGTAGAAATTGTCTCCATCAGCCTTTCCTCTCAGCCTCCCAAGTCAGATAAAAGCCCTCTTTTTGTATACATGTAATCTGCAGGATCTTTAATTTGTGATGACATTTGAGTAGGGAACAAAGGGGAAAATTGTGAAGGGCTAAACAAAATGCTGTGACTTTTAGTTAATATTGTTATGATTCTTATTTTCAGTAGTGTAGAGGTGTTGCGTTTAAATGCTGTTACCAAAAGATTAAAACTTTACTCCATTAAGAAAAAAAAAATCACAGGGGACTCCAAAAAGCCCGCAGTGTACCTCAGAACTCCCACATTTCATGGTGTTTATTACCAGAAGCCTTTCAGAAAGCAATGACTTCGTTCTGAGCTTCTTGAAGTTTTGGGAAGGGCAGCCGAAGAATGCCAAGATAGTTTCATTAAGGAATATAGAGGGTAGATTTTCACTAGAGAGGAAGTGAGACGAGCTGTCTGGAGAAAAGCAAACACTTCACACTTCAAGGTGGACTGAAATTTCTCTCTTGCCCTGCTCCTCTTCTCCCATGACCCCTGAGGTTCGTGATGCACCTTAGCTGAAGTACAGATCAAAGGAGAGCGTGACTTTTGACACAAACTGAAACCGTCCAGTTGTTTAATTATCCCTTTATGTGAAAGGCCAGGTTTTACTTTGCCTGTCTGTCAGTATAGGCAGGTGGTTATTTTCCGGGACAGGTTTATGTTACCTAACAGAGCAAAAGTGAGCCAATGGCAGGACATCTTGTAATTAATTGCCCATTTTAGAATAATTTTTATGCACAAACATTTTTGTTAGGCATATGGGATGTAGGCCCAGCACTTTCAATTTAGGATCTGATGCTAACTGCATGCTTAGGTTTTAAAATAAAGTTCTACAATTAAATTGATAAATACCTTACTTGCTCTAAAAGATTATGTGGCTGTGTTGCAGACATTAATCTAAAAAATTTACTGCTAGGGACAGGCGCCGTGGCTTACGCCTGTAATCCCAGCACTTTGGGAGGCTGAGTGGTGGATCACAAGGTCAGAGATCAAGACCATCCTGGCTAACAAGGTGAAAACCTGCCTCTACCTCAAAATTACAAAAAAAAAAAAAAAATTGCCATGCAGGTGGTGTAGTCCCAGCTACTCAGAGGACTCTGACGCCAGAGAATAGCGTGAACCTGGGAGGCAGAGCTTGCAGAGCTGAGATCGCACCACTGCGCTCCAACCTGGGGACAGAGCAAGACTCCGTCTTAAAAAAAAAAAAATTCTCTGCTACTTCTGCTTGATCATCCTCTTTATCAGGTTTTAATTTTTATTTTTACCTTTTTAGTTTTTAAAAAACGATTCAAGTAGAGATGGTGGTCTCATTATGTTGCCCAGGCTGGTCTCAAACTCCTGGCCTCAAGCAATTCTCCTGCCTTAGCTTCCCAAAGTGCTGGGATTACAGGCATGAGCCACTACACCTGGCCAGATTTAAGTTTTAAGGACATAAAGAGTTGTGGCAAATTCAGCCCTGTTCCCAAGTGACGTAAACGTTTCCATTTGCAGTGGGGACGCTCTACAAATACTGATCTGAAGCCAAATTCAGGCCAAAGCCAGGAAGGCAACATCGTAGCTGAAGAAGTGTGGGTTTTTAAGCCAGACAAGTCATGGGCCACTTCCCAGCTGTGTGACCTTGGATAAGGTAGTTAAATTCTTTGATTCTCAGTTTCCTCATCTGTAAAATTTGTGTTCTGATACATTGCAGGATTGTTGTGAGGATTATTGGTCATACACATGGAGCGGGAAGCGCATGAGCACTTTTTAAGTGGCCTTGTAACAATGGCAAATTCTTGGGACTATACTCTATCGTCGTTCATCACTGAGCACTCTAATTTGAAATGCAAGTCCAGCAAATTTTTGAGATCATAAGAGTTGTGACTTCTGGTCAAATTTTGACCCATCAATTAGATATTATGCTGTAAGTAAAGTGTGTGTGAAGCATTTTTAAATCCAAAATCTCCTGCAAAGAGTAACCAGAAGAGATAACCATATTGTCAACAATTTGTGTTTTTCTTAGGTGAACTGCTTTTGTAGCAAGGGTGTAACCTATCCCAACTGCTCCTTTAAATGGACCTGTTTTTATGCCTCTAATACTACATGGATGCTGAGCATATTCTGTAGGAAATCTACAAATCAGTTCAAGGGCAAGTTTAGGCTTGAAAATTAAAGGTCTGTGCATTAGCTGAGGCATCAGTTTAGTGAAATGATGAAGCTAAAATTTTGTTTGTGTTTTATAAGACTTAAGGATTTGTTGTGGTGACCTTATAGTTTGAAACACAGAATATAAAAAAGGAAAATCTATTCTTATGATAAATATAGGTGATGATGACAGTACATGAGAGACTATATCGTATTTGTGTCTATAGAAGTAGAAAGAGAGAAGGAGGGCACTCCTGCACCAGGAGTTATACAATGCAAATTGAAGGAAAAACATTTGCTTCGCAAAGAATCTCACCAATTGTAAATCCGTAGAACTTCTTATCACTGGGGTCAATGGATGGGCCTCAGGGACTCTGGGAACTCCTTGAAGGTACAGGTGTGATTTTTTTCTTTTAATGTAAATATCCACATTTCTGGAAAAAGTCCATGACTTTCATCAGGTTCTTGTTTTTTTAAGTATGGGAGTAGGCAGCAACTTTTGCTTTAAATATTTACCTTTTTAAAACATTTCAAATGGGTTTGTGTTACGTGTTAATGAAAATTGCTAAAAATTGACCGTTAGTAGCCCTTGTATTATAGTTCATCCATGAGCACTGTGATTTTATTTATTTATTTATTTATTTAGCGACAGAGTTTTGCTTGTGTTGCTCAGGCTGGAGTGCAGTGATGCCATCTCAGCTCACTGCAACCTCCGCCTCCCAGGTTCAAGCGATTCTCCTGCCTCAGCCTCCTAAGTTGCTGGAATTACATGGGCGTGCCACCACACCCAGCTAATTTTTTGTATTTTTAGTACAGACAGGGTTTCATCACGTTGGCCAGGCTGGTCTCGAACTCCTGACCTCAGGTGATCCACCCACCTTGGCCTCCCAAAGTGCAGGGATTACAGATGTGAGCCACTGCGCCCGGCTGAGTGCTATGATTTTAAATGCAAAGACCAGTCAATTTGGGAATCAGAAGAGTTGTGCCTTCTGGTCAAATTTCAACCCACCATTTGGATATAATGCTGTTTAAGTGAAGAGAGAAATAAGATAGTAACAGATTATATTGTTGCTAATGAGGCATAAGATGACATATGTGAAAAAATAAGAAAAGAATAAAAAGATGATATATGCAGAACAAACACTCTTTCTTCAGGTAATGGTGCGGTACAGAGGTTAAGTGCATGGCATTGAGCCTACAGGGCCCGAGTTGAAGTCCTGCCTCTGTTACTGTTGTGTGGTTTTAGACACGGACTCACCCTTGTTAGGATGACAAGAGCTGGTTCTCATGTGAGAACACTGTGAGAGTGGAATGGGACAGTGCATGTGGATTCTTAGAACAGCTTCTGGCTCAGAGGAAATGCTCACAGATGTCTGCTGTGGTCCTTGTAAGCCAGGAGAAGGGAAGAACCTGCTACAGGAAGTTTCCAAAAGAAACAGTGGGGCATTATCCTTTTAGTATCTCCTGTGAGCTTCGGGGCCTGTTGAGCTGGACATTATCAGTTGTTTTAGGTAGAACAAATAAAACTCATTAAGTATGGTCACCACCATCAACAGGCTTGGAAATGTGCCTCCCCATTGGTTTTGTTGCAGTACCTCCCACGGATTCTGACCAATTAGGGCAGAGCATTACCCTGGACCAGCACAAAAGTGGCTACTGACACCAGCTGTCAGAACCCAGTAACTGAACTGAATTCACTGAAGATGTTGGAGGTCACAAAGCAGAGTGGCTAAGTCAGCTGGGTTAGATGCTTAGTACAGCAGTTCACTAGCTGTGTAATTTAGGGCAAGTCACTTAACTCTCTGAGCATCTGCAGGATGGGGTTGATAATAAGAACCCCCCTTTGCCCTCTCATGAGGATGAAAGGAGTTAATTCGTTTACCATGTTTTGCAGTGTCTGGCACCTAGTGTTAAATGATAGATGCTAAGTAGAATGAGTTAATAAGCTCTAACTACCCTGTGCTGAGTTTTGTATATGAATAGCTCTTGTAAAGTAATTCTGAGGTAGGTGCGGGTATATCTGTCTTTTACCAAAGAGGAATCTGGGGCACAAAGACTTTGAGAAAGTTACCCAAGATCAGGCAGCTAGAGAGGGTCAGATTCATCTCTAGGGGTCCCCACTGTACCCACTGCATCCAGGGGCAGGTCCTTGTTAGATCAGAAGAGTCCTGTGTGCCCGCCACTGGCCTTGGGGGTCCCAAGTCTCTCTATATTCAAGTTGGAGGGAAGAGGAGGGAGTAAATCCCTTGGCCCCAGAAACTGTCCCTGGATCACTCAGATCTCATATATACAAAATGGACACAAAACAGAGATATCTTAGGGTTTTCTAACACTTTCCGTGTCTGGGCACCTAGAAATATGTGCATAAGATATTTGTGCACATATGTCGTAATTAATGGGTGCAATAACAGAAGATTTAGTGTTTTGGCATCTGGTTACTGGGGGCCCTTGTATTATGAGGTTCAAGCCTGTGCACCAAGAGGCATCAATGCAGGGGACCCTGCATGCTGCAGTGTAACCCTGATGAAGGATTCTAAACACAGAAGCGCATCCTGGAGGCGAACATGTTGGAGGAGCACGCAGAGGAATGATGCTTTCAACACTGTGCTAGGGAGAAGGCCAAAGCACTCCCTCGGGAAAACATCCACCTGCAGCATTCCGATGAGGTGGTATGGTTTGCCTAAGGCACTGTTTAGGGGAAGTTTCAAAGGACTAGCCTGGGAATTGAAGAACTCCCCACCCTTTTTTTTTTTTTTTTTTTTTTTCCGAGACAGAGTCTCGCTGTGTCGCCCAGGCTGGAGTGCAGTGGCGTGATGTCGGCTCACTGCAAGCTCCACCTCCCAGGTTCAAGCAGTTCTCCGGCCTCAGCCTCCCGAGTAGCTGGAGCTACAGGTGCACGCCACCACGCCTGGGTAATTTTTTGTATTTTTAGTAGACACAGGGTTTCACCATGTTAGCCAGGATGGTCTCGATCTCCTGACCTCCTGACTCCCCACCCTTCTTGCAGCCCCCTGTGGACTCACTGATCTATTGAATTATGCTCAAAAGGTATTGTTCTGGAAATATGTGTAGAAATAAATTCCACATTCAAGACTTCACAAGTAACAATGGAGGAAAGGAAATAACAAGGCACAAGGACATCTTGCAGCAAGCCCTAAAACGCTGACCATCTTCTTCAAATGTTTACAACGTTGAAGTATACGTGATGTTGTCATGGTTGTCACTTCTTCAGCCTCAAGAAGGGAATGGCCCACAGGACACGAAGAATTGGCAGTATTTGGAAACCTGACACTGGTATTGGGTGGAAATTTAGAGCTCTTTGAATTCAAACATTCACTTGTAAGTCTTATGGCATCTCAAACTGAACATGGCCCATGAACAAACTAGGAAGAAAATCAAGGATGCAATTACTCTAAAAATCAGGGCAGTGGTTACCTCTATGGGATACCTTTGATCAGGAGGACCAATGAGGGTGAGTGATTTGCAGGGTTTTGTTTCTTCACCTGGGTAGTGGTTAGATGCATGCAATGCATTAGAGTAATTCATTAAACTTGGCCTGGCATGTGCAGTGGCTCATGGCTGTAATCCCAGCACTTTGGGAGGCCAAGGTGGGAGGACCACTTGAGCCTAGGAGTTCGAGACCAGCCTGGGTGACATAGGGAGACCCCATCTGTACAAAAAATAAGTAAATATGTTGTATTTGTATATACATTATTTCCATTGCTCTGTTGGCTTCTGTATTTGCATATTTTAATACTTGCTTCTTTCTGTGAACTTTGTCACAGTAAGCAACAATAAAAAGGTCTGTTCGTCCACATAAGCCTGGTCCTTTGCCATTCTTTGCCGTTTCAGTAATTGGCACCACCATTCCCCCCAAGTGACTAAGGTCTAAAACCTGGGCCTCCCTTCTCCTTCCTTTCCCTAACCCTGCCTCTGGTGACATGGGTCCCTCCATTCATCCCTTGTTTCCAAAGCTCTCCCCTCCCTCTGGGCCTCCCTGTCTCCCCTGCTGCCACTCTGTCATCCTCTAAACTCCCTACATTCACCCTTCTCCCCCACACAGACAGTAAACTTTTATAAAAATGTTTTATTTGAAAATGATTATAGATTTACAGGAAGCTGCAAGAATAGAAGAGAGAGGTCTCACAGATCCTTCATCCAGCTTCCCCCAATGTCACTGTTTTACATAACTGTATTATACTATCAGTGCCAGGAAATGGACATGGGTACAGTCCATGGAACTTATTCAGATTTCAGTTGTACCTGCACTCATTTTTGTGTGCTCTGTGTGTGTATCAGTCTGTGTAATTTTATCCTAAGTGTAGATTCATGTAACTACCACCACAATCAAGACACAGAATTGTTCTATCACCAGATATCTCCCTTGTGCTACCCTTTATAGTCATATCCAGTCTACTTCCCCTTCCCCCATCCCTAACCCCAGACAACCACTAATCTCAATAATTTTGTCATTTTGAGAGTGTTGCAGAAATGGAATCATGCACATGCAACACTTTGAAGTTGGCTTTTTTTTCTCAGCATAATGCCCTAGAGATCCATCCAAGTGGTCATATGTGTCAGTAAGTGTTTCTTTTTATTGCTCTGTGATATTCTGTAGTATGAATATAGAATAATCTTTTTAAAGCAGATTGGTCCCAGCTACTTGGGAGGCTGAGGGAGGAGAATTGCTTGAACCCAGGAGATGGAAGTTGCATTGAGCTGAGATGGTACTATTGCACTCCAGCCTGTGTGACAGAGTAAGACTCCGTTGAAAAAAAAAAAAGCAGACAACAGCAGATTGGAAGCTGTCACTTCCAGGTTCAAATGGGGCTTTCCCATGGCATTAAGAACAAAACATATGCTCCTCACCTAGTGGGCCTCCCTGCCTAGCTGGCAGCTGCCTCCCTATCTTCTTTTTTTTTTTTTTTTTGAGACAGAGTCTCGCTCTGTGGCCCAGGCTGGAGTGCAGTGGCCAGATCTCAGCTCACTGCAAGCTCCGCCTCCCAGGTTCATGCCATTCTCCTGCCTCAGCCTCCCGAGTAGCTGGGACTACAGGCGCCCGCCACCTCGCCCGGCTAGTTTTTTGTATTTTTTAGTAGAGACGGGGTTTCACCGTGTCAGCCAGGATGGTCTCGATCTCCTGACCTCGTGATCCGCCTGTCTCGGCCTCCCAAAGTGCTGGGATTACAGGCTTGAGCCACCGCGCCCGGCCCCTATCTTCTCTCTCTCTCTTTTTTTTTTTTTTTTTTGAGATGGAGTCTCACTCTGTTGCCCAAGCTGGAGTGCAGTGGCACAATCTCAGCTCACTGCAACCTCTGCCTCCTGGGTTCAAGCAATTGCCTACCTCAGCCTCCTGAGTAGCTAGGATTACAGTCATGTACCACCACGCCCAGCTAATTTTTATATTTTTAGTAGAGACGGTGTTTCGCCATGTTGGCCAGGCTGGTCTCGATCTCCTGACCTCAAGTGATCTGCCGCCTTGGCCTCCCACAATGCTGGAATTACAGGCGTGAGCCACCATGCCCGACCCCTGTCTTCTCTTGATACCTGTCCCCTCCGCCTCATACACACGGGCCTCTGTAATTCCTAAAACCCAACCCAGCACAGTTTTCCTGTGCTGCTCACCAGGATGACTCCCCCCACCTCTGCTTGTCTTCCAGTCCCTGCTGAAATGTCATCTCCTCGGAGAGGACTTTCCTATACAAGTGCTGACACCCACCCCTGTTTTTCTGCTTATTTTCTCCCTTGCACTAATTGTACTTTGTCAGAATTTATTTTCTTGTCTGCTTGTTTAGTGTCTGACACTGTGACCCCTAGTACAGTGACCAGTGTGTAACAGACACTGAGAAAGGAATAAGTTGAATAAAGGAGTTGGTTTGTCTCTGAAAGAGGATGCTGATGTAGCATCCACCCCTCTGGGTAATCAAGCGTTGGAATCTAAGCTATTACAGGCATGGATTAATAATGTACTTGTGTATGCCTGGCCATTTTCCAGAAAGGGATTCAAGGTGGCTTGCAAAACTGCAGATGATGCAACCAGATAAAAAATCATGAGTGAAAATAAGAATGGGAAAAGATGAAGCAAGCCCACACCCGGAAGAAAATAAGAGTAGGGAAAGATGAAGATGGCGCACGGCCTGCAGGTGGGATGCAGGGCTGGCAGGACCCCTGGTTGCCTGCTCTTCAGCAGCCAGCAACCTAGTGCCTGTGGCTGGACAAGCAAAGGCAGACACAAGCAAGGTGGCTTCAGGTCGTGGTGAAGAAAATATGAAGAAAATGAAAGTTAAACGTGGTCCATGACATTAAAAGCAAGCCTTTTATTATTATTATTATTATTATCATCATTATTTTTTTTGAAGAAGCACTTATTCCTGATTCTGGGAATTGAGAGAAAGATTCACCATGAGCCTTAATTTTTTTTTTTCATCACGACCTGAGTGGTGGTGTGATCCTAGCTCACTGCAGCCTCAGACTCCTGGGCTCAAGTGAGTCTCCCACTTCAGTCTCCCAAAGTGCTGGAATTACAGGTATGAGGCAGTGCCCCTGGCCAAGTCTTTTTTTTTTTTTTTTTTTTTGAGACAGAGTCTCGCTCTGTTGCCCAGGCTGGAGTGCAGTGGCACAATCTCAACTCACAATCTCAGCAACTTCTACCTCCTGTGTTCAAGAGATTCTCCGGCCTCAGCCTCCTGAGTAGCTGGGATTACAGGCATGCATCACCACGCCTGGCTAATTTTTTTATTAGTAGAGACAGGGTTTCACCATGTTGGCCAGGCTGGTCTTGAACTCCTGACCGCAGATGATCCATCCGCCTCAGCCTCCCAAAGTGCTGGGATTACAGGCATGAGCCACCGCGCCCGGCCCCCTGGCCAACTCTTAATATTTTTATTTTTCTGTTAATTTTTATGGAAGATCTATTGTGCTTGGACCCTCAGGAGATCATGAAGAAGAAAATGACAAGGCACCTTGCCCTCTGGAAATTTATGGGGAAAACAAATCTTGGCTACTGATGATCGCTCTACCCCCCAACCCCCAACTCCTCCTCATATCCCTAGGCCCTGTTGCTTTCATCTCTTTCTCGTCCTCTGATTAAATGAACTGCATAGAGTAATACCAGGTTAGTAGCAAGCTGGGTCAAGAGAGTGAGTGTCTGGATGGTAGATCCACTTTCTTCCTGTAACATCCACCCCTCTGGGTAGCCAAGTGTTGGAATCTAGGCTGTTACAGACACTACCATAGTCTCCTAGTGGACCAGCAACCTTTGTTTATCAGTTGAATCCACTTGAAATGAATATAAAAGGCAGCCTCCAATGAGGGAGGTGATTCAGCAAAGTGTAGCTTGTCTGCTAGGAGAGGTATGAGAGGGAAGACCCTGGTCTCTGATTCTGGCCCTCCGACTCCAGCCAGACTACTGTATCCTGCACCATTCCACCCCAACCCACCACCCTCCCACATACTTATTCTGAGTTTTGAGTCGCTCCTCTGATTCCCCTAGCATCCTGGGCTCAGCCCCATTCTCCTGCATTGCAAGTGCCTCTTGGAGATGACTCTTTTTTTATTTTTTTTGGATGGAGTCTTGCTCTGTTGCCCAGGCTGGAGTGCAATGGCGTGATCTCAGCTCACTGCAGGCTCCGCCTCCCGGGTTCAAGCGATTCTCCTGCTTCAGCCTCCTGAGTAACGGGGATTACAGGTGCCCACAACCATGCCTGGCTAATTTTTGTATTTTTAGTAGAGATAGGGTTTCACCATGTTGGCCAGGCTGGTCTCGAACTCCTGGCCTCAAGTGATCCATCTGCCTCAGTTTCCCAAAGTGCTGGGATTACAGGCATGAGCCACCGCGCCCAGCCAGAGATGACTCTTTTATGTCATGGCTTCACTAAGTGCATTCTGGAAGCACCAGCGACAATCATCCGGGTACTTCAGCAGTGGCTGCCAGGTGGTGAGTGTTTCATGGTGTTGCTCACGGCAGGTGAGGAATGTGTTTTTGGTAAGGACCCTGACCTAAAGAGATGTGGTTGAATAGGTTCCTCTCCAAATTCATATCCAGTTGGAATCTCAGGTCGTGAGCTTATTCGGAAATAGGGTCTTTGCAGATGTAATTAAGGTAAGAATTGAGATGATATCATACCGGATTAGAGTGGGATATAAATCCAGTGAGTGTCCTTATAAGAGATGGAAAAGGGCCAGCTGTGGTGGCTCACGCCTGTAATCCCAGCACTTTGGGAGGCCAAGGCAGGAGGATTACTTGAGTCCAGGAGTTTGAGACCAGCCTGGGCAACATGGTGAAACCCCATCTCTACAAAAAATACAACAACAACAAAAAATTGTTACAAGCTACTCAGGAGGTGGGAAGATTGCTTGAGCCCAAGAGGTGAAGGCTGTAGTGAGCCATGATCGTGCCACTGTACTCTAGCCTGGGTGACAAAGCAAGACCCTGTCTTGGAAAAAAAAAAAAATGTATTGAAAAAATAGGAGAGAGATGGAAAAGAACACACAGAGACTCACAGAGAAGACAGCTGTGAGAAGACTGAAGTAGGCAGAGATTGAAATCATGCTGCCACAAGCCAAAGAACATCTGAGGACACCAGAAGCTGAAAGGGGCAAGGAAGAGACAAGGGTGGCTCCCCAAGAGCCTTCAAAGGGAGCATGCCTTTGCTGATACATAGATTTTGGTCTTCTAGCCTCTTGAATTGTAAGTGAATACATTTTCTGTTATTTTAAGCCACTAAGTTAGTGGTAATTTGTTCTGGCAGCAACGGCTTCCCACTCCTGGGGGAAACGAATGCAAGGGACATGCCCTTCTAGAGGGTTTAACTGCTCAGGCCATCACCACCATGCACAGACAGCTGGTTATGATGGCAGAAGAAATAAATTTGATAGAGAGCCGCAAGAGAGTGTGCCCAGTCTAGGTGAGGGACAGAGTATTACAGAATACATGCTCTCATCCATTAATCATTAAAGAAGGCAGACTCACTTTGCAAAGCTTATTGGAGGAAAGTGAAACTTTCAGTGAAAATCAGATGGTCAAGACTCATTACTAGAAGTGAACTTGTATTTGGAAGAATGTAGCCTAAGATGGAGCAACTCAGGGCTTGAAACAAGCCAGGCACATTTTAACACAGGAGAGGTAGAGTGGGATGCAGGACAGAGACCAGGCAAGGAGTGGACCAGCTTTGAGACTGCTTCCTCACCCCCAACTAAGGCTGTTACCAGCTGCTCTGTAAGAGAGTGGATATCCTTGGGTGGGTTGAAATTGATTGATTGATCGATTGATTGACAGGGTCTCACTCTGTTGCCCAGGCTGGAGTGCAGTAATGGGATCATAGCTTACTGCAACCTTGAACTCCTGGGCTCAAGTGATCCTCCTACCTCTGCCTCCTGAGTAGCTAGGACTACAAATACGTGCCACACACCTGGATAATTTTTGTATTTTTTGTAGAGATGGAGTCTCGCTATGTTGCCCAGGCTGGTCTTGAACTCTTGGCCTCATATGATTCTCCCAATTTGGCCTCCCCAAGCTCTGAGATTATGGGTGTGAGCCACCATGTCGGGCCAAAATATGTTTACTGAGCATCCACTTTGTGTGCCATACTCAGATCTAGCATGGAATATTGAAGGGCCAAATGCAGTTCTTACCTTCACAGAGCTGGTAATATTGTATCAGGAATATTTTGGTTGCAAGTAACAGAAAACTCAACAAAAACTGACTTAAACAATAAAAGGAACATATTATCCGCAGTAATTCACGAGGCATTTGTGGGTTCCAGCACCATTCAGCCAGGCTCCTACTTGGTTTCTTTGTGATTCTCTTGGGCCTTCTCTCTTCTGTGTGTCAGTTACAGCCTAGGGTTGACTTCTTTTTTGTTCATGGTTTCAGTTTGGTTACCATCAGTATCTGTAGCTGTTGCTTTACACTGGGGAGGCGGGAGGGGGCATTCTCCTGCAATCATGCATCCATGTGATTGAATCCACAGATCCAAGCCCATCCCTGACTCAATCATAAGGCAAAGGAAATAAGATATCCTGATTGATTTACACCAGTGTTACTCTACGTGTGGCCTCCCGGCCAGCAGTTATCAGCATCGCCTGGGAATTTGCTAGAAGTGCAAATCCTTGGGTTCAGAAATGGAATCAGCAACTCTGTGGGGAGAGCTTGGCAACTTGTGCTCAGCAAGCCCTCCAGGTGATTCTAACGCACGCTGTAGTTTACTCTTGAACTAATCAGATCCCATCTGTGGAGCTGGTGGGGAAGGTTATTCTACCCAAATGCAATGGTGGTAGGATGGAATAGATATTGGGAAGGCAATCATAGCCCCTATCCTTAGTGATTAAGGCAAATATAATTTATTGCATTCTTTATTGAATTCCTAATAGGTGCTAATCAATTTACATGCATGTTCTCATTTAATTCTTACCGCAAACCTGTGAGGTAGGTACTGTTATTGTCTACAACAATTGAGAAAACTGAGGCCCAGTGTAGCTAAGTAACTTATTTAAGGCTTTGTCGCTAAGTGTCAAGGCTGGAAGCTGAACTCCCGCAAACTGACCCCAGAGGCTGTGTACTAATAAACGGCCAGCCACCAGGACATGTGATAAGCCCATGACTGACAGAGGAAGTCCAGGTGCCCCAGGAGTACCACAAAGGCACCTAGCATGCTCTAGTGGGCATCATGGAGAGCTTCCTGGAAGAAATGACAAGATGGTGAGGAGTTTGCTAGCCAGATGAAGAGGAGGAGGAAGACTGTCTAAAGGCCTAGAGCCAAGAGATGGCTTAGCATGTCTGAGGCTGTGACTTGAATGTAATGCTGTTAGTGGGAGTAAAGAGGCGTGACAGAGAGGTGAGCAGGGACCAGAACGAGAAGGGCCATGAGGACTAAGTGAAGAGGTTCAACTTTATCCTTAGGGCAGCAGGGCACATCTAAGGTTCTGACTGGCATGAATACACTGGATTGGCCTTTAGAGAGATGACCCTGTTGGCAGGCTGGAAAATGCAGCAGAGGTAGAAAAGCTAATTGGAAGCCCATTTGCAGGGGTCCATCTCACTAGAAATGATGGTGCCTGGGCAAAGGGCAGAGATATTGAGCATGGATACATAAATCCTCTATATATGTGTGTGTGTGTGTGTGTGTGTGTACACATATATATAGAATTGGGTTTTGGCTGAGGTGAGGGATATGGATGGCTACAATTTATTGAGCTGTACCAGGTGCTTTGTATGTACTATTTCTAATTCATTCAACTACTCTACAAGGTTGGCAATTTTTTTTTTTTTTTTTTTTTTTGCGATGGAGTCTCGCTCTGTTGCCCAGGCTGGAGTGCAGTGGCACAATCTCCGCTCACTGCAAGCTCCGCCTCCCAGGTTCACGCCATTCTCCTGCCTCAGCCTCCCATGTAGCTGGGACTACAAGTGCCCGCCACTGCGCCCGGCTAATTTTTGTATTTTTAGTAGAGACAGGGTTTCACCGTGTTAGCCAGGATGGTCTTGATCTCCTGACCTCATGATCCGCCCGTCTTGGCCTCCCAAAGTGCTGGGACTACAGGTGTGAGCCACCGCGCCTGGCCCAAGGTTGGCATTTTTATCTGCATTTTCTGAAAGGGGATGAGGATCTATGTTACCTGCCTGGGAATCACACTAACAAATTATAGAACACTGAGTTTAGGCTGGGCGCTGTGGCTCACGCCTATAATCCCAGCATTTTGGGAGGCTGAGGTGGTTGGATCACTTGAGGTCAGGAGTTTGAGACCATACTGGCTATCACGGTGAAACCCCATCTCTACTAAAAATACAAAACAATTAGCCAGGCGTGGTGGCAGGCGCCAGTATTCCCAGCTACTCCAGAGGCTGAGTCGGGAGAATGGTGTGAACCCGGGAGGCAGAGCATGCAGTGAGCCCATTGCGCCACTGCCCTCCAGCCTGGGCGACAGAGTGAGACTCCGTCTCAAAAAAATTAAAAAAAAAAAAACTAGCCAGGCGTGGTGGCATGTGTCTGTAATCCCAGCTACTGAGGAGGCTGAGGCAGGAGAATCACTTGAACCTAGAAAGTGGAGGTTGCAGTGAGCCAAGATTGTGCCACTGCACTCCAGCCTGGGTGACAGAGTGGGACTCTGTCTCAAAAACAAACAAACAAAGAACACTAAGTTTAAACCTAAGTCTGTGTTTTCTGCATAGAGTCATCATTAGGAATGGCTGTGGATCAGGGTTTTATGCATTATTTCTAATTCTTCATGAAGTTATATTTATGTAATTGTATATCCTACACATACACTATATGAATAGGTAAACCTGTCCTTTGTTCTCTAATAAATTCCCAATGCTGGGTACATAGCAGGTGCTCAATAAATATTGGAAGAAAGGAAGGAAGGGGCCTGGCACAGGGGCTGACGCCTGTAATCCCAGCACTTTGGGAGGCCGAGGAGGGGGGATCACGTGAGGTCAGGAGTTCAAGACCAACCTGGCCAACATGGCGAAACCCCGTCTCTACAAAAATACAAAAATTAGCTGGGCATGATGGTGTGTGCCTATAATCTCAGCTACTCGGGAGTCTGAGGTGGGAGAATTGCTTGAACCCAGGAGATGGAGGTTGCAGTGAGCTGAGATCATGCCATTGCACTCCAGCCTGGGTGACAGACTGAGACTACATCTGAAAAAAAAAAAAAGAAAAGAAAAGAAAAGAAAGAAAGGAAAGAAGGGAGGAAGGAAGAAAATGATTTAAAAAAAAAAGCTGTTACACATAGGTGGTTAAATGGTTTTAACCAATGACACAGTTATACTCAAGATTTTGCTGGGAAGAGTAGGGAAAAACAAAATTTTATCACTAAATACTACATACTACAAATGAATACAAATAGGAAATATCTGAGAGCTGAAGATAAACTTATATTTATACATATATACATATTTGAGTTATTTAATAAATATTTAATAATGAAGTAATTGGTAAATGGCTTGTATCTATGTAATTTGTCTTGAAGTTTTCTTATTTCTTTTCTAAATGTTATTATTGTTGTGTTTGGGGTTGCCTTATATCTAATATCACTGGAATATACACGGAGGAGCCCACTGAAAATAAACCTTCATTTATTTCTAATTATTTTCTAAACCAGGGTAATGGAATAGATATAGCGTCACTTGACTGCTTGCAAAAATGCTTCACACAAAGATATAATCAGACAAAATGGGATTCTGAAAGACTCGGCCATGGGCAAAATATTATCAAAGTCTTCCTCAGTTGTTTCCAAACTTTAGGGCACAAAATAATTCCCTTGAGAGGTTGTTTAAAATGCTGATTCCTGTGCCTCACTCCAGCCTCCCTCATCAAATTCTGACTTGGAAGATAGGAAGTGGGGACTTGATATTCTGTATTCTTAGCAATCAGCCCTGGAAATGCAAGGACCACACTTTAAGATCCATCAATTTACCTTGAAAGTGTTTATGACCAGAACCATCAGGCTTTTTCTCAACCTCTTGCTGCCAGGTTTGCGCTGAGGTAGGAGGGGGCTGACCTCAAAGTGACTGACCGATCTGTCAACGCGGTTTCTGGGGAAGGTGCTCCTCTCCGCACTTCAATTCCAACGTGATGGCATGAGGGAGATGCTCTCATAGATTACGCCTCCCGTGCCAGGTCAGACAGGGAGAGAATGGGGGTGTGACTTACTGATCACCTTGCCCTTTCAACATCTAAATGGCCCGACCCAGCACTGACCCTGGGCTCATGTCCCAAAAAGCATTTGAAAGAATTTGGAAAGCTGACAGAAGTATGAGAAGACAAAATAAGCTCTGCTAATATGTTGCAGAAACTGTTAGAATAAGATCTTTTAGGGGCAGTATCCTTCTTCCAGTTATTTTGGGCATAGATCACATTACCATCATAACTACCATCGTCATCATCCACAACAGCAATCAGTAGTTATGGAGCACTCAAAGGATGAGGGCTATTTTTCTTGCAAAGACAGGATCTCTGTTGCTCAGGCTGGTCTCAAACTCCTGGCATTAAGCAATCATCCCGTCTCAGCCTCCCAAAGTGCTGGGATTATAGGCTTGAGCCCTTGTGCCTGGCCTAGGTGCTGTTATTTTCTATTCCATTTCCAGGCCTTTGGCCTAGAGGATTTTATTCAGGTATCCCCAAGGCTACCAACATTATTTTAAACATTTTCACAGAAATGGTTTCTCGCATGGACATGGACATCCTTCTGTTTCTGTTCATTTGAAAATAGACCTTATTTTCTTTAAAGACATGCTAGTATTTCATAGTATGCGTGCACTCATATTCTTTTCTTTTTTTCCTATTGTTTGCCGATAAATTCCCTGGCATGCACCCATATTTTTAAAATCAGTTTCTGCTGGTGTAGATTTGGGTTATTGCAGGTTTTTGCTAATTCAAGCAGTGCCATGACAAACCATGTCATGCCTGTCTTTGCACAAGTGAGTGATCATTAATGTAAGACCAACACCTAGAAGTGTAATTGCTAGGTTAAAGGGTGGAGTCATTTACATTTTTGGCAGGTACCTCCAATTGCCTTCAAAAAAGTTATGGCCGTTTGTACTTGTATCGATAGTGATGAGCAAGTGCCTATTTCCTCATGTCAGTACTGGAAAATTACATTTTAAACATTCTTTTGGCACTCCGATAGGTAGAAAATTTAAATGTTCTTTTGGCACTCCGATAGGTGGAAAATTGTATCATGTGTTTATTTGCACTCCTTTTATTTACAATGATGCGTTTATGGGTCATTTGTGTATTTTTATTCTGTGAAATGCCTAATCCTTTGCTAAACATATAAAAAGATTAAAATTCTTTGCAACAGAAGTTAATTTAAAAAATATGTTTAATTTTTAAAATAGTAAGCTTTATTAGGAAAATATATGATATGAAGGTACCGAACACGTCATGTCTCATCTATGTCGCATAATTTGATCCCACAGTCATAGAATAGAAAGAAGCTGATAATCAGGATGAAGTTTTAAAATAGTTTTTGAGTCTTGCAGAACAAATTGAAGCTTTTCTGAACAAGAAAATAAAACCAATTAAGAATTGCAGTCTCTCTACCAGTCACTGTGCTAGACGTGGCAACTGTTCTACCACTGGATCTTCTCAACAATTATTTGGTGCTGTTATGATTCTCACCCTCACTTTTTTTTTTTCTTTTGAGACAGTCTCACTCTATTGCCCAGGTTGAAGTGCAATGGTGCAATCTAGGCTTACTGCAGACTCCACCTCCCAAGTTCAAGTCATTCTCCTGCCTCAGCCTCCTGAGTAGCTGGGACTACAGGCACCCGCCACCACACTTGGCTAATTTTGTATTTTTAGTAGAGACGGGATTTCACCAGGTTGGCCAGGCTGGTCACGAACTCCTGACCTCAAGTGATCTGCCTGCCTTGGCCTCCCAAAGTGTTGGGATCACAGGCGTGAGTCACCATGCCCGGCCTCACTCTCACTTTTAAAGAGAATGCTTTCCCCTTTCTGCTGAGATCTGACAAACACAAAAATGAAGCAGGCAAAGATGATGCCAGTGACACTTTCTGAGTTCCCAACCACAGCATAGCCTTGACGATGCACTGTGTTTGTCAGAGCTCCTCAGCAGAAAGGGGAGAGCGTTCTCTTTAAAAGTGAGGGTGAGAATCGTTACAGCATCAAAGAGTTGTGGAGAAGATCCGGTGGTAGAACAGTCGCCGTGTCTAGCACAGTGACTGGTAGAGACTGCAATTCTTAATTTGTTTCATTTTCTTATTCAGAAAGCTTCAGTTTTTTCCACAAGACTCAAAACCTGTTTTAAAAATTCATCCTGATTATCAGCTTCTTTCTATTCTAGGACTGTGGGATCAAATCATGTGACATAGATGGGATGTGACATGTTCAGTACCTTTATATCACACGTTTTCCTAATAAAGAAAGCTTACTATTTTAAAAATTAAGTATTTTTAAAACAATTAACCTCTGTCATCACCCACAGCATTGTCAGGCTATGCTGTAGTTGGAACCACTTTCAATGACATTTCCTTCTTACTGGGAGAGGCAGTCTGAGAAACAGATTGGATACTGAAACACTGGGATGTTCAATAAGTTATCAGTGACTTCCATCCAAAGATCATGAGGGACCCACCTGGAATTGAACACATTTGAGTTTATTTCTAGTGGCAAATAACACATAAAATGGGAAGCTTTTGGAATAGGGTGTTAGAAAGTATCTATAATTGGGCCAGGCATGATGGCTCATGCCTGTAATCCCAGCACTTTGGGAGGCCAAGGTGGGTGGATCATGAGGTCAGGAGTTCAAGACCAGCCTGGTCAACATGGTGAAATCCCATCTCTACTAAAAATACAAAAATTAGCCAGGTGTGGTGGCATACGCCTGTAATCCCAGCTACTCGGGAGGCTGAGGCAGGAGAATCGCTTGAACCCGGGAGGCAGAGGTTGCAGTGAGCCGAGATTGTGCCACTGCACTATAGCCTGGGTGACAGAGCAAGACTCCGACTCAGAAAAAAAAAAAAAGTATATATAATTGGCTGGGGACAGCGGCTAATGCCTATAATCCCAGCACTTTGGGAGGCTGGGACTGGTGAATTGTTTGAGCCCAGGAGTTAGAGACCAGCCTAGGCAACATGGCAAAACCCTGTCTCTACAGAAAATACAAAAATTAGCTGGGCATGGTGGCACACACACCTGTGGTCTCCCTTGGGAGGCTGAGGTGGGAGGATTGTCTGAGCCTGGGAGGTTGAGGCTGTAGTGAGCCATGATTGCATCACTGCACTCAGCCTGGGTGATAGAGTAAGACCCTGTGTCCAAAAAAAAAATAATAATAAATAAATAAAAATAAAAATCTATTCTAGGATTTGAGCTTGTGTCAGGTGATTTGGGGGAGGGTTTAAGAGAGTCGGGTTTTGCTCTGAAAGCAGATGTAATTCTGTGATCTTATTTTTGAGATGGTATCTCACCCTTTCGCCCAGGCTGGAGTGAAGTGGTGCAACTCGGCTCACTGCAACCTCTGCCCCCTGGGTTCAAGCGATTCTCCTGCCTCAGCCTCCCAAATAACTGGGAGTACAGACACCTGCTACCACTCCCGGCTAATTTTTGTATTTTTAGTAGAGATGGGGTTTCACCATGTTGGACAGGCTAGTCTCAAACTTCTGACCTCAGTTGATCCACCCGCCTCGGCCTTCCAGAGTGCTAGGATTACAGGCATGAGCCACCGTGCCTGGTCTAATAATTCTTACCTATCAGGCAGGAGGAAAAAGTCAAGGCTAAAGAAGCAGCAGCTACCATTAGGCTGGATAGGAAGTTTTTGGTTATTATTGTGTCCGTCTTGGACAATGTTCATGTTTTGTCTGTGTTGAGACATGGCTATGGAGGAGTCTTGTTTTTTTCTTCATCCATCATGGTCACAATGGTCTTGTTTGATGTTGATGCTCTGAATTGTTTATGCCCCATAGAACACCAGAGCTTCCAGATCAGGAGCCAATTTTCTCTTTGAATGTTTTAGAAATTATTTAAAATAAAAACCATCCCCCAAATTCCAGCATATGGATTGCCCTCTTTAGACCTTTTTCTCACCAGGTATGCAGAGGCCATAGACACTGTGGTTGAAAGTGTAAACTCTGACTCCTGGCAGCTGAGGCTGGAATCTTCCTCCTGTCACTTAACTGTGTGTGAACCTGAGCAAGTTATTTACTGTGATGGCTAATTTTATGTTTCAGCTTGCCTCTGGTGACAGAAGTTAATTGTTTTAAAAATACTGGGCTAAGGGATGCCCAGATAGCTGGTAAAACACTATTTCTGGCTATGTCTCTGGCGGCATTTCCAGAAGAGATTAGCATTTCAATTGGTAGACCAAGTACAGATGAATACCCTTCTCAATGTGGGCAGGTGTCATCCAATCCACTGGGGTTAGCCTAAATAGAACAAAAAAGCAGAAAAAGGCAAATTTGCTCTCTTGCTGTTCAGGCTGAGATATCTTGTCTTCTCCGGCCCTTATGTACATGGGTGCTCTGGTTCTCAGGCCTTCAGACTCAGACTGAATGACACTACCAGTTTACCTGGTTCTCCAGCTTACTGATGGCAAAGTGTGGGACTTCTTATCCTCCATAATCATGTGAGCCAATTCCTATAATAAATCGCTTTCTCTCCATGTATGTATGGAGATATATATATAAAAAATACATATAAAATATATATAAATATATATATAATATATATGAAACAGGGTGATTTTTTGTTGTTGTTTGTGTGTGTGTTTGTTTTGTTTTGTTTTTGAGATGGAGTCTCGCTCTGTCTCTTAGGCTGAAGCGCAGTGGCACAATCTTGGCTCACTGCAGCCTCTGCCTCCCAGGTTCAAGCAATTCTTTTGCCTCAGCCTCTAGAGTAGCTGAGATTATAGGTGCGCACCACTACGCCCGGCTAATTTTTTTTTTTTTTTTTTTTTTTTGAGACAGAGTTCGCTCTTGTTGCCCAGGCTGGAGTGCAATGGCGCAATCTCAGCTCACTGCAACCTCTGCCTCCCGGATTCAAGCAATTCTTCTGCCTCAGCCTCCCAAGAAGCTGAGATTACAGGTATGCACACCACATCCGACTAATTTTGTATTTTTAGTAGACATGGCATTTCTCCATGTTGGCCAGGCTGGTCTTAAACTCCTGACGTCAGATGATCCACCCACCTCAGCCTCCCAAAGTTCTGGGATTACGGGCGTGAGCCACCACGCCCGGCCTAGGGTGATGATTAAGTGAATCAAATCCACATAAAGCTGTCAGGACAGTACCCAGCACAGAGGATTGCCCTGTCGTTACTGTTACTACCGAATGTTTAGTCAATTCTCAAGTGCCTGGGGAGTTGTAGGAGCCTCTGGCTATTGTCATTCCTTGTTTTTGGAGATGGAGTCTCACTCTGTCACCCAGGGCTGGAGTGTGGTGGTGTGATCTCAGCTCACTGCAACCTCTGCCTCCTGGGTTCAAGCAATTCTCCTGTCTCAGCCTCCCGAGTAGCTAGGACTACAAGCGCATGCCACCATGCCCAGCTAATTTTTTGTATTTTTCAGTAGAGACGGGGTTTCACCATATTGATCAGGCTGGTCTTGAACTCCTGACGTCAGGTGATCCACCTGCCTCAGCCTCCCAAAGTACTGGAATTATAGGTGTGAGCCACCGTGCCCGGCCATCATTTCTTCTGCATTCTCTTCTTTCCTGTCTGCGCCACATACTTACCCCACACAGGTCTTCTTGAAAGGTCCCTTGCATCATGTTACTGTTGAGTGACATGTTCCATGCTCACTCTCATTTACTGAGCATGTACTCGATATCAGGCACTGGGCTGGGCAGGGTATTTCGAGTTTTACTTTATTTTCCTGCACGGCAGACATTTTTAGCCCTACTTTACCACTTCAGAAGGAAACTGAAGAGAGAATATAAGTAACTTAGTCGAAGACACACAGTTTGTAAGTGGTAAAGCTGAGTTCAAGTGCAAAATCATCTGACTCTAAAACTTTTTCCTCTCTGCATTCAGCCTCCCCCATGAAAGTCCAGCACTGAAGGTCTTCATTGCACAGCCCCAGATGCCTTTCCAGCCTGACTTTTAAATATCCCCTAGACAATCAAAGAGCATTATGGAGGGTCTAGCAGGCTCAGAGGAAGTCAAGAGGAAAAAGGCAGCTCAAATAGTTTTTTGTGGGGGAAGCAAAAAAAAAAAAAAAAAAAAAGCACAACTAAACAAAGACATGGACATGGCATAAAGTAAGTGACAAATATCTGCTGAAGTGCCATAAATGTTCAGAGAAAAGGGATGTGGGTGAGAATGAGCAGTCAGGAAATGGTTCCCACTAGAAGCCAGGCAGTGGCTGAGGCTTCAGGGATGAACCTAATTTGGACAAGAGAAGGATGCTCCTCATCTAACACTTGATTTCATCGCTACCTGTTCTCTGACATTTCTTCAGTCTCCCTCAACTCCAGATGACCCTGGCCTGCCTCTGCACTTCCCTGCATGTGCTTTCTTTGGACACTTCCTGCTTCCTCTCCCTTCCAGTGTGTAAAGTGCTGGATGGCAGGAACACAGCGTTTCTCATCTTTTATCATCATCCACCAACACCTTCCTTCCTATGACCACACACACACACACACACACACATACACACAGCATCTAGCACCATGCCTCGCTCACCAAAGACAGTCAATACTTGTGCGTTGAACAAATGAAGCAAAAGGTCCCGAGTTCTTATCTCAGTTTAACAATTTCACCATGTTGGTCAGGCTGGTCTCGAACTCTTGACCTCATGATCCGCCCGCCTCGACCTCCCAAAGTGCTGGGATTACAGGCGTGAGCCACTGCGCCTGGTATCATTTCTCAGGTACTGTGCACATTCACCACCCCGAAAGCATCCCAGACCAGACCTTTGATTGGCTGTCTGCTTCTGTCCATCCCCGGAAGATTTTGGGCCTCAGCTCCCCCGTCTATAAACAGTGGGGGTGGCCCAGCCATGGTCCTCTTACCCATGCGTAAGAATCACAGAATCTCCAATAAAGCTTGTTAAAAGTCCAGGGTTGGCTTCATTTCCCAGAGATTCTGACACAAGTGTGGCAGCAGAAATCTGCATTTTAATATGTATCCCAGGAGACTCTGAAGAAGAGGGTCATTGGGCTGCCCTTGGAGAAACCCTGTGCTAGGTGACCCAGCTAGTTTCTATGAATCTAGAATGGAAAAGGACGACAGACCCTGTGTGTGGGGCTCCTGAAGGCATCCAGTTGGGGACAGACCTCTCCGAAGCACAATCACGTCTTAATTTTCAGAGCCATCCACTTGAAAGCTAATGACCCAGTGTGTTTGCAGCGGTGGGACAATCAGCGTCCCGGATCCCTCCTGGAGATTCCGCAGGGCCCCTTAACGAAATGGATTCCTCTCGCCTTCCCTGCTGTGCGGCAGGGGCTGATCCTGAATTAACTCGAGATCTGTTTTTTGTTTGTTTGTTCTTCAGGTGAAGGGGTTTCTATTTCTGACGAGGGCCCTCCTGGCTAAGACATCTCGTTTGGGAAAGGCAGTGTTTGCTAAGCTCTTGGAGGCTCCAGGCTCCTGGAGAGGGAGCAATATCCCCACTGCGCTGGGGAGGAGGCCTTTGTAGTGTCGACCTGCTGTTTGCGTTTCAGACTCTAAGGGAAGGGTTGCTCCTAATTAAAGGCATAAATGCTTTAATCCCTGGCCTGAGGGCTTCCCATAGCGCATTAGCCGTATTAGGAAGGAAATGGATTGTAATCCCTTTAATATAAACCTGGAGGAAGTTGAGGGCTTCTGATTGGGGAGAAGAATTTCCTCCTGTGATTTAACAATATTAACATACTGAATTTGCATAGGCCGAAATTTGGGGCCCAGCTCTCTCCAGGCTATGGTAGGAGATGTGGGAGTCACTCTCAGATGCCTTTTGGGGTGTTCTTGTTCCTATTTCCGTCGAATGAATGAAGGTTACAATAATTTAACTCCTACAGCATACCAGACTAGGTGTTAAGTAATTGATGTTTTTCTTCTTTAGTTTTCACATCTAACCCTGTTGTATATGTATGGGGTTATTTTCTCAGTATAGATATTTAGATTTAGAGGTGAGTATCCTCACTGGAGGTAGCAGGGGAGAAGGAGGAATGATGCTTGTTGAGGGCCTTTGGTGTGCCCCTGCTTTGTATAATGTGTTTATTGGATCTTGTCCTTACACCTTTTTTTGCATCCTTTAAAATAATGTTTATTTGAACATAACCATGCTTCTAGAAATACACTCATATTTCTATATGAGTGTTTTTAAAAAATAATATAATTTCGTTTATCTTACCTTACACAATTTGAACCCAAAATTTGGATGTGATTTAAACTTTAAAAAAAACGAAAGCAGGATATGCTTTCTGGGTTATTTTTCATCTCTTACAAATGTAGGGAAAGATTCTCCCTTGCCTGCTGCTAAAGGAGAAAATGAGAACCATGAAAACATTTACCCGTTTTGAACTTCAGAAAAAATCACATGTATTGCGTTGTAAAAACTTAAAAATTGGTACGACATGATGTTTCGCAGTGTTTCAGGGCAAGCTCACTCAAAGTTCAGAAACTATGTGGTCGTCTGGGGTGAAGGAAGCCTGTGCAGGCACTGAGGATTTCAATCTCAGTGAAGAGGGCACCGAACTCCTGGGAGCGAAGTGACTTGTCCACATTGCCAGAACCAGTGGGTGGCTGAGCTGAGGGCCCTGCCACTCCTGCAGCTTGTTGCACTAACGTTGCTGCATTGGCACTGAAGCTAAGAGATTCTGCAGAAACATGCCGGGCGCAGTGGCTCACGCCTGTAATCCCAGCACTTTGGGAGGCCGAGGCGGGCAGATCATGAGGTCAGGAGTTCGAGACCAGCCTGACCAACATGGTGAAATCCTGTCTCTACTAAAAATACAAAAACTAGCTGGGCGTGGTGGTGCATGCCTATAATCCCAGCTACTCAGGAGACTGAGGCAGGAGAATCGCTTGAACCCAGGAGGCAGAGGTTGCAGTGAGCCGAGATTGTGTCACTGCACTCCAGCCTGGGTGACAGAGTGAGACTATCTCAAAAAAAAAGGAAAAAAGACAAAAAAAAAAAAAACCTGACTGCAGTGAAGGTAGCACACAAAGGGGGTTAAAAAGAGGCTCGAGTACATGGACCAGCAAGGCCTGAGCACAAGTGCCAGTGACCTTATCATCCTTCTGGCCTGATTTCCCTTCTGCTGCCCTTGAATGCTCCATTTGGGAGGCACAGAAAACCTTTTAGTGTCAGGGCAGTGTTGCTCTGCAGGGCTCCTTGGGAGGCTATGGTACCTAAATTAGGCATATTGTCCATCCTCCCTGTTGGCTTCAAGTACCGCCTATATCCAGCAATTCCAGAGTGTATAACATGTTCAGAACTTTCTTCTCTGAACTATAAACCCTTCTGCTCATGGTGTTTACGCGCCTCTTCTTGGAAACCACACAGGCTCCACAACTGGAATATGATCCCAGCTGCACTCACAGATTTATTCCTGGCATTAGTTCATTTTCTGTTGCTTATAACAGAATATCTGAAACTGGGTAATTAATAAAGAAAAGTCATTTATTTCTCACAGTTACAAAGGCTGAGATGTCCAAGGCCAAGGGGCCGTATCTGGTGACAGCCTTCCTGCTGGTGGGAACTCTTCAGAGTCCCAAAGCAGGGCAGAGCATCACCTGGTGAGGGGCTGGGCATGCTAACGTGCTAGCTCAGGTCTCTTTTCCTCTTCTTCTAAAGACACCAGTTGCCCTCCCATGATAACCCATTACTCCACTAACCCATTAATTCATTAATTCATGAAGAGCCCACATGACTCAGTCACCTTGTAAAGTCCCCACCTCTCAGTCCTGCTACATAGAAGATTAAATTTCCACATGAGTTTTGGAGGGGACAAATATTCAAACCATAGCACTTCCCAAACTGATGCCTCCTTCTGCCCTTCCCACCTCAGCAAAGGACCATCAGGTTCCAATGGCTTATTTGAGAAATCTGGGAATCTTTTTGAACCTACTCTGTCTTGCCACTGCCTCTTCCTGATAATGATTAAATCCTATGTGGTCTACTTTCCTAACGTCTCTTGAACCTACTCACTTCTCTCCATATCTACTGCCGTCTCATCCAACTGTCCCAGCCATCATCATCATCATCATCATCATCATCATCATCATCCAGTGGCCTACAATGGATAAAGTCAAAAGTTCTTCCCATACCTTGCTTGATGAGGTAGCATCCCCTCTCCAGCCTCATCTGGAGCTGCCCTTGTCCCTCCTGGCTCTGCTCCAGCAGAGCAGCTTCTCTCCTACACTTGGGAAGTCCATTTCCTGCCCTAGGGCAGTGAACAGAACTCTCCTTCCCCTTTAGAACCAAGATAAAATGTCATTGCTTGAGGCAAGTCTTCTCTGACCAGATCCCAAGACTGGATCAACCTCCGCTACTCCACATTTCTCCTTCATGGCACTTGTCAAAATTGTAATGAAAGACTCACTTGTGTGATGATTTGAATATTTATCTGCCACCGTACTGTAACTTCATAAGGACAGAGACCATTTCTATTTTATTTCATTACCATAATTCCAGGCCCTTGCACAATGCCTGAGATACAGCAGGAACTCAAAAAATATGGGGGCAAATACTGGTATGAAGAACACTAAGCACCTTCACAGACATATCTGTTGACTTCGTACGCTCTTTTCAGGTAGATGTTACCTCTGTTTTACAGATGATCAAACTGCCTTTTATTAATCTTAGATGATTTACTCAAAGACATGAGGATAGCAAGTATCAGAATTTGAATTCAGGACTCCAAAAGTGTGCTTGGTAATATTTTTCTGAAAAAGACATACTTGGGTCACAAAAATCACTTGTTATGCCCCAGCTGTCCCCTCTACTCTTATCCCTGTGGCCACTCTGTTCTTTGCCTTAGCCTTTGCCATCTCTTTCAGTTTTATTTAATTCACAAGCACTTCTTAAATCCCCACACTTAAGTGTCCATGCACTGAGTAATAAAAAGTAAGATCCAGCTCTTTCCCTCAAGAATTCCACAGTTAGGAGAAATAACTATGTGAGCTCTCCAACCTTGAATTTGTAGGTATTGTTTCAGCTGACAGTTACAGAAACTCATCTGAAATTGGCATTAGTAAGAAAGGGAATGTACTGGCTCACATAAACTGCGAAGTGTAGATGTAGGTCAAACTTCAGGCACGGTTATATCCAGGGGCTCAGTGTTAGTCAAAATGCTATTGCTGTTTCTATCTCTTGGGTATTTTTTTCTTTGTGCTGATTTTATTATTGGCCTAACTTTCTCTACACAGTGGCTTCAGGCAGCTTGAGGCTCACATGGTTCTTAGTGCCTGCTGTTTCAGCTCTTCCTTCCCAAGAGCTAGGGATGGCACTCATCAGTCCAGCTTGGATCATGAGCCTCTCCCTGAATCAATCACTCTGGCCTAGAGAGTGGAATATTCTGGTGGCAATGTGCCCATTTAGAGTTGGAGTAGGATCAGCACCACCCACACCATGTGATCCCCAAACGGGAGTGTCCTAGTCCATTTTTTGTTGCTATAACAGAATACAACGACTAGGTAATTTATAAAAAACAGAAGTTTAAGGCTGGGCCTGGTGGCTGACGCCTGTAATCCTAGCACTTTGGGAGGCCGAGGCGGGCAGATGAATTGAGTTCAGAAGTTTGAGAGCAGCCTGGCCAACATGGTGGAACCTTGTCTCCATTAAAAATATGAAAAAAGTTAGTTAGGCATGGTGGTGCATGCCAATAATCCTAGTTACTCAGGAGGCTGAGGTGGGAGGATTGCTTGAACCCAAGAGGCAGAGATTGCAGTGAACCAAGATTGCACCATTGCACACTCCAGCCTGGGCAACAGAGCAAGGCTCCATCTCAATAAAAAACAAAAACAACAACAAAACCCAGAAGTTTATTTGGCTCATGGTTTTTGAGGTCGGGAAATTCAAGGGCATGGCAGCGGCTTCTGGCAAGGCCTTTCATACTGTATCATAACGTGGTACAAAAGTGGGAGGGCAAGTGAGTGTGTGCAAAAGTGGTGAAACATAAGGGGCGGCCTCACTTTATAACAACTGGCTCTTGGGGTAACTAATCCAGTCCTGAGACAGCAATAACTCATTCACTATGGCGAGAATTAACGCAGTCCCAAGAAAGCGGCATTAATCCCTCTTAACCACCTACTCGAATCTTAAAAGGCCTCACCTCCCAACACTGCCATGCTGGAGACTAAATATCTAACACATGAATTCTGTGGACACACTCAAACCAAAGAAAGGCAAGAAGCAGTTCTCTGAGGGGAAGTTGGCATTCCATTAAAGAAAGAAGAAGAATGCCAGAGATTTCCAGCTGACTCAATCTCTTGACCTTGCCCATCATTCACTTCTTTCTAGGCACGTGGCTCATTCTTCTTGTTCTCAGTGGTTCCTGCCTTTAGGCTTTGCACTAGCTGATTGCTGTTTCTGGAATCAGCCTCCAGATCTTTGCATGGCTGGTTCTTTCCCATGCTTCAGATCTCTACTATAACATCACCCTCTAGGAGAGACCTTCTTGGACCTCGCATCTGAAGTGCCACTAGTCATTCTCTTGTGCATCACCTGGCTTATTTTCTCTATCTATGGAGGGTGACCTACTTATTATTGTGTTTGCTCTGTGTTTTCATCTCACCGGAATGTAAGCAGAGAGTTCCATCTATTTTAGTCATTCTTGTGTCTATAAAGTTCAGAACAATGCCCAAACACAAAATAAGTGCTCAGTAAATATTGGTTGGATAAATGAGTCTATGGTGGCACCTAGTGAGATAAAGGAAAGCTTTATGGAGGAGGTGTCCCTTAAAGAAGGTGGATTATTCAAATCCCAACCTCAGGGCTGGGGCCAAGGATATTTTAGTGGCTACAGATGTGGCTGGTCGTGGTATTGACATCCAAGATGTGTCTATGGTTGTCAACTATGATATGGCCAAAAATATTGAAGATTACATCCACCGCATTGGCTGCACGGGACGAGCAGGCAAGAGTAGGGTGGCCATCACCTTCCTCACAAAAGAGGACTCTGCTGTGTTCTACGAGCTGAAGCAAGCCATCCTGGAAAGCCCAGTGTCTTCCACTAGCCAACAACCCAGATGCCCAGCATAAGCCAGGCAGCATCCTCACCAAGAAGTGCCGGAAAGAGACCATCTTTGCCTGACACAGCAGTCTTCCTGTGGGCTGAGGGCATCTCCGAAGCTGCCTGATGCCTGTTCTTCAGAAACCTCACATCCCTCTTTCCAGGTCCTCATTTTTGGGTTATGGGGGCTTAGGAAAACAATCAGACTCGCTAGCCCAGACCCTCAGGTCGGGAGGCCTGGGTGTGGGGCTGCAAAAGGAGTGGACAACGCTGTTGGAGGCAGGGAGAGGAAATTACCGCAGCTTTTTGGCCCAGCTCTGCCCTTTTTTGCTTTGGGATTGCGCTGGGCCATCAGCTCATGCCAGGCTATGGGGGCAGCCATTTGGCATTGCTGCCCAGACTGAACAGAAACCTGGCTCCCTGATGGGACCTCCTTTGGCACAGACTTGACTGTGTAACTGTATAAACTGCAGCAGCATCGTTGCCCTAGATGCCCCAGGGGACCTGGCACCATGAAGATTACGGACAGTGGAATCTTCCTGTCATCTGGACAGCTGTTTTCCTGTTTGGATGGTAAAGTCGAGCGCCTTTAGACCTGTGCACAGCCCCGCACCAAGGGGTGCTGTGTGCTCTAGGCATCCCCTCCTGCAGGGGATTTTCTAATTAGATGGGGGGACAGGGTGAACTGGCTGTGTCCATCTTTGTCACTGAGTGAAATCTCTGTTTTCTATTCTCTGAGAAGATAAGTTTGTATGTTCTGAGAATAAATACGTGAATATTAAAAAAAATTATATATATAATATAATATGTAACATATATATGTTTACTATAATATATAATTAAATATACATATTTATATATAATTACATAAAATATATAAAATATACATAAATATATATACAATTTAACATATATAACAAAGTTTACCATTTTAATCACTTTTATGTGCATAATTCAGTGGCATTAAATACATTCACAATGGGCAACCATCACCACCATCCATTCCCAGAACTTTTTTTTTTTTTTTTTGAGACGGAGTCTCGCTCTGTTGCCCAGGCTGGAGTGCAGTGGCCGGATCTCAGCTCACCATAAGCTCCGCCTCCCGGGTTTACGCCATTCTCCTGCCTCAGCCTCCCAAGTAGCTGGGACTACAGGCGCCCGCCACCTGGCCCGGCTAGTTTTTTGTATTTTTTAGTAGAGACGGGGTTTCACCGTGTTAGCCAGGATGGTCTCGATCTCCTGACCTCGTGATCCGCCCGTCTCGGCCTCCCAAAGTGCTGGGATGACAGGCTTGAGCCACCGCGCCCGGCTTCCTAGAACTTTTTAAAATATTCTGAAACAAAAACTTCATATCCATTAAACAATAACTCCCCGTTCCTCCCCTCAGTCTCTGGCAACTATCATTCTATTTTCTATCTCTATGAATTGTACTTCTCTAGGTACCTCACAGAAGTGGAATCAGGTAGCATTTGTCTTTTTGTGACTGACTTATTTTGCTTTATTTCCCTTAGCATAATATCCTCAAGATTTATCCATGCTGTAGCATGTGTCAGAATTGCCTTCCCTTTTTTTATTTTCTTAAATTTTGTTTCGAGACAGAGTCTCACTCTGTCACCCGGGCTGGCGTGCAGTGGTGTGATCTCGGCTCAGCCTCCTGAGTAGCTGGGACTACAGGCATGCACCACCACGCCTGACTAATTTTTCTATTTTCAGTAGAGACAGGGTTTCTCTATGTTAGTCAGGCTGGTCTGGAACTCCTGACCTCAGGCAACCCGCCTGCCTCGGCCTCCCAAGTTGCTGGGATTACAGGCATGAGCCACTGCGCCCGGCCTCCCTTTTAAGGCTGAATAATATTCCATTGTACATATATCCCAAATCCATTCATCTCTGAAGGACATTTAAGTTGTTTCCACCTTTTGACTATTGTGAATCATGCTGTTGTGAACATTGGGGTACAGGTATCCATTTGAGCCCTTGCTTTCAATTCTTTTTTGTTTATAACTAGAAGTGGTCTTGCTAAATCAAATGGTTTTAATTTCTCCACATCCTCACCAAAGCTTGTTTCTGTATATTTTTTTTTATTGTAGCCACACACTATGAATGTCAAAAAGTATGACATTTTGACAATTTTCAGCCAGCCTGTCAGGCAACCGAGGCCTGGGTGGCAGTCTATGGTGCGAAGTGGATTTAGTCACACACAGTCTGATGTTATAAACCACGTGGGCTCTATTTACCTTTCTCTCCTAGGAACAGAGAGATTCTGTAGTGTCAGAAAGCACTGGTCCCCAAGACCTTCCAGTGCTGCCAGGATTCGTGTTGGCTCTAGTGAGCCAGGGACAGGGGAACTAACCTGCAGGCAGCCCGAGCAGCCACCCACCCACCCACCTCACAATGACAGGGACCCTCATCATAGGTCGGGGCTCAACTCAAAGACAGGCGTGGCAGTGGGACACAGCAACAGGACTCTCCATGTGGCAAGGGCACCTCGAGGTGGGAGGGCAGGAGCGTCGTCTTGCCCTGGCAGAAGAAAGGGTCGGCTCTGTCTGCATGGCAGCTGGTCCCCAGCCCTAGGAGAGAAGCTGTCTGTGAGCAAAAGAAAGGGAACGCAGGGGTTTGTTGAGGTCTGAGCACCACCCTGCTGGGCCACTGTCTGCTGAAGGGAGTGGGGCTTAGGGGAGGGTTCCCTGGGAATGCAGTAGAGTACCCCTCAAGGATCTAGGGGGCCATGCACACAAGCAGTCTGTGCAGCGAGGGCCCTGCTAGGACTTTAGGGCTGGAAGGGAGGGATCGGAGTTAGGCCTACAAACTACTGTCGTTCAACTGGGAATGCAGAGTCTTGCAACTTTCTTCACTTTGGATACTCCCCTCTGAATAAAGGTGGCTCTGAGTCCTAGGCCTGGGCCTTCCTCCATCCAGGGGGAGTGCTGAGGCCTGGTTCAGAGGAACATGTGAGCAGGAGCCAGTTCATACTGGCTCACAAGAGCCCATCCTGTGCATATCTGTGCAACTCAGTGCCAATGATATTATGTTGATAGCCTGAAATGAGCCACGATAGGAGCATTTACACCACAGAAATTGGCAGATGCTATAAACCCAGGGCCTATTTTCCCTGAAAACATGGTTGTTAAACATTTACCAGCACTTCACTTGCCCTAGGATCAGATATACCTCTCAAACAGTAAACCTGATCAGTAAATGTGATCTTCTACACAACCCTCATTCTTCCTGAGTCCTGCTCCAGCCCTTTTGCCCCAGGGACCCTGGTATCACCACCAACCCCTTGATGATGGAGTGACAGGTGGGAGCCCAGGGAAGATGGGGAGGAGTGGGCTAAGAAAGCTGGGGCAGCCATGCTGGGTTGGCATAGCTTGAAGATAGTGGCTGCTTTCCTTGTCTGTGGCAGAGCAGGGCTAAACAACTTGTCTATGTCTAGGTCTTTCGCCATGGCAGGTGTGAAATACCCGGGACAGGTGAGTGATGTGGGTTACTATCCCCTGTGATGGTCTCAGAGTTGGGTAGCCTCAGCAAGCCCCTGGAAGGGCCAGGCTCCTTGAGACTCCTCCTTCTCATCTTTCTGGAATGATAGTTTTGGGGTTTTTTTGTTTTTTGTTTTTGGTTTTTTGTACAAGAAGAGAACTGAGTTCTCTTCTTTGTAATTTTCTGAGGGTTCAGTTATTTACTCAACATGCGCTTATTAGGCACCCACAGTGTGCCAGGCCCTGTGCTGGGCTTTGGGACTGCAGAGATGTCTAAGTACACTAAACCTGATCTAGTGTACTTTATTAAATCCATCACAGTACACCCTGTAAGTGCTGTTGTGGAGGGTTGTGAGGAACAAGGAAAGGGTTTAACTCTTGGGAGGTAGAGAATAAAAGGGTGGGAGAGATGTTTTGGGGAAGTGACATTTAGTCTGGGTCTTGGAGGATAGATAGGAGTTTGCTAGTCTGTGAGGAGGGCAACTTGCATTTCCATCAGGAGATAGGAAAAAGCACACGCCAGGCCCATGCGAGTGGGAGGAAGTGAGGCTGGAGTAGAGAGGGCAGGAAGGTGGTGGGATGGTAAAAGTGGGTCACAGCCAGATCATCTGGGCTCTGAATGTCAGGCCCAAAGTCAGCCTTTGTCCTACAAACAGCAAGAAGCCATTGAATGGCTTTAAGCGGAGGAGTGACGAGGGGGAATCTCTTGTTTTATATTCTCCTTGTGCTTTAGGACCCTGTGGATTTAGACATATACCAAAGCTCCCACATGGTCGACTATCAACCCTACGGGAAGCACAAATACTCCAGGGTCACGCCGCAAGAGGTAGGAAGGCATGCAAGTCCTGTCATTCAATCAACTGTCCACTGAAATCCCCTCTATTGCTTCATTTGTATTACAAATGTGGACATTTGGGCACTTGTTAGAACAATATCCAATGCCAGGAGATGTGACTTAGAGATCTTTTATGTGCATGTGCATGTATGCGTATGTATTTTTTTTTTTTTTTTTTTTTGAGACGGAGTCTCACTCTATCACCCAGGCTGGAGTGTAGTGGCACAATCTCAGCTCACTACAAGTTCTGCCGCCTGTCCTGGTTCAAGCAATTCTCCTGCCTCAACCTCCCTAGTCGCTGGGATTACAGGTGCCTGCCACCACGTCGGCTAACTTTTGTATTTTTAGTAGAGATGGGATTTCACCATTTTGGCCAGGCTGATCTTGAACTCCTGACCTCGTGATCCACCTGCCTCGGCCTCCCAAAGTGCTGGGATTACAGGCGTGAGCCACCGTGGTCGGCCATGTGTGTATGTTTTCAAATGTACATCAAATATGTCTTGCATACAAAATATTATAACTAATACACATTTACAATTTAAATTACACTGATAAACACCGATATAACCATTACAGACAGCTTAAAACATGGCACATTAACAGTAGCAGTACCTTGTAGCCTCTTGGGTAGCCCACAGATTTACCCCTCCTCCCATCTCCAAAAGTGGTTAATCATTCCCTTGTAGGCCAATTGCAGTGGCTCACACCTGTAACCCCAGCATTTTGGGAGGCCAAGGCAGGCAAGAGTTGAGGCCAGGGGTTTGAGACCAGGAGTTTGAGGCCAGCAGTTTGAGACCAGCCTGGCCGATGTGGCGAAATCCCGTCTCTACAAAAATTACAAAAATTTGCCTGACGTGTTGGTGCACGCTTGTATTCTCAGCTGTATGGAAGACTGAGACAAGAGAATCACTTGAACCCGGAAAGCATAGCAAAACTCTATCCCACCCCCAAAAAATCGTTCCCTTGTGTGTTTTTCTAAAAACTCATTTTACCTTACATGTATATATCCCTTCAAACAAATTGTTTGGTTTTACCTTTTTGAACTTTATTACATATTGGATTTGTACCCTTCCGCAATTGTCACTTTTTGCTAAACATTATGGTGTATTATTCATTTTCTGCTGCATAGTATCACATTGCGTGAATATGCCACAGTGTACTGTATTTGTCTCTTCTGTATCTGTCCCTTCTTATTGGTGGACATTTGGGCGCTTTGTTCCTACTCTTCCCACTCCCAAATGCTGCATCGAAGATGAGATAAGACACATCCTAATGTTCAAGTGTTTATCCATTCCAGGAGTGGAATTATTTGTCATGGAGTATTAGGTAAAATCACTGTTTTCCAGAGTGGTTGCACCAATTTACATTATAGCCAGCAGGAGACGGTTACTTCTGTTGCTCTGCAATGTTGCCATTGCTTGGTATTGGCAGACATTTTAATTTTTGCCAGTTTGGTGGGTGCAAAATCATATTTTCCTGTGGTCATAATTTTCATTTCACTGACTATTAATGAGGTTGGCCACCTTTTTAATTGTTGATGGAGATTTGTTATTTGATAAAATGTCTGTCATGTCTTTTGCTCATTTTTCTACTGGGTTGCTTGTCTTTTTCTTATTCATTTGTAGGACTTCTAAAAAATATTCTAAGCATTTTTCCCTTTTTTTTTTTTTGAGGAGTCTGACTCTGTTGCCCAGGCTGGAGTGCAGTGGTGCAATCTCGGCTCACTGCAACCTCTGCCTCCTGGGTTCAAGTGATTCTCCTGCCTCATCCTCCTGAGTAGCTGGAATTACAGGCGTGCACCACCACACCCAGCTAACTTTTGTATTTTTAGTGGAGATGAGGTTTCACCATGTTGGCCAGGCTGGTCTCGAACTCCTGTCCTCAAGTGATCCACTCACCTCGGCCTCCCAAATTGCTGGGATTACAGGCGTGAGCCACCACATCTGGCCCTAAGCATTTTTCATTTGTCAGTTATATATGTGGATAAACTCTTCTCCAGTTTGTGGTTTGACTTTGCACCAAATATTTCAGGGAGTGTGAATTGTGATTTTTAATATAGTTAGATTTATCAGTTTTTTCCTTTATCATTTTCTCTTTTCAAGATTACTTAAAAATCTTTTCTTGTCCTGAGGTTTCCCCACTGAGAAAAGAAGATCTAAACAAACAAAGATGGATCAATCTCTGAGATGTTATTTAATGGAAGCAAAGGGTGGAATGGAATATAATATTCATCATTTCTGTACAAACCAAGGGAAGAAGATATACACATACATGTTTATATGCACATCAAATATTTCTAGAGAGATACAAAAAGCACTGATAGCAGTGGTTGTCTCTGGAGATGGGAACCGAGGGAGGAGGAGAATGGAAAAGAGACTTACTTTTCACTATAAGCTCTTTTGTGTAATTTCAGTATTCCCTCTGCTGTATAGGTTACATTCAAGGACAAATTTAAAGTTTTAAAAAAATAAAGCAAAGAAGGGTGTGCTCTGTCTTGGATGCTTCCAAGAAAAGCTACGTCATCTCTCGTCTCTCACCCCTCCATTCATGTGTGATTTGTTTCCACAGCAGGCAAAGCTCAATGCTCAACTCCGGGACAAAGAGTTTTATAGGCCCATCCCTAACCCCAATCCCAAGCTAACGGATGGGTACCCTGCTTTCAAAAGACCCCACATGACTGCCAAAGACCTGGGACTTCCTGGCTTCTTCCCATCACAGGAACATGAGACCACATGGGAGGACAAGCACAAGTTCACCAGTACCTGCCATTTCACATATCCAGCTTCCCACGATCTGCACCTGGCCCAGGGTGACCCCAACCAGCTCCTCCGGAGTGCTGACTTTCCATGCCTCCTGGGTCCCAAGCACCAGCCTGCTGCAGAGATAGCCAAAGGCTACCTGCTATTGCCAGGGTGTCCCTGTCTTCATCACCATATAGTCAAGGTCCCTATCTTGAACCGGTGGGGACCCTTGATGCCATTTTACCAGTAGGAAGGATGAAAATACCTTCCAAAGGCTCTTCCAAGGGCATGTGGAAATCCTACGACCTTGGAGTGCAGAGAGGAGAACTGAAAATAAAACTGGAAAGATGTTCCAACTGCAATGGGACCCTGGGATCATGTTCATTCTACCTCTCTCCCTGGGCTGCCCTGGGCTACAGCATGCCCATTGCAGAGAGAGGAAGAGAGGGAGGGAGGGGAAATCAGTGTGTATTTAGAACTGAAATTTGTGTCATGTTTCATTATAATTAAGAATCCTGGCCGGGTGCTGTGGCTCATGCCTATAATCCCAGACTTTGGGAAGCCAAGGCAGGTGGATCACCTAAGGTCAGGAGTTCAAGACCAGCCAGGCCAACATGGTAATACAAAAATTAGCCAGGTGTGGTGGCTTACACCTGTAGTCCCAGCTACTCGGGAGGCTAAGGCACAAGAATCACTTGAACCCAGAAGGCAGAGGTTGCAGTGAGCTGAGATCACGCCACTGCACTCCAGCCTGGGCAACAGAGTGAGACTTGGTCTCAGGCGGGTGGAGGGAGGGGGGAAGAGTCCTATTGTAAAGATTCTTACTGTTTTAAGCATTTATTAATAAAGTTGGGAAAAGTGTGTTTCCCACAGTCATCTAGATATTGGCTGTGACTGCAAAACGTGAGGTGCTGTTGGATAACTTTTCCCCTCAATATTCTTATTTTAGTTTATCCATCACTCCTGCCTTGTAGCAATCAACAGCAACAGTTTAAAGGGCATTGTTTCATACTTTTCTTCTTGCTCAGTGGAATGCACGTAAACATACATACGTATGAGTCAGTGAGGAAATAGGTTAAGCAGCTATAACAAAGAGAACCAAAACATAGTAACTTGACCAACATGCTAGTTTATTTCTCTCTTGCCTAATAGTTCAGAGGTAGACAGTTAGGAGGGTAGAACATGTTTGTTGTGGCTTCATCTCTAGGTCCAAGGTGGATGCTATGACCTGAATTATGTATCCCACAAATGCATATGTTGAAACTCTAACCCACAATGTGATTGTATTTGGAAATAAAGCTTTTAGGAGGCAATTAAGGTTAATCGAGGGCATAAAAGTAGGGCCTTAATCCAGCAGGACACCTCTTCTAATAGGCGTCCTTATTAGAAGAGGAAGAGAAAGAGATCTTTCTATCCATGTACATGCACTGAGGAATGGTCATGGGAGGACGCTCTGAAGGCAGCTGTGTCCAAGTCAGGAAGAGAGCCCCCACCAGAGACCAAACCCTGCTGGACCTTGAACTTGGACTTCCCAGCCTCCAGAACTGTGAGAAAATAAATTTCTGTTGTTTTAGTTGCCCAGTCTGTGGTGTTTTGTTATGGCAGCCCAGGCTGACTGATACAGTGGCTGATTCAGTTGTTGACATTTTTCAGTTAGCAGAAAGAAGAATAACCAGGGGGATACAGATACTTTTCTTTTAGCAGCACAATGCAGAAATGATATTCTTCACTTACTGTCTTATCCCCTCGGTCAGCGCTTAATTATACAGCCATACCAAACCCTGAGGAAGGCCGGGAAGTATAATCTTTATTTTGGATGGCCATGTTCCCAGCTAAAAATGAGGGGTTTATTAGTTTAGAAGGAGAAGATAGATTTTGGTTGTGACTATCCAGCTTTGCACAATGCACGAGAAATCTTTTGCTTTGGGATCATACTGTACACCATTGTTTCCCCTAGGGAATCTTATTAAAATGCAATTTTGGTTCTGTAGTTCTGGGGTGTACATTCTGCATTTCCAACAAGCTCCCACTATTCTATTTCCTACCTCTATGAGATCAACTTTTTAAAAAACTCCACAGATGAGTGAGAACATGCACGATGCCAATGCTGCAGGACCGTAGGGCACTCTGGAGTAGCCAGGCTGGACACAATACTCTGCAGGCTGATTTCCCACCCACTTATAGATCTAATTATTTTTAATGACTACCTAATATTCCATTGAATTGATGCATGTTGATGTATTACAATTTCATTATTAGTGGATAGTCATGCTTTTCCAGTTTTTCCTGTACACATAGTGCTGTGATAACTATTCATGAACATATATCCTCACCTATTGATGTTTTTATTTCTGTAAGACAGAATCCTACAAGTTATTTAGATGGTGGGCACCATCTTAAATAAGCTCTAAAATTATGAAATTTTAGATATGTAATGTGATAATATTTTTTCTAGCATAAAATAATGCCTTCAGTAGAAAATATTGCAAAGTGAAGAAAAGTTTGAAAGAAGAAAAGGAGACCACCTATAAAATCCCACTACTCAGTGATAACTACTGTTAACATTTTGATGCCAGGGTGGCAGGATAAAGGTTAAAATCTTGACTTTTTGTTTTATTTTGGTTTTTGTTTTTTTGAGACAGGATTTCACTCTTATTGTCCAGGCTGGAGTGTGATGGCACCATCTCAGCTCACTGCAACCTCCACCTCCCGGGTTCAAGTGATTCTCCTGCCTCAGTCTCCCAAGTAGCTGGGATTACAGGTGCATGCCACCAAGCCCAGCTAATTTTTGTATTTTTAATAGAGATGGGATTTCACCATGTTAGCCAGGCTGGTCTCAAACTCCTGACCTCAGGTGATCCATCCGCCTTGGCCTCCCAAAATGCTGGGATTACAGGTGTGAGCCAGCACACTTGGCCAAAATCTTGATTTTGGAGTCAGACAAAACTGAGGCTTCACCCATGCCTTAATTGACTATTTACTAGCTGAGGATGTTCTAGAAAATCTCTCTGAACGTCAACTGTCTCATCTGTAAGAGGAATTAATAATGCTCCTATCTTATGAATGAACCCTGAGCAGTGCCTGAGATAGTCAGTGAGACCTTTTGTGCACATATTTACAAAATTCACACTGACTTTTTGTTTGTCTGTTTTTGGGCAATAATACATTTTATTAAGGTATTTTTTCATGCCTACTTTCTATCTCTTGTATCATCCCCTGGTTGATTTCTTTCTTTTTAAAAAATTATTTAAAAAATTACCACATAATAATTGTACATATTTGTAGGGTACTTGGTGATGTTTTGATGTATGCAATGTGTAGTGGTCTAATCAGAGTGTGATGATCAATACTGAGTGTCAACTTGATTGGATTGAAGGATACAAAGTATTGATCCTGGGTGTGTCTGTGAGGGTATTGCCAAAAGGAGACTGACATTTGAATCAGTGGGCTGGAAAAGGCAGACCCATCCTTAATCTGGGTGAGCACCATCTAATCAGCTGCCAGCTTGGCTAGAATATAAAGCAGGTAGAAAACCGTGGAAAGACTAGACTGGCCTAGCCTCCCAGCCTATATCCTTCTCCCGTGCTGGATGCTTCCTGGCCTCGAACGTGGACTCCAAGTTCTTCAGTTTTCGGACTTGGACTGGCTTCCTTGCTCCTCAGATGGCCTGTTGTGGGAACTTGTGATTGTGTGAGTTAATAATAAGCTCCCATATATATATTATATATATAAGATATATATATGGATATAGGATATCTATTCTTATCAGTTCTGTCCCTCTAGAGAACCCTGACTAATATACAGAGTAACCAGTATATTCATAACCTCAAACATTTATCATTTCTTTATCTTTGGAACATTCAAAATCTTCTCTTCTAGCAATTTGAATGTATATGATAAATTGTTGTTGGCTCTAGTCGCTCTATCGTGCTGTAGAATAGTAAAGCTTATTTCTCTTATCTAGCTATAATTTTGTATCCTTTAATCAACCTCTCCCTATGTTCCTTCCCCTCCTACCCTTCCCAGCCTCTAGTAACCACTATTCTACTTTCTATTTCTGTGAGAGTAACTTTTTAAAAGACTTCATATATGGCCAGGCGTGGTGGTGGCTCACACCTGTAGTCCCAGCACTTTGGGATGCTGAGGCGGTGGATCCCCTGAGGTTGGGAGTTCAAGACCAGCCTGACCAACATGGAGAAACCCCGTCTCTACTAAAAATACAAAAAAATTAACCAGACGTGGTGGTGCATGCCTGTAATCCTAGCTACTGGGGAGGTTGAGGCAGGAGAATTGCTTGAACCTGGGAGGTGGAGGTTGTGGTGAGCTGAGATTGATCCATTGCACTCCAGCCTACACGACACAGCAAGCCTCCGTCTCAAAAAAATAAAATAAAAAATAAAACATAAAAAGATTTCATATATGAGTGAGAACATGTAATATTTGTCTTTCTGTGCCTGGCTCATTTTGCTTACCATAATGTCCTCCAGGTTCATCCATGTCAGGATTTTATTCCTTTTTGTGGCTGAATAGTTTTCCACTCAAATATATACCACATTTTTTTAACCATTCGTCTGTTGATGGATGCTTAGGTTGATTGATATTTTGGCTATTGTGAATGGTGCTGCAATAAATGTGGGAGTGCAGATGCCTCTTTGATATACTGATTTCCTTTACTTTGAATAAATACCCAGTAGTAGGATTGCTGGATCATACTGAGTACTGTAATTTTAAATCCTGCTTGATTTTAATTGCATTAACTATCAACATTACCACTCAACCTTAAAACTTTATAAACATCATTGCATGAACATACCATAATTTACTGTTGTTAGCTATTCAAGATTTTTTCCATTATGCATTTTCTCTTACAAATAAGGGATAAGGGGGCCGGGCGCGGTGGCTCAAGCCTGTAATCCCAGCACTTTGGGAGGCCGAGGCGGGCGGATCACGAGGTCAGGAGATCGAGACCATCCTGGCTAACATGGTGAAACCCCGTCTCTACTAAAAAAATACAAAAAACTAGCCGGGCGTGGTGGCGGGCGCCTGTAGTCCCAGCTACTCGGAGGCTGAGGCAGGAGAATGGCCTGAACCTGGGAGGCGGAGCTTGCAGTGAGCCGAGATCGCGCCACTGCACTCCAGCCTGGGTGACACAGCGCGAGACTCCGTCTCAAAAAAAAAAAAAAAAAAAAACAAAAAAAACAAATAAGGGATAAGGGGACATTTTTTACAATATAAACCTTTGTTCTGTAATTAGTTTGAAAAGGAGTAGCAGGCCAGGTGCAGTGGCTCATGCCTGTAATCCTAGCACTTTGGGAGGCATAGGTGGCTGCATCATCTGAGATCAGGAGTTCAAGATTAACCTGGCCAACATGGGGAAACCATGTCTCTACTAAAAATACAAAAATTAGCCAGGCATGGTGGCGGGTGTCTGTAATCCCACCTAGTCGGGGTCTGAGGCAGGGAAAATCGCTTGAACCCAGGAGGTGGAGGTTGCAGTGAGCCGAGATCGCACCATTGCATTCCAGCCTGGGCGACAGAGAGAGACTCCATCTCAAAAAAAAAAAAAAAAGGAACAAAGAAAAGTAAAAAAGAAAAGGAGGAGCAAAGTTACTGGGTTGAAATGCACGAACACATTCTTGATGCGTATTACCAATTACTACTTTCTAATCAGATGTATTTTTAATATTAAGAAATGGTCACTAATTTTGTTAGGTGTGATGAGGGCATTTTGGTTATGTTTAAGCATTTATTGTCTATTAGAGATCATTTTCTTTTGAAATATTAATTATCTGAAGAGTTGATGTCTGAAATTTATTTTTAAAAAGCTCTAGCAAAACAAACAACGTTGATGGGGGTAGGAAATACGTCAAACAATATCAGTGACAAAATAAAAATTGTTGGGCCGGGCGCGGTGGCTCACGCCTGTAATCCCAGCACTTTGGGAGGCCGAGGCGGGCGGATCACAAGGTCAGGAGATCGAGACCACAGTGAAACCCCGTCTCTACTAAAAATACAAAAAATTAGCCGGGCGCGGTGGTGGGCGCCTGTAGTCCCAGCTACTCAGGAGGCTGAGGCAGGAGAATGGCGTGAACCCGAGAGGCGGAGCTTGCAGTGAGCCGAGATCGCGCCACTGCACTCCAGCCTGGGCGACAGCGCGAGACTCCGTCTCAAAAAAAAAAAAAATAAAAATAAATAAAAATAAAAATAAAAATAAAAATTGTTGTTGGGTGACAGGTACTTGGAAGTTCATGATTCTACTCTCTCTGCTTTTGGGTATGTTTGAAATTATCCACAATAAAATGGAGGGGAGGGGAGGGGAGGGCAGGGGAGGGGAGGGGAGGGGAGGGGAGGGAAGGGGAGGGAAGGGAAAAGAAAGATGTATCTCTTTAGAATACTACTAGCCATTTATGAGAGTACTTAATTCACAGTGTCCTTATCATCCCTGTTATTTTCAAGAAAGAAAGAATGAAAGAGAAAGAAAAGAAAGGAAGAAGACTGACTATTAGTTTGATAAGAGTACAGTCTCTTTGATCCCTGGTGAGGTGGAATAACTTTTCAAAGGCCCTTTATCTCTTCATCAGTTGTAAAATGCTTCCTGGTCAGTATGTTCCTTTCTCCCTATCTTGTTACAATCTTTAGTGAATCTCTTTTATCCATAACATGCCTTCTAAGATGTCTAGAAAAGAAAGTATCTACAAAAGAAAGCTTACTACCTCTCAATGCTTGTTAATAAATAATTTTTTTCAGTGACAGGTCATGTGGATCAGCTGATGGTTTTAACACATGGAATTTCTACAAAATGCTTTAGCTGAGGTGAAAACATTAGTAACAATATATATTTGCTGCACACACCACACATATTATTTCATCCTCATATTCAGATGAAGAAACAGAGGTTGAGGGAGGTTAAGTACCTGGTTCAAGTCCACATGTAACAAAGCCAGAATTTAAATCCCAGATTTGATTCCAACCCTAAAGTTTTAGTCATTTTTGAAAACTTGCATGTCACTTTATTCTAAATAAAAGTTTTATTCTAAAACTGTATTTATTTATTTTTTGAAACAGAGTTTTCCTCTGTCACCCAGGCTGGAGTGCAATGGCATGATCTCAGCTCACTGCAACCTCCGCCTTCCAGGCTCGAGCGATTCTCCTGCCTCAGCCTCCCAAGTAGGGATTACAGGTGTATGCTAATTTTTTGTATTTTTAGTAGAGACGGGGTTTCGCCATATTGGCCAGGCTGGTGTTGAACTCCTGACCTCAGATGATCCACCCACCTCGGCCTCCCAAAGTGATGGGATTACAGGCGTGAGCCACCGTGCCTGACCTATTCTTTTTTTTTTTTTTTTTGAGACGGAGTCTCGCTCTGTCGCCCAGGCTGGAGTGCAGTGGCCGGATCTCGGCTCACTGCAAGCTCCGCCTCCCGGGTTCACGCCATTCTCCTGCCTCAGCCTCCCGAGTAGCTGGGACTACAGGCGCCCGCCACCTGGCCCGGCTAGTTTTTTGTATTTTTTAGTAGAGATGGGGTTTCAGCGTGTTAGCCAGGATGGTCTCGATCTCCTGACCTCGTGATCCGCCCGTCTCGGCCTCCCAAAGTGCTGGGATTACAGGCTTGAGCCACCACGCCCGGCCAACCTATTCTAAAACTTTAATAAAACTGTTGTCTTGCTCCCTAATGTCCACGTTTCGTTGATTAATAGCCATCGGTGTGAACAACCTGGACCAAGGTCAGCTGGATTCAGAGATATCCTTCAGTAGTTCTTAATCTGAGATGTTCAGAAATCTCCTTGGAAATGTCTATTTCTGGAGAGACCATCACTGTCTCTCCCCTAGGTGGACAGAGCAAGAAGGTGAGCCGTGACCTGGGTCCCCTGGAGCAGGAGAGGACAGCGGTAGGGGAGCCCAGGAAGGGATCAGGCACAGGAGAGAAGCATGAGTTGAGACCCTAACATGGTACTTTTGAGGCGCTTGCCGCACCTTCCCACAGGAGGCTGAGGAAACGGCTCTGAGAAATAACTACTAAAGTCCTAAGATTCTGCCTCAGAAATCTCCTTCGAATTTAGCCCTCCATTTAGATCCCACTGCAGCAGGCCTCCTCTATGGCACCCGGGAACGCCCCCTGCAGTGCTCCCCATTTTAACTCTAGAGGAATCATAAAACACAGGTCCGATTACATATTCGTCGTCTCTCTGTATAACCACCACGTGGGCGGTCCCACAGCTAAGGCCCTTCCTAGGAGGCAGCGACCCCTCCCTCCAACCCCATCTCCGCCTGCCCTACACGTATACTCATCCCTCTCCCACCTCCTGCCTTCCACTTGCTGTTACTTTTTGTAAACAATCCTTTCTCCTGGTTTCCCCTAGCTGACAGCTGACACAGCCTCCTCTGAAGAATCCTGTCTCGACAACCCCTTGTCCCTAACAGTTTGCTCTCTCTGCGTGTTCTTAAGTCCCTTTGTTCCTACATCTTTCAGAGGGGGCTGTGAGGAGTCTGTGAGCGAACACCTAGTGCCTACCCTGGCAAACAGTGACTGCTCAATCATTGTGAGCTATATTTTATTTTATTAAACAAAATTTTTTTGAGACAGAGTCTCGCTCCGTCGCCAGGCGTGATCTCAGCTCACTGCAACCTCCACCTCCCAGGTCCAAGCGATTCTCGTGCCTCAGCCTCCAGAGTAGCTAGGATTACAGGTGTTAGCACAACTAAGTTCCTCTTCAAAACTTAAGTCCCTGTTTGTAAGTTGTAAGGTTATAAGCCAGCCCTTCTCCTTGCTTTCCCCTTTCTCCACTTTGGCCTTCAAAGTCCTCATCTCACTACCTTATTTGGAAAGAGTTTCAAACTTCCTTCTGTTCTGTAACCAACCCTCTTGCTGTGCCCATATGTGTTCAGGGATGCCTAGGCATGCCTTCCCTCCTGCCTAGTTAGTAACAGTCTCTCCTCCCCACTCCTCTTTTAGCAAATGGCCTGTTTACCCTATTTGCAGAATTTTAAGTCTTAGCCAGTCGGGTCAGCTTAGATTGTGAGGTCCAACTCCAGCCAATGGGGAAAGGACACAGAAACAAGAACTGTGTTAGGGATAAAAACCCCTTCTCTCCTTTGTTGGGCTGCTCTTGCCATCGTGGCTGACACAGGCAGCACCCTTCTGTAGAAGTAATTGCCTTGCTGAGAAAACTATTTGCCTGAGTGCTGGTTCTTCCTTGCAGGACCGAGCACTTGTTTCTAACACAGGCATGTGCCACCACGCCCAGTTAATTTTTGTATTTTTAGTAGAGATGGGTTCTGCCATGTTGACCAGGCTGGTCTCAAACTCCTGACCTCAAGTGATTCGCCCACCTCGGCCTCCCAAAGTGCTGGATTACAAGTGTTAGCCACCATGCCCAGCCATGCTTAATTTTAATGTGTATTATGTTTAGAATAATTTCTTTTTTAAACGTCTTTTGGAGCATTTTATTTTCTTTCTTGCTCTTGAAACCTGGCATATAGCAGGTGCCCAACAAATACTGAAGGAAGGAACGAGGGTGAGAGAGAGAAACGGTTTTCCAAGGGCCTGCACAGGAAAGAGGGAGAAGGGCTCTAGGCTTCTTCTGCAACTGCCCCCAGCAGCTTCAGGCTCCAGGCAGGGAGCAAAGAAGCTCTCAGTACCTGGCAATATCAGGTAAAGTGATGCGGACAGACATTCCTGAGGCTGACTTACAACTTTGCCCATTGAATTCTACTCTCTCCAACTGAAGTTGCCTTTGGAGAAAAGCAGGATGATAGGAACTCCAAATTGGGTTTGGGTGGTGTCTCAGTCAAGCCCTGTGTCTTCCTAGTCCCAGCTCTGCCCTGGTCCAATAGCTAGCTGTGTTTAGTGACTAGATCCAGGGGGAGCCTGCTGTGGTCAACAGACATTTTAATAGTCTCAGAATAAAACTCTTTACTCTTTACCTAGTTTGTTTCTGGGCAGAACATGGCCAGATTCCAGCAGCCATCCCCATCTGTCTTCATTCCTCCCGTATTTTTTTAGGGTCCCCTGACGTCCCTCAATATGAGGTTGAGAGCAGAGAATCAGGAGCAGATATCCTGGAACTAGACTCACAAAGTCATGCAATGTGCCAGCCCCAACGTTGGGCTGAGCACATACCTTATCTTACCCAATACCTACCTTCACCATTGAGTGAATACAGCCATCAGGCCTACGTCATAGCAGAGAAAACCAAGGCCTCAGGTGACTTGGCCAAATGTCACACGGGTGGTAGCTGAGCTGCCATTGGCTGAGCTGGGTTTGGCTTCCTCCTCCCATAAAAATCTCATTTTGACCTTTCGTTTTCTCATATATAGAAGGAGGATAATTACACCCATCTCACAAGATACAAAAAGGAAAGCACATGAATGCACTTAACATTTTTAAAGGGCTAATACAGTGTTTCTTTCAATTATTAATATAAAAGAGAATTGATTGACACCTATTTTCCCACCCTTGCTTGTAGATTCTGTGTGCCCCTCCCCCACCATGATGTCAACTCTATGGATGCTTTTGTCTTTTTTTGGCCTGGACCTCGTGGCAGAGGCTGCAGAGACACGACTGGGGGCTTGAAGGTAATGCTAACAGCTTTTTTATGTTGTATGTATTTCAGAGCTTGCAAAACATGGCCACAGAGGGTATTGTCTTCCAACTTCATTTCTCTATGACACAGGAATTCTTACATTCATTTCACAGAAAGCACCAGCAACCAAGGCGTGAGGGTTTAGGCCCCAGGCTTCTATGACAGTGTGCCCTCTTCCAGATCAAGTGGCCACTCACAGTTGATCTTTGACTCTGAGAGTTCCTAGCAGGGGATGGCGGTGGAGTGCCTGAGTCAAATGCTGATTCCTCAGTTCTCCCAGGTCTGGTTGGAGAGTCATTAGATCTGGTGTGAACTCCAGTAAGCTGTTGTTTTATATGGTTCACTGGTGACTGAGTCACTGGTGCCATGTGAATCACACGCTGAGAAATAGCAGAATAGGATGCACAGCCCCTGGAACTCTTGGACAGACAGTGGCAAGTCTTTACTGGAGATAAACTATAGCTCGGGAGCTAGGGTAAGGTGGATCAGAGCATGCACAGATTGAAATATCTTTTATAGCTGGGGCATGGTGGCTCACACCTGTAATCTTAGCACATTGGGAGCCTGAGGTGGGAGGATCATCTGAGGTTGGGAGTTCGAGACCAGCCTGGCCAACATGGTGAAACCCCGTCTCTACTAAAAATACAAAAAAATTAGCTGGGCGTGGTGGTGGGCGCCTGTAGTCCCAGCTACTTGGGAGGCTGAGACAGGAGAATTGCTTGAATCTAGGAGGCAGAGGTTGCAATGAGCTGAGATCAAGCCATTGCACTCTAGCTTGGGCAACAAGAGTGAAACTGCATCTCAAAAAAAAAAAAAAAAATCTTTTACTGGTCCATTTTGTGTTGCTTTTAAAGAACACCTGAGACTGGGTAATTTATATAAGAAAGAGGTGTATTTAGCTCATGGTTCTGCAGGCTGGGAAGTTCAAGGGCATGGCTTCTGAAGAAGACTTTCATGCTGTGTCATAATATGGCAGAGAAAGTCAAAGGGTAAGTGGACTCAAGCAAAGAAAAGAAAACATGAAGAGTGTCCTGGCTTTGTAACAACCTACTCTCCTGGGAACTGATTCATTCCCAGTCCCTTGAGAGCAAGAACTCACTCACTTCCTCAAGAACTGCGCCAAGCCATTCATGAGGGACCTGCCCCCATGACCCAAACACTTCCCAGTAGGCCCCACCCCTTAACGCTGCCACACTGGGGATCACATTTCAACATGAGATTGGGTGCGGATAAACCATATCCGAACCATAGTGTAGCTCACGAATGTTTTGGGGCCCGGAGTGGTGTCTCATGCCTGTAATCCCAGCACTTTGGGAGGCTGATGTGTGACAATCACTTGAGCTGAGGAGTTCAAGAGCAGCCTGGACAACAAAGCAAGACCCTGTCTCTATTTTAAATAAATTTAAAAGAATGTTTTGGCTTTGCAACATTCCAGAACATGTCCGTTAATTTCCAAACATTAAAGAATGTATATTCTATTTGTATAAGATGCCTAGTCAGACTCATAGACACAGGAGGAAGAATGGTGGTTGTGAGGGGTTGGGGAAGAAAGAAATGGAGAGTTATTATTCAGTGGTACAGAGTTTCAGTTTGGGAGGTTGAAAAGTTCTGGAGATAAATGGTGATGATGATTGCACTATAGTGTGAATGTACTTAATGTCATCGATCTCTACACTTAAACAATAGTTAAAATGGTAAATTTTATGTGTGTACTTTACCACAACAAATATGTATATATACACACAGAGAGAGACACAAGCACACATATAAAGAAAGTTTCTCTCAATATGACATAAAATCTGGAAACTACAAATTAAAAAATTAAAATAATACATTGCCTACATAATAATCAAACTTCCTGCATGGAAAAAAACCCATAAAATAAAAAGGCAGGCCGGGTGCAGTGCTCATGCTTGTAATCCTAACACTTTGGGAGGCTGAGGCCGACACATCCCTTGAGTCCAGGAGTTCAATACCAGCCTGGGCAACCTGGTGAAACCCCATCTCTACCAAAAATGCAAAAGTTAGCCAGGCATGGTGGTGTGCTCCTAGCTACTTGAGAGACTGAGGTGGGAGAATCACTTGACCCCGGGAGGAGGAGGCTGCAGTGAGCCGAGATCAGGCCACAGCACTCCAGCCTAAGTGACAGAGTAAGACCCTACCGCCGGGCGCGGTGGCTCAAGCCTGTAATCCCAGCACTTTGGGAGGCCGAGATGGGCGGATCATGAGGTCAGGAGATCGAGACCATCCTGACCAACATGGTGAAACCCCGTCTCTACTAAGAAATACAAAAAATAGCCGGGCGAGGTGGCGGGCGCCTGTAGTCCCAGCTACTTGGGAGGCTGAGGCCGGAGAATGGCGTGAACCCGGGAGGCGGAGCTTGCAGTGAGCTGAGATCCGGCCACTGCACTCCAGCCTGGGCTACAGAGCGAGACTCCGTCTCAAAAAAAAAAAAAAGAGTAAGACCCTACCAAAAAAAAAAAAAAAATTTTAAAAGACAAAGAACAAAGTAGGACAATGTTTGCAACATAAATGATGCATCTGAGTTCTTTATACTATGAAGAAACAGACCCACAATGCTGGACAAAAATGATTTTTAGTTCAATCATTTTCCTCTCATTTAGCACATACGTATTTAACACCTGTGTACCAGGCACAACTCTAAGTACCGGGAATATAGCAAAAATGAAAAATAATAATAAGACAAGGAGATTCCATTCTAGTTGGGGAAAATGACAATAAATAAAATGAGGGAAACGTGGCATGTTGGAGGTTGAAAGTGGAGTGGAAAAAGACAAAGCAGGCAAGGAGGATGTCAGAGTTATGACACCAGGCAGAGGCTCAACAGGTTCCTCAGAGAAGGTGGCATTTGAGCAACACCTTGGAGAAGGGGAGCCCTTCGCACAGGGAGGACTGGGACTCAAGGAACAGGAAGAGCAGACCCTGGGAAGGCGCCTGGGAGGCAGTATCAGGGTGGTTACAAGGTTTCTCAGGACTGTTGAGGTGCAGGTAAGCCTTGATAAAGGCTGTGACTCTTATTTCAAGTGAGACAGGAGCCACTGTAAAGTAATGAGCAAAGGGTCACATAACCTGGTTTCTGTTTTATTATTTATTTATTTATTTTTGAGACAGAGTCTTGCTCTTTTACCCAGGCTGGAGTGCAGTGGTGGGATCTCGGCTCACTGCAACTTCCGCCACCTGGGATCAAGCAGTTCTCCTGTCTCAGCCTCCCGAGTAGCTGGGATTACAGGTGCATGCCACCACGCCCAGCTCATTTTTGTAATTTTAGTAGAGATGGGGTTTCACCATATTGGCAAGGCTGGTCTTGAACTCCTGACCTCAAGTGATCCACCTGCCTTGGCCTCCCAAAGTGCTGAGATTACAGGTGTGAGCCACCACGTCTGGCCTGGTTTCTGTTTTAGAAGAATCACTTTGACCACTGGCTTGAGAAAAGACAGAGGGGACAAAGGGAGAAGCGGGATAATCCAGGTGAGAGGTAGGGGTGGCGTGGACCACAGCAATCACTGTGGAGGTGGAGAAGGTGGAGAAACGGTTGGATTTTGATTGTATGTGAAGGCAGAGCCTGAGATTTCTTGACAGATTGGCTGTGGAGTACGTGAGAGAAAGAGACATTGATGATGACTCCGTTTTTTGGCTTGTGCAAACTGGAAAGGTGACCTGCTTTTCATCGAGATGGAGAAGACGATAGTCCAAATGGATTTGGGGAAGATCAGTTTGGTTTTGGAAATATTAAGTTTGAAATGCCTCTACGATTTGAGGAGGCAGCTGGCTACACAGGGCGGAGTCCAGGAGAGAGGTCAGGGCCTGGAGATAGATCCTCAGGAATTAACAGCATATGGATGACACTGAAAATCAGGAGACTCGGTCCCTTGCCAAGGAGTGGAAGTGGTCCGAGGACTGAGGTCTAGGGCAGGTCAAAGTTGAAAGGTCAGGCAGATGGCGGGAGCTTTGAGGTGGGACAAAAACCACAGGGGTCTGGTGTTCTGGAGATGACGTGAAGAAAGGTGACAGGGAGGAGGGAGCAATCGGCGGATGAGCAGCGTCAGATGCTGTTGCTGGGCCAGGACTGAGGACTTAGCACTGGATGTATTAATAGCAACAAGGTTATTATTGGTGACCCGCAAGGAGCCTGGGGGTGAAAACCTGAAAGAGACAACCAAGTGTTCTTAAAACGCGCAGTAAAGTTTGAAAATGCTCCATAAAACACACGCGTAACATTTACCGTTTTAGCTTTAACTTTACAGGTAGAGACAGGCACTATTATCATCCCCATTTTATAGATGAGAAAACTGAGACACAGAAAGGTCAGACGGCTAGTGAATGGTGGAGCCAGGACTTGAACCCTAGTAGTCTATCTCAAGATTACAAGGACTGCTGCGTGCAGTGGCTCACATCTGTAATCTCAGTGCTTTGGGAGGCCAAGGCGGGAGGATTGCTTGAGCCCAGGAGTCCAAGACCAGCCTTGGCAACATAGTGAGACCTCCATCTCTACGGAAAATAAAAAGCCATATTTAGTGGCGTGTGCCTGTAATCCCAGCTACTTGGGAGGCTGAGGCAGGAGGATCCCTTGAGCCCTGGAGGCTGAGGCTTCAGTGAGCCAAGATTGTACTACTGCATTCTTGCCTGAGAAATAAAGCAAGACCCTGTCTCTGAAGAGAGAGAGAGAGATTATAAGCACTATGAAAAAAAAAAAATGCAAGCCGGGTGCAGCAGCTCACGCCTGTAACCCCAGCACTTTGGGAGACTGAGGCGGACAGATCACTTGAGGTCAGGAGTTCGAGAGCAGCCTGTCCAACATGGTGAAACCACATCTCTACTAAAAATACAAAAATTAGCCAGGTGTGGTGGTTGGCACCTGTAATCTCAACTACTAGGGAGGCTGAGGCAGGAGAATCGCTTGAACCCAGGAGGCAGAGGTTGCAGTGAGCCAAGCACTATACTCCAGCTTGGGCCACACAGCAAGATTCCACCTCAGGAAAAAAAGAAAAAGAAAAAGAAAAAAAAATGGATACCTCTCTGAGATCCAAATGACAGGAGAAACTCTGGGCAGAAGCTCTTTGGTGGCAAGCACAAGGCCATCTGATGAAGAGTGCTGGGTGTGCTCATGGAACAGGAAGAAGGCCGGTATATTGGCTGTGGTGACTGAGAAAGAAGAATTGAGTTGTGGGCTGAGTGAATATCTGACTGCCTTCGAGCTGTGGTTCTCTCCTGGCATGATGACTTCTCCAGGTGGCAGGGAGCGTACATGGCCATTCTGTTCTTGAGAATATTCTTCCTTAGGTTGAATTTGCTAGATTCTCTCCAATAGCCATCTTCTCTTCTGTATTAACAGACCCCTAAGATTTTAGCTGAGCAATGGCCACTTGGAATAAAGACTACATTTCCCAGCTTCCCTTGCATAAAACACAGCCGTGTGACTAGATCCCCGCCAATGGGCCATAAGCAAAAATGGTATATGGCTCTTCCCAGGCCATGCCCTTCCCCTCCTGCATCCTGGTGCTTGGACAAGTTATGAGCCTAGTTGGACCTCGTGGATAAGGGCCCTGCCCTAGGGATGGTGAAATGGCAGTGAGAAGAAGGCTGGCTTTTTGGGTGGTACACAGTAGTCTCGTCAGGTCTGGAGTGTCCCATGGAATAAAATAAACCTCCAATTGTTTGAGCCAATGTTTCTCAAGCTTACCTGAACATTAGGATCACTGTGGAGCTTTAAAAATATATATATACTGCCGGGTGCAGTGGCTCATGCCTGTAATCCCAGCACTTTGGGAGGCCGAGGCGGGCAGATCACGAGGTCAGGAGATCGAGACCATCCTGTTTAACACGGTGAAACCCCGTCTCTACTAAAAATACAAAAAAAAAAAAAAAAAAATTAGCCAGGTGTGGTGGCAGGTGCCTGTAGTCCCAGCTACTAGGGAGACTGAGGCAGGAGAATGGCGTGAACCCGGGAGGCGGAGCTTGCAGTAGCCGAGATCACGCCACTGCACTCCAGCCTGGGCAACAGAGCGAGACTCTATCTCAAAAAAACAAAAACAAAAACAAAAACTGATGCTTGCCACTTCTCCTAAATTTCTGATTTTATTGGCCTGAGGTATAGCCTGGCATTGGATAATTTTTTGAGACAGAATCTCGCTCTGTTGCCCAGGCTAGTGTGCAGTGGCACAATCTCAGCTCGCTGCAACCTCTGCCTCCTGGGTTCAAGCAATTTTCCTGCCTCAGCTTCCCAATAGCTGGCATTACAGGCACCTGCCACCATGCCTGGCTAATATTTTGTATTTTTAGTAGAGATGGGGTTTCATCAAGTTGGCCAGGCTAGTCTTGAATTGCTGACCTCAGGTGATCCACCCACCTCGGCCTCCCAAAGTGCTGGGATTACAGGCATGAGCCACTGGTGGCTCCTGGCCGGCATTGGATATTTTAAATGCTCCCCAGCCATGGTTGAGAACTCTTGGTTTATGTCACTGGTAATTTGGGTTTCTGTTAAACACTTAAAACTGTATCCTGGTGTGTCCAAGCTCAGGTGGGTCTTGGCTCTTAAAAGCTGTGCCTTGAGAACAGAGTCAAACTGCTCTCACTGGACGGGCCTTCAAATCAAAAGTCAGGGCCGGGCACAGTGGCTCATGACTGTAATCTCACCTTTGGGAGGCCAAGGTGGGAGGACAGCTTGAGCCCAGGAATTCGAGACCAGCCTGGACAACATGGTGAAACCATGTCTCTACAACAAAATACAAAAATTATCCAGGTGTGGTGGTGCATGCCTGCAGTCCCAGCTACTTGAGGGCTGAGGTGGATTGTTTGAGACCAGGAGGTCACAGCTACAGTAAGTCATGATTGTGCCACTGCACTCCAGCCTGGACAGCAGAGTGAGACCTCATCTCTATAAAATAACAACAACAACAACAAATTAGCTGGGTGTGGTGATGCATGCCTGTAGTCTCAGCTGCTTGGGAGGCTGAGGTGGGAGGATTACTTGAGACCAGGAGGTTGAGGCTGCAGTGAGTCATGATCATGTCACTGCACTCCATCCTGGGCAAAAGAGGGAGACCGTGTCTCAAAAAAACAAACAAAAACACCCCCAAACTCAGGTGACAGGCCTCTTCCTAATTATGTCTCGTTCATCCCTTCACTGGGATGAGGGCCGATCAGGAGGATATTCACCAAGATTGTGATCCTGGAGGAGAAACTTGATAGGAACGGTTTCCAGGTGGGTAGAGGAAGTAAGGGGGGAACAGACAGACAAGCTAGGGAGCATGGCAGCTTGAGAAAAGGCCAGGAGTTCATTTGTGACTCCTGAAAAGCAGAACCGGCACATGTGGGTTCTCAAGAATTAAGGATCAACTGGGTCAGTTGGTGGAGGGCCTTGTAGGCCAAGCTCATGAGTTTGACTTTGAAACTGAGGATGTCCAGGGACTTTCAGAGGATGTAAAGCAGGGAAGAAATAGCACGGCCAGATTTATGTTGTAAAATATTCTGTCATGACAGCATGAGTTGGTTCGAGACCGGAGGTGGGCAGACCAGTTCTGAGGTCCTGTGAGAGGTGATAGGGACCAATGAATGCAACCTGCTTGTGTCTGAATTTTTGCTAAATGTCTCACATTGTTGGTTTACTTTAAGTCTCCAACAAACCTAGAGTTCTGACTGTCAACATTTGTCTAGCTTCGAAGCTAGTTCCTACTCAGCCTGCATTTGTCCATCCAGAGCTTAGGGATCTGGGGGAATGGTTGCAGGTCCCTTCTAGAATAGTCCCTTCCTCTTAGGAGTTGCTTGGGAGATGTCAGTAGAATGAACCATGGCCCAGGTGCACTTTATCTTAGTGCCCGCCTGTCCCTGAAGCAGTCAGGGTGGGGCCAGTACAGCAGAAGGGTTGAAATAAATCTAAAACCTCACCACAGTCTATCTCAAATATTAATGTTTGTGTGAATTACTTTGGCTTCCTGTTAAAGCATGAATTCTGGTCCAGCAGGTCTGGAGTAGAACCCGAGACACTGCATTTCTGCTGATGCTTCTGGTCCTGTAGCCACTATGAAAGGGGAGGCATGTGGTTCTCAGCTTTGACTGCACTTTGGAATCATCGGGAGGCTTAAAAAAGTCCTGAGGCTTGGGCTCCACACCCACAGGTTGTGATTTGCAGGGCTGGAATGCTGCCTGTGTATTGGCTGCTTTTCTTTTTTTTTAAGGGCACATTATTATTCTATTGTGCTGTCAAGATCGAGAAGCAATGTCTTAGACTCACCTATGAGTGTTCAAAATATAGGTTCTTAAAACTTTGGATTCTTTAAATCTTGGAAGTAGTGGATGGGTGGTGCACACCTATAGTCCCAGTTACTGGGGAAGCTGAGATAGGAAGATCTCTTGAGGCCAGGAGTTGGAGGTTGCAGTGCACTGTGATCACACTTGTGAATAGTCACTGCACTCCAGCCTGGGCAACATAATATGACTTCTTCTCCGAAGAAAAGAAAGAGGCCAGGTGCAGTGGCTCACGCCTGTAATTCCAGCACTTTGGGAGGCTGAGGCGGGAGGATCACTTGAGGCCAGGAGTTTGAGACCAGCCTGGCCAATGTGGCAAAACCCCGTCTCTATTAAAAATACAAACATTAGCCAGGTGTGGTGGTGCACGCCTGTAGTCCCAGCTACTCAGTAGGCTGAATCAGGAGAATCACTTGAACCCAGGAGGTGGAGGTTGCAGTGAGCTGAGATCGCACTATTGGATTCCAGCCTGGGTGACAAGAGTGAAACTCCATCTCAAAGCAAAAACAGAAAAAACAAACAAACAAACAAAAAAACCAAAAATCAGCTGGGCATTGTGGCACATGCCTGCAATCTCAGCTACTCAGGAGGCTGAGGCAGGAGAATTGCTTAAATGCAGGAGGCAGAGGTTGCAGTGAGCTGAGATTGTGACACTACACTCCAGCCTGAGCATCTCAAAAATAATAATAATAATAATAACAAATAAAGGAAGAAAAACAACTTGAAAGAGGCCTTGCAAGAAATGTGCACTATAGCAAGCACTCTTGGAGACTCTACTGCAGGTAAACAGCCCTTACACTTGGAAAAGGGGCCTGTGGGTCCTGGTGAAGCCAGAGTACAGTGATTATGGCGAAGCTGCCTGAGGGTCATGATTACTGGAATTGGATAGAGCTGATTGGACCTCCAGGCTAGTATTTTCCAGCAACCCTGTAATAGTGGGTCAATCACATTTAAAAAACCCTTAACTCTTTTACTTGCCTTTCCCACTAAGATTAACATTTACCCGTGTGATTATTTTTAAAGAATAGATTCCCAAAGTGGAATTTTCAAGACAAATTATCTTTCGAATTTAGACAGATACTGACAAAAAATCATAAAGATGCATTTCTAACAACAGCCTATGAGAGAATTCTTTCATCACACTTTTGCTTACACACATAAATCTTTTAAATGTTTTCCATGTGACAGCAGAAAAATGGGATCCGCTGTTAGTTTCGTTTGTATTTCTTTCTTTACTTTTTTTTTTTTTTTAATGGAGTCTTGCTCTATAGGCCAGGCTGGAGTGCAGTGGCAAATGATCTCGGCTCACTGCAACCTCTTCCTCCTGAGTTCAAGCGATTCTCCTGCCTCAGCCTCCCGAATAGCTGGGACTACAGGTGCGCGCCACCACGCCCAGCTAATTTTTGTATTTTTGGTAGAGACGGAGTTTCACCATGTTGGCCAGGATGGTCTCGATCTCTTGACTTCATGATCCGCCCGCCTTGGCCTCCTAAAGTGCTGGGATTACAGGTGTGAGCCACCGCGCCCGGCCTGTATTTCTGATGAGTAGCTAAATTGGGTTATTTTCTTTTTTTAAAAAAAACTACTTAAAATTCACCTGTGATTTGCCTGATTATACCCATTGCATGGAAATCCTTTGATTCAGTAAGCCTCAGTTTCCTCCTCCATAAAATGGGGGCCATAATATCTCCCAAGGTTATTGAAGGTATTCTATGAGATACCACGAATATAAACTGCCTAGGATAGGACATGGTATGCAGCAAGTCTTCCAGAAACTCTGGTTTTGAAACTTACCCAGGAGCCACCCTCTGGCTGCCCAGCAAGTCTGCGCCCTGGACGAATCCATTAGCCCCGAGGGCGGAGTGAGTGGTAATTAACCTAGGAGAGCGACGGACTCCTCCCGCCCCTCCTCCTCCTTCACCAGCATCTCCCGCAAGCCACACCCCCATCGCCGGTGGTTCTCATGCCCAGCCCACCCTCCCGCATCTGTCACAAGAGGATCAGTCACCGCACTGGACTGACTCGGTGACACTCAGTCCCCCACCCTCCATCCCAAGGCCCTTGCTGGGGAACGCAGAGCCCCGCGGGCCCGCGGAGCCCCCTCTTTGCCTCGGCGTCTGTTGTCACCACTTGGCCACCCGGGAACTCTTCTTCCTCCTGGGCCAGGTCTTTGTACCGACAGTTCCTGCCGCCGCTCCCAGCTGCGCCCGAGCCAGAGTCCCTGCCCCAGTCCCAGAATACAGACGGCATCCTCCTATCTTTCATCTCCAAACCCTCCGGCCACGCTGCGCCCCGGATCCCTGCTGATTCCTGTAGACCGGCAGCTAGGGTCAAAGGCCTGGGAGAAAGGAGGCATTCCCAGCTCTCTTCCAACCCCTGGGCAGCCCGAAACCCCTATACAACAAAGGCATTTCTTGACTACTTGAATAATAACCATACTTTTATATTTGCAAAACACGTTGTCCTCACCGGATCAAATGCCAGCCTCTAAGTCCTTGTCATAGGCATAGTCAATTTAAACATAAAACATAAACATTATGAAGTTTTTATATGCTGCGTGTTTTACTAAAGGTTTTTTTCTGTACCTTTCTCCCCCATCATATAATCATAAGAAATATAAATCACACATATTTGTATGACCCTTTAACTCTTTGTTGTCTCTCAGTCCTCAGAATAAGCCTACCACAGGACTGTGCCCATTTTAGAATTGAGAGAACTGAAGTTGTGATTTCATTTTGCTTCCGTTTATTGAATTCTATTTACCAGGTTCTACACTAAATTTTTTTTTTTTGAAACGGAGTCTCTCTGTTGCCCAACCTGGAGTGTAGTGGCATGATCTCAGCTCACTGCAAGCTCTGCCTCCCGGGTTCAGGCCATTCCCCTGCCTCAGCCTCCCCAGTAGCTGGGACTACAGGCACCCGCCACAACGCTCAGCTAATTTTTTGTATTTTTAGTAGAGACGGGATTTCACCGTGTTAGGATGGTCTCGATCTCCTGACCTCGTGATCCACCGGTCTCGGCCTCCCAAAGGGATTAGAGGCGTGAGCCACCGCGCCCGGCCTCTACACTAAATATTATATATTATATTGCTTAATTTTCAAAATGTACTGTTTGTAGTGAGGAAACAGATTGGAAAGCTGAAGGAAAATTGTAAACAAGGAAGAAGTAATGCAGCCAGTCCTAATTCCAAAGCCCAGCACTGTCTTGTCACCTGTTACTCCTCTAAAATGCTCTCTGAATTGGGGGTTATTCAGAAAAGTGGGGATTGTTATACTAACAAGGGCAATGCAATGATAACTGTATTATTACAAGCTTCCTGTTAGGCTGCTGTAGTTATTTTAATTATTGGGTTTTTTTTGTTTGTTTTTTACACATAAAACAGTAATGAAAATATCTGCTTTGCAGAGATCCTATCAGAATTAAATGAGACTATGTCAAATAAGCTATCAAGCAGAATACAAATATGAGATCAACTAAGATATTGTAAATGCTGGCCAGGGGCGGTGGCTCACACCTGTAATCCTGGCACTTCGGGAGGCTGAGGCAGGTGGATCACTTGAGGCCAGGAGTTTGAGACCAGCCTGGACCACATGGTGAAACCCCGTCTCTACTGAAAACACAAAAAATTAGCCAGGCATGGTGGTGCATGCCTGTAATCCCAGCTACTTGGGAGGCTGAGGCAGGAGAATCCTTGAACCCGGGAGGCAGAGGTTGCAGTGAGCTGAGATCACACTATTGCACTCCAGCCCAGCCTGTGTGACAAGAGTGAAACACCATCTCGGAAAAAAAAAAAAGTATATATATATAGAGTAAATGTTGTTTATTGGTGTCCTTTTTCTTAATTTTAAAATCTAATTTATTAATCACATTGGATTAAAGTATTATCTTGCATTGGAAAGAACTCAAACAATGCTGAGATGCATATTGAAATTAATAATCTTCTCCACCCTCCCCAGCTCTACCTTTGTAAGGTAACTAGTGTAGCATTTGGTGAGAATCTTTCCAAAACTTCCTCTACGCCCATGAAAAATTCCATTTAAACAGACATAGAAACTCTTTTACTTGGTTGCAATTGTACTATTCGCACTTCTCTGCAACTTGCATTTGTCATGTATCTGCTTAATAAACCATTTAGTAATTCTACTTGTGCTACTGACTTATTGTGTGTCTATAGTATGAATATATCATCACTTATTCATTTGGGCTTTTTTTGTTTGTTTTGTTTTGAGACGGAGTCTCGCTCTGTGGCCCAGGCTGGAGCGCAGTGGCACGATCTTGGCTTGGCCAGCCTGAGCTCTTCTTCTTCCTGGGCCAGGTCTTTGTACCGACAATTCCTGCTACCACCTCCAGGGTTCAAGCGGTTCTCTGGCCTCAGCCTCCCCAGTAGCTGGAACTATAAGCGTGCACCAGTGTGCCTGGCTAATTTTTGCTTTTTTTTTTGTAGAGACGAGGTTTCACCATGTTGGCCAGGCTGGACAGCCGTTTTCTTTTTTTTTTTTTTTTTTTTTTTTTTTGAGACGGGGTTTCACGCATGTGTCAGCCAGGATGGTCTGCGATCTCACTGACCTCGTGATCCACCGCAAGCCTCGGCCTCCCAAAGTGCTGGGCATTATCAGGCTTGAGCCACCGCGCCCGGCCTGACAGCCGTTTTCTTGAGTAAGTCATGAAAAGATCCTTTTGGAGAAACAGCACCCTTTCTCCTTTATTACTTCTCAGTATAAAACCCTCTGACTCCCTCCGGGCAAGTTTGTGACCTTTCTGGGTGGTGAAAATTCTCCCAGGCTCTTCCTGGGAGGCAGTAGAGCTCTACGCCCGCAAATTCTATACTGTTTCCTCTCCTCTTCCTACTCACATTCTTGCTGCTAGCAAGAGAGGAGCTGGTCCCCAAGTGGCTGCCATCATTTATGACAGTGTTCTCTGGGTACTCTAAAAGCTAACATTTGAGAAAGCAGCAGGTTCTTCCCAAAGAGCCAGTCACTATAGCACCCCCTGAAGTCTTTTAAAACTCAACATTACAGAGCATTGATAGAAGACTCTCCTCTGGTTGTTGGGAGCTAGCACGTGGTCAGCTGCTGGACAAAGAAGGGATGGCTTTCAGCTTCCACTGCCCTGGCTTAGGCCCTCTAACCTCTTGCTGGATAGAGGCTAACGGCCCCTGTCTGGTTTCATCTCCAACTCTTTCTCCCTCTTGTCAACCCTCTTCCTCAGCCACCATGGTGATCTTGTGATTTAAAAAAAAAAAAAAAAAAAAAAATTTAGAGATAGGGATCTCACTATAGTGCCCAGTCTAGTCTTGAACTCCTGGGCTTAAGCAGTCCTCCTGCCTTGACCTCCCAATGTGTTGGGATTATAGGAGTAAGCCTCTGTGTCCAGCCTATAGTGATCTTAGAATCTCTCATCATGTCCTTCCTCAGTTCAGTAACTTTCTACAGCTTCTGATTTTCTAATAATACCTTAACTGTTTACCAACAAAGTCCTGGAATACTCATCCATCATCTTCAAAAAGGGATATCTGTCATTTCTTCTGTCCCCAAACTGCACCCTCCTCTGGATTCTATAAAATCGTCCACACCAGAAACTCAGGAGCCATCTTCTCCTTCATCTGTATTTAGTGAATTCCAGTGTCCTGGCCTTTCCGACTCAAAAATAATTTTTAAGTTGGTCTACTCCCCACCCCACCTTTGAGAACTTTCTTTTTTACTCCTGCCCTCCCTCCATTCCTTTGCATGGGGTGTTCTCTCTGTTCCCTCTCCCTTCCCCAACCTTTTCTTAGTCCCCTAGAACACGAAGAAGAATCAGAAAAGAAAGCTACTCAGCTGCTCCAAAGAGGGAGGCACCGAGTAAGGGATTAGGGATTAGGGATACTAAGAGTTGTTAGGAGTAGAGTTGTTGGAAGTAGCCAGGTACATACTGTTCCCGTATTTGTTTTTTGTTTGTTTATTTTGAGACAAAGTCTCACTCTGTAGTCCAGGCTGGAGTGCAGTGGCACAATCATGGCTCACTGTAGCCTCAACCTCCCAGGCTCCGGTGATCCTTCCACTTCAGCCTCCCAGGCAGCTGGGACTCTAAGTATGTGCCACCATGCCTGGCTATTTTCTATTCTATTTTCTATTTTTTTTTTTTTTTTTCGTAGAGACGGGATTTCACCATGTTGCCCAGACTGGTCTCAAACTCCTCAGCTTAAGTGATCCTCCCACCTTGGCCTCCCAAAGTGCTGGGATTATAGACGTGAGCCACCGCACCTAGCCTATTTGTTGTTTTAAGTCATTGTCCACGTGAGAAATTTAAAAGCAGTTCATGGCATGTGGGACTTTGTATGGTTGAATTTTGCAATATCTGCCATATTTAGATTATGTTGACATGCTTGTTCTCATGATGTGTTGAACGTATGAGGGGAGGGAGGAATACCTTTACAGGTGGAAGAATGTTCTTTATCTCAGTCCTCAACTGTCTACTACAGTCACGTGCCACAGAACAATGTTTTAGTCAGTGAGGGAACACATATACAATAGTGGTCCCATAAGATTATAATACTGGGGCTGGGCACGGTGGCTTACACCTCTAATCCCAGCACTTTGGGAGGCCGAGGCGGGTGTATCACCTGAGGTCAGGAGTTCGAGGCCAGCCTGACCAACATGATGAAACCCTGTCTCTACTAAAAATACAAAACTTAGCTGAGCCTGGTGGCAGGCACCTGTAATCCCCGCTATTCCAGAGGCTGAGGCATGAGAATTGCTTGAACGAGGAAGAAGAGGTTACAGTGAGCTGAGGTCGCACCACTGCACTCCAGCCTGGGTGACACAGTGAGACTCCGTCTCAAAAAAAAAAAAAGTTTTTAATACTGTATTTTTACTGTCCCTTTTCTATGTTTAGACACACAAATACTTACCATTTTGTTACCATGGCCTACAGTTTTCGGTAGACATCATGCTGTCCAGGTGTGTAGCAATAGCCTGCACCATACAGCCCAGGTGTGCAGTAGGCTGTGCCGTCTAGGTTTGTGTAAGTACACTTTGTGATGTTTGCAGGACGAAATCACCTAACAACGCATTTCTCAGATCTTTAAGCAACGCATGACTGTACTTGGGGAAAACGGTGAAAATGAGCCATCTGGTGACAGCTACTGTAGTTGCAGGGATAGGCTCTCCAGGGGGAAGTCTCGCGAGGCAGTTCCTTGACAATCTAGTTATGGGGGATCATAGATGTTCCCAGCAGTGAGCCAAAGAACATCCAGAGTCCCTGCTTAGCCCTTGACTTCTCCACTATAGCTAGTGGTTAGACTGGGAGCTTATTCTATCTCCACTCTCTCAGAGAAAAATGGCACAGAAATAAAATAGCTTTTGTTGTAAATGCATCCAGAGAAAGATATCAGTAAGAAAACCCCCCACACCATCCTAACATCATAAAAGTCTGCTTTTCTGTCTAATCCTGGGAGGCAAACAGCAGACTAGGTAACTAGTTTTTAAATTTTCTTATGGGCTTCCTATCCCCAGACCAGCTCTCAGGCTAGTCCTACTGCCTCCCTGAAGGGTGAATCAGGAGAGCCCTGTGCTCTTTCCTGGCAGGAGAATCGCTTGAACCCAGGAGGTGGAGGTTGCAGTGAGCCGAGATGGTGCCACTGCACTCCAGCCTGGGCAACAAAGGGAGACTCCGTCTCAAACAAAACAAAACAAAACAAAACAAAACACTTCTGGGATTTGATGCTTTAATCTGTTTTTAGCATCAGGATTCTTTTTTGAGACAGGGTCTCACTCTCCCGCCCAGACTGGAGTGCAGTGGTGCAACCACAGCTCACTGCAACCTCTGCCTGTTGGGCTCATGCGATTCTCCCGCCTCAGCCCCCGGAGGAGTAGCTGGGACTCCAGGCATGCACCACAACACCTGGCTAACTTTTGTATCTTTTGTAGAGATGGGGTCCTGCTATGTTGCCCAGGCTGGTATCAAACTCCAGAGCTCAAGCAATTCACCTGCCTTGACTTCCCAAAATGCTGGGATTACAGGTGTGAGCCACTGCACCCAACCAGTATCAGGATTTTTAAGCCATCTTTCCTCCTTCACTTTTGCCAAATTTTTATTGTAGTGGGGGTTATATCTAGGTTCCTCAAACTCAATTCTGCAAATATGTAATCAAGTACCAGGCTTTATGCTGGATGTTACTGGACTACAAGAAGGTGTCCCCTTACTTTCTGAGATCTTAGAAACGAACAAGGGGGAGCTAATCTTCTTCAGAGTTGCTGGCTCCTCTGCAGCCTGAGAATAAGTATTATCAAATACAATGTGCTAAAAGCAGAGGCAAGGGCGGGGAATGGGAAGATGCCAGAAAAACAACAGAACTTAAAGAGTGCAGTGGGGTTTGGAGTCAGTAGAAAGGGCTGCGGGTGAGAACACAGGGGTCTCCATTCTAACTACTGTTATGGACTTAAGTGTTGCTAGCCCAGTCTCTTAACTTCTCCACCCCCGTGCCCGCTTTCCTGCTGGTGGTCAGCAAAAGCAGACTCAGGGTAAAAATGAAAGAAAACCTGATTACATCATGTAAGAATTTACAAATCCCTAGACAGCTTGGTGCAAGGGAGTAGACAAAACACTGACTAGGAATCTCAGTACCTAGGTTTTGATCCCGGTTCTGCTCTTGCTGTCTTTGTGGCCTTGGACAAATCACAGCACCTTTCTGGACCTGGGTTTGACCGTAAGTAGAGTGGTAATAGTAGTGTCTGCCATGGCTAGCTCCTAGGGGAGTCCTGGGGGTCAAAGGATCTTTGGGGGACTGAGTGGGGTATGCTGCCAAAAGCACACCCCTGGCTGGGGTAAAGAGGAAGGCAGAAAAGGAATAGCAACTAAGGCAGGCGGACCAAGAGATGAAGACGACGGGGGTGAGCTGGCCAGGAACCAGGCAGAAGCTGGGGAAGTCATTAGAGCAGCGCTGCTGCAAGTGAGTCCGGATAGACAGTCAGCCACAAAGATCTGGGAAGTGTTTTTCCAGCTGACAGGTTGCTCATCACCTTGTGTGGCAGACATTATTTGTTTGCAAGATGGAGATGCTATGCATTTTGACCTTTCTAGGTTGTGTCTAGCTGGTTCATGCCCCGTCAGCCCAGCATGCCACATGCCTCCATGTGGCACATGTCAGATGCATCTCGGTATCAATACAACTAGCATCACCACAGCCCTTTTCTCTGAGAGCTCTCCCTTTAGGGGAGAGTCTCCTCTATATTCCCAGTCCTTGGCACAGGGTAGGCACTGAGCAAAAATGTCTGTCAATTATGGATCTTGTGAATTTTGAAAGGGCCTGCCAAGTCTTTGGGGAAATGATGAAAAAGATGCCTGTCTGAAATGGGTTAGGAAGAAGTTTTCTTGAGGATAGGTTTATGACTCTTTCTAGATCTATGATCCCATTTTATAAATCTGAAAATCTACCATTTTGGGACTAACTCCTCAAAATAAGAGTCAACCATACGTAATTTAAAAAAAGTTTTATTAAATCATTTAGACTTGAAAGAAGTCACAATAGTTAACACACTTAAGTGTGTTCTGTACACCACCAACCCAAATGGATTGATTTCAGAATTTTTATAAATAAAACATAAACATATTTACAGTGAAAAATAAAAACATGTTAGCAAGTTAATGATTAAACTGTTACCTATAATCAGTTTTGGGGAAGTACCAACCTACAGTATTACATATAAGACACTTAAGATTTCATTAGGCTTAAAAAGTCCATAGTTGAAGAAGTTAGTTGTAATATATATGATCCATTTCTTACTACAGCTTTTTTCCTCCCAAAACTAGACTTTTCAACCAATTTACATAAAAAGCTTCATTTTCCCTTTATTGGAGGTAAAAGTACAAAAAGCTCTAACCTCACCCTAGAACCATCTAAAGAATAAAGCTATTGAATGCTACAAATAGGACTACAAAACTATGGACATACACCGTTATTCAGTTTGTGCTACTTGTCCTCCAAAATAGTGCAGATTCCTAATTTACCCACCAGGGACAAAAGTGGAGTCAGCTTTTTCTGGAAATCAGTTTCAAAATCATCGTATCTCTAGAAAGCATATTTCTAGAACAATACAGTTACCACAGAGGGGGACTTTCCTTCTTCTGTATTATAAAAATATTTCCATTTTAGTTTTCACTATATATATTTTAGGGATTGCTGCTACCTCCTTAGGCAAACGATGAGGGCTATAAAGCTTGGCCAGCAGCCAGTTTCAAGAGACGAACAAAGAACAAAGACAGCCCTTTCTTTACAGATAGCAAAACTCAAGAGTTGGCTCAAATTAGGTTATACCCCCAAATCCAGCTTAAATTTGATATAAAAAAAAGTAGTCCACAAGAAAATTGAGCAAATAACAAACTTTTCAAGTCTGCAATTTTGGACAGGCATGTTCTAAGAAGTAGGCTACTATCTGTGTCACCTATTAGGGTTGCTAGCACAACTTAAGGCTAATTGCTTGGCAAAGAGCTATGGGAGTTGTTGGACTGTCTTGAATGTTTTGTTCCCGATGAACTCAAGGAGCGAGACCTCTGTCTGAGCACTGTTTTTCCTGGAAAGTCCAAGTCCTCAAACACAGCATTTTCAATGATGTTTGTAGCTTCAGGTCGTTCCATGGGGGATGGAGAGAGCATGTCTTGAACCATCATATACTGAAATATAAAAATTGTTTTGTGATAAAATGGCCAGGTTTGATCACTGTACAGTTTTTAAAATCAGTGTTGGCAAAATTTTTCTGTATATATTTTAAGTTTTTGAGCCATATTCGAGTTTTCAAGTCTCTGATAACAACTACTCAGCTCTGCTATCGATGAACAAAAGCAGCCAGAGACAAGTTGTAAATTAATGGACATGGCTGTGTTCCAATAAAACTTTATTATAAAAATAGGTGGTAGGCTGGATTTGGCCTGTGGGCACTAGTTTGCCAACCCTCATTCCAAAAAAGCATGGACAATTTTTGGGTAATTTGATTTTCTAACATATTATAAAGGATTATTTAATCACATCCTTGAAACACAGATATAATCTGAGTTTTAAAAATCTTACAATTGCATGTAAATCTACAATTATCTCAATAAAAATTTTAATTAGAAAAAATTACGGCAGAGATCAGCAACCAACACCTTTTCTTGGTTTCTAAAAATCTCTTTGAATATAACATGTACCCTTATGAGCCACCCTGGGAATAGATCCATCAAGTTTGCAAAATACATGATGACAATTTTTAGTAAAACATATGTAAGTATATATAGGTATTAATATATAGTTACAAAGTCCATTTTTTTTTAAAATAATTTTTTTCTTTTATTATTTTTTATTATTTATTTATTTATTTTATTTTTTTATTTTTTTTTAATTTTTTTTGTTGAGACAGAGTCTCGCTTTGTCGCCCAGACTGGAGTGCAGTGGCCAGATCTCAGCTCACTGCAAGCTCCGCCTCCCGGGTTCACGCCATTCTCCTGCCTCAGCCTCCCGAGTAGCTGGGACTACAGACGCCCGCCACCTCGCCCGGCTAGGTTTTTTTGTATTTTTTTTAGTAGAGACGGGGTTTCACCGTGTTAGCCAGGATGGTCTCGATCTCCCGACCTTGTGATCCGCCCGTCTCGGCCTCCCAAAGTGCTGGGATTACAGGCTTGAGCCACCGCGCCCGGCCATACAAAGTCCATTTTTTAATGCAACCCTTCATTATACTTATAATACTGAAAGATAAATTTTGACTTTTTCCAATTTGAAAATGAACACATACTAACTCCAACTTAATTATTTAAGGAAATGCAAGATTTATCAATATATAAATTTTACAGGTGCTACAGTGTGGAACACTGGACATTAGGCTGAAGGAGCCAGGCTCCAGTTCCAGTGTTTAAAATTTTTTGTGCTCTTGGGAGCAGGTCTCTTTCCTCTCTAGACTTTTGGCTTCCTCATCTGTAATATGGGGAAACTGAGCGACTGCTAAGGACCCCTTAAGTTCTAAAGATGATTCTAAAGAAGATAAAAGATGAGAACTACACATACCTCACAAGGATATTTCTGAGTAAATAATGGTGGAAATTTGAGATTTCTTACATCAGTTAAGGTCTAAAAAGAAAAAAGTATCATTAAGTTTACTTTGACAAAAAACATGAAAATATTTTTTGATACTCTAACAAAATGACTAAGAGGCTATATATTTCTCAAGTGGAAAATTTATCAATAGCTTTTCCTAATTTAATAACTATATGTTTCCTGAGCACAGATGTACATTCCATCAAATATCCTCAAAATATAGGAGAAATATATATGTATATACAGTGGGTCTTTCACATCTACAGATTCCACATCCAAGGATTCAACCAACCATGGAATGAAAATATTTTAAAAATTTAAAAATAGATGCTTGCATCTGTACTGGACAGATACAGATTTTTTTTTTTTTTTGTCATTATTACCTCAGTAATATAGTATAATACTTATTTACATAGAATTTACATTATGTTAGGTACTATAATTTATAGAAGGTTTAAAATACACAGAATATATGTAGGTTCTATGCAAATATTACACCATTTTATATAAGGGACTTGAGCATCTACAGATTTGGTATCCATAGGGAGTCCTGGAACCAATCCCCTGTGGATACCAAGATGACTGTGTGTGCGCCCGCGTGTGTGTGTGTGTATGTATGTATATATGTGTGGAGGGAAGGATAAGGGGGAGAGAGAGAGAGAGAGAGAAGGAGAAGGAGAGGGAGGGAGAGGGAGGGAGGGAGGGGGAGAGAGAGAGAGAGAGAGGGCCATATTAAAGCACAAAGAAAATGTTGGAAATCTTTGTTTCTATGGAGTGGCCTATTATGAATATTTCATAAAAATTAAATCATACAGAAGTGGACTTGTGTGTCTGGCTTTTTCACTCAGCATGGTTTCAAGATTCATCTACGTTGCGGCACATATTAGTATTTCCTTCCTTACAAAGGCTGAATACTTTCCATTGTATAAAATACCACACTTTGTTTTTCCATTCATCAGTTGATGAGCATTTGGGTGGTTTCTACTTTTGGATATTAGAAATAATGCTCATATGAACAGCTGTATACAAGTTTTTATCTATGTTTTCATTTCCCTTGAGTATATACCTAGGAGCAGAATTATTGGATCCTATGGTAATTCTATGTTTAACTGTTTAAGGAACTGCGAGACTGTTTTTCAAAGCAGCTGCACCATTTTACATTCCACCAGCAAGGCATGAGGGTTCCAATTTCTCCACATCCTAGCCAACACTTGCTATTTTCTTTGCTTTTTTTTTTTTTTTTTTTAAATTACAGATACCCTAGATTGTGCTGAAGTGGTATCTCTTTGTGGTTTTGATTTGCATTTCCCTAGTGCCTAATGATGTTAAGCATCTTTTCACATGCTTATTGGCCATTTGTTTATCCTCTTTGGAGAAAGGTCTATTGCTTTGCCCCTTTTAAAAATGAGTTGTCTTTTTGTTGAGTTGGAATAGTTCTTTATATATTCTGAATTCTAGATACTTTTCGGATATAGGATTTACAAATATTTTCTCCCATTCTGTGAGCTGCCTTTTCACTTTCTATTTTATTTAATTAATTTATTTAGAGATAGGGTCTCACGTTGCCCAGGCTATTTGCAGGCATAATCATAGCTTACTGTACTCGTGATCTCCTGGTCTCAAGGAATTCCTCTTGCCTCAAGCTTCCCACATAGCTGGGACTACAGGCACGTGCTACTGCGTCCACCTTGTCTTTTTACTTTCTTGATAGTGTTCTCTGAGGCATTTATAACTATATAAATTTTGATGCCCTCTGATTCTTGATCCTGTACTTAGGTTAGACCTGTTTTATTTTTCTTTCTGGAAGCTTTTAGGGTCTTTATTTCTGGTGTTCTGAAATTTAGTTATTTTGACTGTTTTTTTCTTTTTTTTCCCATTTATTATACAGAACATTTGGTAGGTCCTTTCGGTCAGAAGGTATGAGTCATTTCGCTCTATGTGAGAACTACTTCCTCTTCTACCATGGTCAGAGATCAATAAGTAAGATCTAAAACCTATTTTAGATAAATAATAAATAAAATAAAGAAAACAGTGACAAATAATGTGATAAAATAAGAAACAGTGACAAGAGCCTAAACTTTGAAAATACGGACGTAAGTACCAGGGACAACAACTAGAAGAGGTAAGGGTAGCTACTTATGAAAAATAGGGAAGAATGTGACAGAGGCCCACTTTATTTATTTTCAGAGACAGGGTCTTGCTGTGTCGCCCAGTCTGGAGTGCAGTGGCACAATCATAGCTTACTGTAACCACCTTGAACTCCTGGGCTCAAGTGGTCTTCCTGCCTTAGCCTCCCAAGGCATGTGTTACCATGCCTTGCTAATTTTTTTATTTTTATTTTTTGTAGAGATGAGGTCTTACTATGTTGCCCAGGTTGGTCTTGAACTCCTGGCCTCAAGTGATCTTCCTGCTCGAGCCTCCCAAAGTGTTGGGATTAGAGGTGTGAGCCACCATGCCTGGCCCAGGGGGCTACTTTTTAAAAATTTTATTTTATTTTATTTTTTTGAGATGGAGTCTCGCTCTTTGTCGCCCAGGCTGCTGGAGTGCAGTGGCATGATCTCGGCTCACTGCAAGCTCCGCCTCCGGGGTTCACACCATTCTCCTGCCTCAGCCTCCCGAGTAGCTGGGACTACAGGCACCTGTCACCACGCCCGGCTAATTTTTTGCATTTTTAGTAGAAACGGGGTTTCACCGTGTTAGCCAGGATGGTCTCGATCTCCTGACCTTGGGATCCGCCCGCCTCAGCCTCCCAAAGTGCTGGGATTACAGGCGTGAGCCACCGCGCCTGGCCCAGAGGGCTACTTTAAAACGACTTTCAGTCATCCCTATAATCCCAGCACTTTGGGAGGCCAAGGCAGGAGGATCACTTGAGCCCAGGAGTTTGAGACCAGCCTGGGCAACATAGGCAGAGCCCATCTCTACACACTAATGAATAAAATAAAATTAGCCAGCCATGGTGGCACATGCCTGTGGTCCCAGCTACTGGGGAAACTGAGATGGGAGGATGGCTTGGGCCCAGGAGGTTGAGGCTGCAGTGAGCTGTGATTGTACCACTGCACTCCAGCCTGAGCAACAGAGCAAGACCTTGTCTTAAAAAAAAAAAAAGACTTTCAGTACTACCTGCTTTAAAGGCTGTGGTCATGGTTTATTTTGAGAGGAAAAAAAAACCTAATTGTGCATAATCTGAGAGCTTTTAAATATATGAATGTATGGCCCCCATTACCTTGTGGTTCTCCTAAATATTTACTTATTACAAACTTGCTGAGTGCAAAACATTGTTAAATTATGATGAATTTAAGCAAAAACTAAGAACAAACAATCCGACCAAATTTTTGAAGACTGAACTTTAAATGGAAGCAAATAGTCTAGAACTCCTCCCCGTGTTACTCACATCACCTCTTTTCCTTTTAGTTAACTGGTCTGCTGGTATTAAGAACAACTAAGTCTTTAAAAAACTCTTTTGTAAATGTTAGATTATTTTCTGTTTGAACCTTTTTTGTTGAGTAGGGAGGGTACTTACCCTGACTCTCTCCATCTGAGTGCTGAATGGGTACAGCAATTCAAATAGAATCAGGCCTAAAGAAAAGATGTCCACTTTATGAGAATAGCTGTTTCCATGAATCTGAAATCCCATATAAAGAAAGTTTAAAAATTAACATAGAGACAGTACAGTTGATATTACAGCATTATTGAGTCCCAAAGTTTACTTAGTCACTTCTTGGTTTAAATGCAAGTACACGTGTAAAAATGTTAGCAAAGAGTTAATCTCCCAAGTCTCTTTTCTTCACTACTACACCAAGGGTAATTAAACTACTCAGCATTACAGAAGGAAAGCCCAGGTACAGCTCTGAGATATGCATCAGTAAAACAGGCCTCTTGGAAACCTGGAGACTTGCCATGCTAAAAAAGTTTGTGGGAGCCAGCAAAATCTGCCTGACTACCCCTGAGGTGAGGTTTTTCAAAGGGAACGCTATCTAAAGCAAATCTCTCATTTCTAATCATCTTAGTGCTAACCCATTTTTATGAGAAAATCTTCATTACTCCAAACCACTAATCAACTGTAGTTAGCCTTCATTAGGGCACTTAATTATGGATACTTTGCATTCTTGGTTGTATTTTTCATGTGTATATTTCTTATTCTTCACAACTAGATTATCAAGTCCTGGAGGAAGGGAAATGCTTCTTTTGTGTTGCTATCGTCCAGCACTGGGGCTAAGTATAGAGAAGGCCCTCAGTAAATACTTAGTTGTTAAGATGAACAAATGAATTACAACAGAACTACTCGATTAAATAAAGCTTTATTTAAATTAAAATTGACCTTTTGGTGACTCAGAAGAACCCCTTTATTTGTGAAAATTTCTTTAGGGATATAACTTGACATTTGAGAAACAGCCAAAGAAGGGAACTTTGGAAATGCTCCATACCAGTACTTCTTAATTCGGGAGTAGAGCTGGTCACGGGGCACTTGCCAGCGTTTATGGTCCCTCCACAACTTCCCCTCTAAACTGTACTTGGCATCTGTCTCCCTGGCCTTCTGCGCAGGCTGCCTGCCTCTGTGCTTACAGAAGAGCAGATGGAAAGCTTCAGCGACCACATCAGTGGCATCACCCTCTTCCCTTCCAAGAGACTGTAGCAATCTGAACCCTGTCTCACTTCTTATCCCTGGGGTTTTGAAAGTGTCAAAAAAAAATGTGCAAAAACAAATCGTATAGGGGAACTGAAAAGGACACCCTCACACACTATTTGGAGAATATAAATTAACACAAATTTATAAGAAGCAACTTGGCAAAAAATGTTTACTCCTGCTTAATGATCCCATCTAATTTTACCCACCCTAGGGCAGATGGAAATGTGTACAGACATTTGGGTGCCGGGACAGTGACCCAAGTGATATTCCGAATAGCAAAATTTACAAGGAATTAAAATGTCCCAAATGAATGTTGAACACTATGCAGCTGGAAATATTTTCTAAGAATATTTAATAATATGGGAAATGCTTACATTTTAATATTGTATCCAAAATCTTAGTGTAGAATTCCAATTTTATTTTCTAAAGTAAGGTATAAATATATGTGTATATACACACACACACACACACACACACAGAGAGAGAGAGAGAGAGAGAGAGAGAAGGAAGTAACTGCTGTTAATGTCTTAGAGATATTTTTGGTAAGTGATTTTTACTTTTTTGTTATATATCCCTATACTTTCCGTATTCCCTAGAGGACAGACTGATATAAAATGCGTTACTAAGTTTATTTATTATTTCTAATATTATTAAATATATTTAAAAAAGAAATGTAGCCTCATGAATGCATGAAAAGTTATATTTACAAAATATCTAAAAAATAAGGAATTAGGAGGTAGAATATATCCTTTGAGTTTGAATTGATTGTTTAATCACTGTGCAAATCTAGAACTTAAGCTGTGTTGCTTTGTAATTACAACCAAGAACAAAGTAACCATGGGTCCTGCTCATTTATTTCAAGGATGAGAAAATTAAGAGAGTTCTAATAATAAATAATTTTAAAACAATGTTTTAATATGGCTTCTAAGGTTTGGGTAAGATTGTACAATTCATACAGCCAAACTATTTTGAGCGACGTTTTAAGGAGCACTTTATAAAGTGACAGTTTCTACATTTGAAGAGGATTAAGAAGATAATTAAGACTGTGCATTTTTAACTACCAAATTTTAACCACTATACATTGCCATACAATTTCTACAGCTATCCTAATTTTCTAGTACTTTCAACACTACCAAATATAGCTTCAGTTGTCATCAACCTCTTCCTTTCTCAAATGGCAACCCATTTCCAAGACACACACACACAGCAGCCACAAGCCACACTACAGTCACCACAGAAGTGTGTATGGGGTGACCAGGACTACCTGGTGTTCATCTTTTCACTAGCATTCACCTTCACTCATCCACCAAACACTTATGAAACTATGCCACATTCTAGGTGTTGTTTCAGGTGTTAGAGTAGAAAGAGAGACAAGCTAAGTCCCTATACGGATAGTTTATATTTTACAGGGAAAGAAAAAAGAATCTCAAAGAGTTAAAAATGCTGTAAAAAGAAACCAGTGTAATGGGGTGGACTCTGGCAGGGAGTGAAGGGAGAAGCATCTCTTTTAAATAGGGCTGGGTGGGAGGGGCTTCCCAAGTCATGAGCCTTCATTAATAAGCATCCAGATAGAATTCCTTTTATTTGTTTTCACCATATTTAAAATGTAAAAGTATTGTTTCCAGCCTCTTAAATAATCATACATTTTTAAAAACATGATTCAAAACTTTTTTTGTTGTTGTTGGAGATGGAGTTTTGCTCTTGTTGCCCAGGCTGGAGTGCAATGGCAAGATCTCGGCTTACTGCAACTTCCGCCTTCTGGGTTCCAGCAATTCTCCTGCCTCAGCCTCCCGAGTAGGTGGGATTACAGGTGCCCGCCATCACGCCCAGCTAATTTTTTTTTTTTTTTTGAGACGGAGTCTCGCTCTGTCGCCCAGGCTGGAGTGCAGTGGCCGGATCTCAGCTCACTGCAAGCTCCGCCTCCCAGGTTTACGCCATTCTCCTGCCTCAGCCTCTCGAGTAGCTGGGACTACAGGCGCCCGCCACCTCGCCCGGCTAGTTTTTTGTACTTTTTAGTAGAGACGGGCTTTCACCGTGTTAGCCAGGATGGTCTTGATCTCCTGACCTCGTGATCCGCCCGTCTCGGCCTCCCAAAGTGCTGGGATTACAGGCTTGAGCCACCGCGCCCGGCACGCCCAGCTAATTTTTATATTTTCAGTAGAGATGGGGGTTTCACCATGTTGGCCAGGACGGTCTCGAACTCCTGACCTTAGGTGATCTGTCCGCTTTGGCCTCCCAAAGTGTTGGGATTACAGGCGTGAGCCACCACGCCCGGCCAAAAAAACCTTTATTTTTTTTTTATTTTTTATTTTTTAAAAGGGGTCTTACTCTGTCACCCAGGCTGGAGCACAGTGGCATGATCTTGGCTCACTGCAACCTCCGCCTCCCAGCCTCAAGTGATCCTTTCTACTTCAGTCTCTCAAGTAGCTGGGACCACAGACATACACCACCATGCCCAGCTAATTTTTGTATTTTTTGCAGAGATGGTGTTTCACCATGTTGCCTAGGCTGGTTTTGAACTCTGAAGCTCAAGCAATCCACCTGTCCCAAAGTGCTGGGATTACAGGTATGAGCCACCATGCCCAACCAAAACTGTTTTTAATATCAATTCTGTTATATGACTGTGTAGAAAAATTGGAACATACAGAAAAGTCCAAAATAGGTTAAAATTCATTAGAAGTCCCACTACTCAGAAGCAATGACTTGATATTTTATGGCTCTTCTATTTTCCTATAGATAGAAATATGTATTTATAGTATTTTGGTATTTCATACAGTTTTAAGTTTTCCTTTCACCAGGCCTTGGCCAGATCATTTGAGCAGGATGATTCAATTACCAGGGCCAATAGATTTATTTTATTTATTTTTCTACATAAGCCAGTTTGGATACTTTCGGTTGCAACCAATTGACTATATATGAAAGTCCCTTACAAATAAAAATCTCTTCTGTATCCTTTCTAATTTCTAAATTTATTTGTGATTTTCCCCCCTTAAGTAGGTATCTATGCTAGAAAGGATTATCTTTATTTTAAACTATTAGAAACAACCATGGTGATGTCATTTTACTGTTTCACCCGTATCAATTCTTATGTTTGTTTTCCATCTTCTTGGCTCCTCCCTGCCTTCTACTGAGCAGAATTCTAATCACTTATACAGTAATGTGCTATGTAATGAAGGCCTATAAAATAAATTTATCTCAAAATGGAACTTTGAAAACTTCTATAGATTTCACCATTTTTCATTTCTTTCATTTTTGAAAAAAGTTTTTTACATTTTCTTTTAAAGATGGGGTCTCACTATTTCGCCCAGGCTGGCCTGGAACTCCTGGGCTCAAGTGATCCTCTCACCTCACCCTCCTAAGTAGCTGAGATTATAGGCTCAAGCCACGGTGCCCAGCTTCTTTCAACATTTTCTTCATACTTCGTATGAGTATTTTTACTTCATTATTGATCTGATGGTTATTTTTTAATAATTTTTTTTTTGTTTTTTTAAGTTCCGGGGTACATGGGTAGGATGTGCAGGTTTGTTACACAGGTAAACGTGTGCCATGGTGGTTTGCTGCACTTATCAACCCACCATCTGCTGACCTGATAGTTATTTAGGAGGGTTTTAAAATTTCCAGTTGGCCAGGCACAGTGGCTCACGCCTGTAATCCTAGCACTTTGGGAGGCCAAGGCGGGAGGATTGCTTGATCCCAAAAGTTCAAGACCAGCCTAGGCAACATAGTGAGACCTCATCTCCACAAAAAATTAAAAAATTAGCTGAGCATGGCAGTGTGGACCTATAATCTCAGCTACTTGGAAGGCTGAGGGGGGAGGATCACTTGAGCCCAGGAGGTGGAGGCTACAGTGAGCCAAGATCACACAACTATACTCCAGCCTGGGTGACAAAGTAAGACCCTGTCTCAAAAAAATAAAATAATAAAATTTCCAGCCAGCCAAAACAGAAGCAAAAGCAAAAATAAAAACAAACAAAATTGTAAACATCAATTTATAAACCACTATACCTTTCTTTTAATGTATTGTGATCATAAAAAGGCATTTACAATATCTGTGATATTTCTTTGTGGCCTAGAAGTTCAAAATGATAGTATATATAATTATAATTTACTCATCAATAAATGTTCAAATAGCAACTATATATAAAGCCTAGTATATTTTTTACCTAGCTTCCCTTTGTAACATTTTTTGTTTTTTTTTTTTTTTTAGTTATAATCCAATCTGAAGTTTCCCTTTCGTGGGGCTATTTAAACACATCTATTTATTTGTTGTCATAACTAATATTTGGCTTTAGCACCACTTGTATTTCCACATCCTTTCCCTTTGCTGCAGTTTGTGTTTGTCGTCTGTAGTGATACAGAGGTAGAAATATTGTTTTATTATTCTATTTGCCAAATTTAGCTACATCAAGTACAAATCCCTATTCCCACCTTTATTTTCCATGTTCTTACCGTCGTCCATTTTCTGATCTTTGTTAATTTAATATAGGAATCACCAACTCAGCTTATAATGATAAGCATACTTAAAATTATTTGTCTTTTACTAGGAATACATTTTGCATTTTATTCTCATTTTGGTATCAATATTCACAAGAACCACTGGCACCTATCGTTCATTGGGTTTGATGTCTATTGCCAATTTTTATATGTTTTTCATCTCAAATTAACTTTTAATAGGTAATACATTCCCATGGCTCAAAAAGAACCAACAGTAAAAGTTCCCTCTCACTCTGTCCCTCACTGGCCTAGCCCCACCAGTCACTTCCCCTCTGCCACTGCCCCCATAGCCATTTGTTTCTTACACATCATTCCAGAGTTTTTTTTTATGTAAACATAAGCAAATGTGTATCTATCTTTTCCTCCTTTACACAAAAGGTGTACACATTTCTGCATATTTTTTTTTCATTTAAGATACTTTTTTGACTCTACGTAAAAATGCTTGATTTCTTCTTTCTGTTTTTTTGAGACAGAGTCTCGCTTTGTTGCCCAGGCTGGAGTGCAGTGGCAGGATCTTGGCTCACTGCAACCTCCTTCAAAGATGAAATACAAAATGAAATTTCAAACTGTAAAAAAGAAACACTTGACTAACGTAAACAATGCAAACACTTCAAAAGGATGCTCTATGACAGTTAAACAAAGTTGCCTTCCTCAAAGGCAGTTCCTATTACTGGTCTCTGATACAATCTTTCAAAGATAATCAAATCCGGTGGTTCTTGAAGTATGGTCCATGGATTCCTGGGGACCCTAACACCCTTTCAAGAGGTCTGCAAGGCCAAGACTATTTTCATAATAATACTAAGACATAATTTTTCACTGTGTTGACATTTGCATTGACAGAACCTAAGCATGAATCAAGCGAGCAGTGCCAAGCTGTACCAGTAGCAATTACATTCAGCACCACGTGCTCACAGGCAAAACCAAAAACCACTTCACCTAAAATGTCCTTAGCAGTAAAAATTATTAATTTATTAAATCTCAACCTTTAAATATACACCTTTTTCATGATCTGACAAAATGGAAAATATTCATAAAAACATTTATGCTCCATACCAAAGTACAATAGTTGTCTCCAAGTTTGACACCTTGGATATGCTAATTACCCTGATCCAATAGTGTATGTATTAAAACGACACTATGTACCCCATAAATAAGTACAATTATGAGTCAATTTAAAAAACAAACTAATATTAAGAAGTTCAGACCTGCTGATGTAAGCATAGATTAGCTTTTGAGTATCATTAGCATTTGTGCAATTATTTGAGTTACAATATGTGCTAGCTGCTCTTTTCATAGAACACCATTTTGACTTGAAAGAATAATTGGTTGACAAACTACAGTTATTGAGACTTGGATACTTGACAGATAGTTTCTTTTTGAGACGGAGTCTTGCTCTGTCACCCAGGCTGAAGTACAGTGGTGCAATCTTGGCTCACTGCAACCTCCACCTGCCGAGTTCAAGCAATTCTCATGCCTCAGACTCCTGAGTAGCTGGGACTACAGGCGTGCGTTACCATGCCCAGCTAATTTTTGTATTTTTACTAGAGATGGGGTTTCACCATGTTGGTAATGCTGGTCTCGAACTCCTGGCCTCAGGTAATCTGCCTGCCTCGGCCTTCCAAAGTGCTGGGATTACAGGTATGAGCCACTGCAACCGGCCGAGGGACAGTTTCTTAAAGATGAACAATGAGACTGGGAATGGTGGCTCATGCCTGTGATCCTAACACTTTGGGAGGCTGAGGTTCAAGGATTGCTTGTGGCCAGAAGTTCAAAACTAGTCTGGGTAACACAGCATGACCCCATCTCCGGGGTCTTGAGATGAAAAAAAAAATACTTTTTTTTTTTTTTAAAGAGAAAAAAAGATGAACAATGTGAGAATGGCACTTCAAGGAAAACTAACAGTATTTGTTGCCAATCATAAAAAGTTGAGCTTTTAAGTGAAAATTAAAATTTTGGAAGATTTGAATCTACCAGTGGGAATTTGATAGCCTCCTAATACGTAAAGCCTTTTCTGATGACATTGGTGGTCGTATTAACCAAAGTGACTTTTTATATTACATGATGAACTGTGACAACTTTTGGAATAGTTGCTAAACTTAGGGAACCAATAGTTTCCAAATGACTAATGCACAATATAAAGTCAAGCATGGGTAAAAAGTTCCATTCAAAGTACAAAATGGACCAAGGGATGTTAAAAGTACCAGAGTACAAAATATTCATGAATGGTTTTAGATTTCACAGTGTAAATGAATTTTAAGAAACTATTACTTACTAAGTTTTGATATACTAATAGTTTTGATATACTATCAAAGAAAAATACCTATAATTACTTGAAATGAAATATTGCTCTTTTTTCCAACTACATATCTGTGTGAGGCCAGATTTCTTCATGTGCTTCAGCCAAAATAACATATTGCAACAGATTGAACACAAAAGCAGACAGAAGAATGTAGCACTTTTATAAGTCAGCTTTAAAGAGACTGGCAAAAATGTAAACAAATGTCACTCTAATTTTTTTTTTTCAGGGGAATTTTTTTTGTTTTAGAAAATACTTATTTTTCATAAAAATATCTTAAGATGTGATAGGTTTAATTCTGTTACTTTAATTGATTTAATAAAGTTTTATAAATTTCTCTTTTAACTTCTAATATGACAAATATTGATAGATAAAATTTTGTTAAGAAAACCTTTGGGTTCTCAATTATTTCTACAAGTGTAAATAGGTACTGAGCCCAAAACATCTGAGACCCGCTGCCCTAAGCATAGAGAAGCTTGTGAAGGTCATTTGCCTGGTGGTGGCTGAGCATGCTCGTCTGACGTTTTCAGGATACCCTGCTCCCCCTGCTCTTCCAGTACTTTTCCAGCCCTGATTACAGTACTTTTCCTGTGAAGGCCAAGCAGCCCACAAGGCAACACCTGTCAGCCTGTGTGCCTCTATTTCCTATTAGGGTACATGCTGGAAGTTGCCTATGAATGACTACAGAGGGAAGCTCAGTATAGTACCTCTGGGTCTAGCTGGCTATGAAAACAGTTCCAACACAGTCTACACAAGGCAAACCGAAGTTAAGTTTGGGACGGTGGCATTCAAAGTCTCTTTCCAAATTCCTGGTTACTGTCAGGTGCTTGTTCAGGGGGTGAGTGCATTTTATGTGCTGTGTTCTTCTTAATACAGCCCCAATTCAGGTTGTAGAAACTACATCTTAGCTGTGTCACTATTCTACTACTGGAACACTACTGCCAGTTTTCATAATTTTCAGACTTACTGGGTTTTAGATTACTGGGCATTTTAATGAAAACATGGGAAGAGATTGATCAGGTACATCTGCTGCTGTGCTAATAAGTAAAAGTCTGAAAAACTCACCTGCTCTGGGCTCATATACAGTTTGGTCCCTACTTGTCCTGTGTGTCTGGCATAAGCTGGCATTGGGGTCAGAACCGTCTGCTCTTCCTCATCCTGGTCCATTGCAGTCACTAACCCAAAGTCTCCAACCTTGACCACATCATCCATTGTAAAGAATATGTTGGATGGCTGGAAAGAATACAACAGACAAAAGTACAGTGGGTGTGCATGAAGGAGAAAAAGTAAAGAGAATTATTTAAATGACTACAAAGAAAAAATACAATAAACTAGATATTTTCAAGTATATTTCTTTTTAAAATGGGCTAATATGAAAATAGTGACAATTTTTCTGTGCCAGACAAGTACTGCTAGTAAAGAAAAGGGAAGGGTAGCAAAGAGTGCTAGTATTTATTGAACATCTACTTAAACCCTTTGAGATGCACATTCCCTAGGGATCATGGTACTTAATCCTCAATCTTATTATTCTATATATTCTTCCCAGGCAAGCATCTCTACACTTATGACTTAAAGCCTTAATAATTATAACTAATAATAACGAGTTTGTAAATACAACTTGCAATGTGCTAGGCACAGTTCAAAGCAGTTTACTACTAACTAACTCGTGTACTAAAACCCCATTAGATGAGAACTACCCCCATTTTACAGACATAAAAAGTGAGGCCCAGAAGTTAAACAAATTGCCCAAGGTTACCCAGCTAGCAAGTAGTGGAGCACGGATTCAAACCTGAGCAGTTTGGGTCTATGAGGAAAGGACCTTGTGATCCACTGCCACATGCCCAGATTTCAGTCCAGTTCTTGCTCTATGGTAGCTAATTACTATTTGGTGAATGAATGAAACAGACTGATCTTTTGGTTTGCGTCTGAGAGGGGGATATAGATTATCAGAAGGGATAAGAGCTCTTCACTACTACTGTGTGCTGCCTCTTGTAAAACCTCTGTGTTCTCAAGACTACATCTACTCCCATATATCTGCCCTGAGTTCTAAACTCATATGACACTGTTTATTGAATACATCTAACCAGAGATCTCATGGGCTCCTCAAACCCAAAGTGCCCTACATGAAATACATCATCTTTCCCTCAGAGTCTACTCTACTCTGCGGGTAATATGACCACCATTCATAGCCACTGAAATGAGGAAAAAGGAAGCCATGTAGCTCATGAAATTGAATTTCATCATGTTTCAAATAATGACAGAAAATAGCATTGCATTCCCAAACTCTAAAATACCATTAAACGATTTTGACTTGGAAGCATCAAGTTATTGTGTATAAGATCTATGGTAATAATCTGCAGCTCTCCAATAAATAACTTTGTACCAGAGGCAATAATAGACTATCCTGCATTAAATGTCATCTTTCTTCTCAACTCCCATCATCTGATGGCAGTTGTTATTTACTGAACCCTATAATAGATAAGCTTTTTGGCTCTCCAGTGTCTATCTCCCTGTGCTTCCACCAGAAGTATCTTGACTTTACTTTGGGAACTTCCTTCTTGCTGACTGTGCAGCAAAACCCCATGGTTAGTGTGGAAGGCATTCATGTTCTACAAGTTGCTTAAGCCAATCCACATAATCCCATTGCCTGGCCAGGGAGTGGGCTTGTTGGGGGATGGGTAGGTGTCCTTGGTTTAAGTAGAATAAAACTTCTGATAAATAGTGGGAAAAAGCAATACTTTTCTCTCCACCCTCTACCCCACCACCTCCAAACGACTTAAATAGAAATAAGAAATGGGGAGGAGAGAAACCAGGTTCTGGCTAACTCTCTTGATCTCAGCTAAAGCTTTACCTGAATTCTCAACAGTTTAGCCACATGGGCCAACAGATTTTCTTTTCTGGTTAAGTCAGTATAAACGCTTTTAAGTGCAAAAAAAATAAAATTCAAAATAAATGGTATGACCATCTAGAACATTCAGGCATTGTACTGAGACTATAACAGGTGAAAAAACAGACATGGTTCATGCCCCATAGAAACCAGAGAATAAATAACCAGTTCAAATAAATAACCAGTTCAAAGCAGTTTACTACTAACTCGTGTACTACAACCCCATTAGATGAGAACTACCCCCATTTTACAGACATAAAAAGTGAGGCCCAGAAGGTGTGGTATGATGAGAATAATGAAGAAAGGCCAGGTTTCTGTCAGAATACTGTATATCAAGAGAAACTGAGAAAAGCTCAGAGTGGAGAAAAGAGAAGACCAGAAGTCAGTCTAAAGAGGCAGGAGTCAAAGTCCTGAAGACAAAAATGTGACCAAAATATAACAGGGGGAGAGGGCCTAGGAGGTTTAACATTGAGCCAAAGATTTAGGTCAGAAAGTAGCAAAATGTACAGCTTTTTCACCCAGGAATAAAAATCTTGGCGTTTTTTTTTTGGTTGGGGACCACACTAGAAATCTTTAGAAGGAATTGCCTTCTATTTAGAAAGGAAAAAACCTTTCTGACTTCTAGAAAAACTAACAGGAATATTAACTTTCTTCTTGCAGTTTTTCTGGTGCATAGACAATTACAGAAAAATCTTTAGACAACATTGTAGCATTAAATGGATATTTACCAATATCTCATTTACATTATAACATTAGCAGAAGAATATTCATTATTAGTGAAAACATGATTCATTGTCTTTCAAGTTGGCATTTGTGCGTACAGCAAGTGTTAAGTACAGGAAGAATGTGTATTTCATCTAGTTGTTTTCCACCTAGTGATAACCATTTACTATATTGAAACCTAAATGCTAGTATTCTCTCAAATTAGCGGTGTGTGGTCTCTTGTAAACTGTCTTCTCCAATCCAACCAAATAATTCATCTCTGAACTTTTCATTCAGTGCAGAACAATTCTTGGTAATCAGTTTGGGCCCACATCAAAATCACTGAAGCATAATGATTATGTATGACTAAATAACAATTATATTGAAAAATAAGGATTATTTCTAATTCCTACACTTGTTACCCTAAAACTCTTAAAATATACCAAAGAATTTGAAACCCTACCGCTGATTTTAGAAGAAAATAACTTGTGTCCAAATAGCTACTTTTGTGCCTGAAACAAGTCTGTGGTTACATAAAACTGGAAAGACTTAAAATGGAATCACATCTATCAAGACTTTAAGCTACTTTCATCAGAAAAGTATTTATACATTCACTCCACATCTACTGGTGATGGCTAAGAGTACATGGAATGTGGGAAATTAGTTAAATAAAAGTTCCATATACTTATTTTTAGAAACACTACTAAGGAAATGTCATGTTTTAGTAAGAATCTTTAAGTAATTTTGCACATTATATTACTACAACATTCACTATTGAATATATTGAAAATAGAATCCAAGGTTTTAGAGCTATAAACAGTCATCTGGTTAACTATTTGCTACCTTTCCCCATTCAGCTTCTTACCCCTTCCCTCAAAGTCTAAAGAGTTCAGAAATAGAAGGAAAAGTGTGGAGATCTGCCCCAATTCAAGCTGGCTAATGAAGGAACCCATGTCTCTCCTTCCATTTGGATACCTTTCACCATGCTGCTTCAGAGCCCTGCAGGTATTCGTGTCAGGGTTACTCAAAATCATAGAGGAAAAAAAACAAAAAAACAAAAACAAAAACAAAAAAACAGGCTATATCTGCTCATGGTGGATTTTACCTAAAGATTCCTTTTTCTTTTTTTCCCTCACCTGGACTACTGAGAATACCTTTTACAGTAAAATGAACACAAACACATTAACGAAGAGAATGAATGCATGGTTTGCCTAAAGGTTTCAGACATAAGACTTCTTATTCTTGCAGCAGGCCCCTCCAAGGCTACTTTCTCAGACCTCTGTTCTCAGATGCTTTTACTCTCCCCAACTCTTAAGGATGCGTCAGAGTACTGCAAGTACTTCTCTGAATCACAAAACGTCAGATTGAAACCCAAGGGTGATGCGCCACAAATACAGACCTTGAGGTCCCTGTGCATCAGTCCTTTACTGTGAAGAAACTCCACTGCCTCTGCGATCTGCAGGAAGATGTGCAGACACATGCTCCTCTCTCTCTCCTCTATGGTACATCGTCCATTCATCCAGTCTTTGAGGTTTTCTTTTCTGCACAGCTGCATTTGAATGTAAAGATACACCTTTGGGGAACTGGGCTGGAGTTTTTCTGTGGTGTTTTTAGTGAGATCTAAACTTAAAGTGGTTGGTCTTGGAGGAGAAATAGATAATGTAGCTTCAGAAGAAGATTTGCTACTGGTGGGCTTGAAAGCAGTTAGTTTATTTGCACAATGGTTGCCAATATGCAATCGATTAGTTTTGGGCTCTTCTTTACTGGAAGCATTATCACAGCCAGAATCTTCAAATACTATCGAAGAGGAGGTTCTCTCCCTTGACCTTACATAAGGAGAAGCTTCAGAAGGACAAAGTTCAAAGGAGTGCCCCTCATCATTGCCATCCATAGTACCATCTTCCACATCACAGTCTGTAAGGCAGCTGTCCTGGAGGTTGTATGCTGCATCCACTGACTCACTGATGTCCTCATGGTCCATTCCTGAGAATTCCAGTGGTGAGAACTGGCTCTCAGATGAACTTGTCTGGTCACAGGAAATCCCTACTGAAAAAGACCTGCTTCTTTCTGGTGAAGGAGCTATGATTTCAACATGTTCTTTTGTAGAGAAAGGATCCATTCTGCGTATTTTAACTGATGGTGCATCCATTGGGCTAGGAGAGCTGAGTGGCCAGTCTGTGCTAAAAGTGGGAGAAATACAAAGGGGTAAGAGTGAATATATATTGATTAAAGTACCTGAACTGCACCCTCTGTTTAAAAAGCTTCAACTATAATAAGGCCACTTACCAAATGGCAAACAACAAAACAACATACAAACTAAATAAAAACATGTAATGTGAGATAGAGAACATCACATTCCATTCATTCCTTCTAAAAAACTTAATTTTAAAGCTTATTTTTATACATGAAACAGTACCTGGGACTGTCTGGGGCTGCCAGAGCAGCCTAAGCCTTTTATGCAAAGTGAAGAAAGGATTCCTTGGTGGCTGTGATTCTGAAGCCCTAATCCAAAGTAGGGCAGCGCCTCACAAGACCTTGAGATACGCGGCCACTTCACTTGGACCTTCCACGGCTTACTTATTGGTTGAGTCTATAATAAGCACCACTTTAACAAGGTACCTCATGTGGGTCTAATGTTGCTTAGACACCTGTAGGTAGGAGTTTCACTCCAGTTGTTTGGTGGCAGTCTATCTACACATGCTTCCTTTTTCTTCTCCTTTAATAGTTTTTAAAGGGCCTTCCTTCCTATAGCATATCATAGTTAATATGGGCAATATATTCAGGCTAAGTTTATGTATTTTTAACTGCAAATAGTTCAAAACTACTTAAAAAGAAGTTGTAAATTGTTAAGTGCTAAGAATTAAATAAACATTTTTAAAATTGGAGACAGAAGCAGATACCTTATATTGAGAAAAGACACCATAAATCCCTCAATCAGTCACAATGTACAGAGCCCTATTAACTAATAATTTTTTAGAATGTAAGTTCTCTCTTATTTTTTCTAAGAGACAGGGTCTCACTATGTTGCTCCGGTTGGTCTTGAACTCCTGGGCTCAAGGAATCTTCCCACCTCGGCCTCCCAAAGTGCTAGGATTATAGGCATGAGTCACCCCTGCATGTTCTCAAAATCTAAATCAAAATTTCACAAGTGGTTAGAGAACTTTTCAAAACATGAAACAGAACTCTGCTGTTCCTTTTCTTTTAAAAAAAAAAAAAAAACCCTAAAGTTATAAAATTGATATTGTAATCACACAAACTAAAAACTAGCTTAAGTGTATGTGTAACAAAGTTAGTTACCTTGCATCTTTCAGCCAAATTTCATCCATCTTTTCTTGCCACTTCTCTGGTGGTGCTTCGAGCCAGGCATTGAAATATCTAACAATGCCTGGGTGTTCAAGCTTGGCTAAGGCTTTAACTTCTCGCATTACCTTTTCCCGAGCCAATTCCCTGAAAGAGAAAATATTTAAGGTGACGGATATTCCAGTTGCACTGATTTGATCTTTACAAATTATACGACTTATACCCCTAAAATATGTAGATGTATTATATATCAATAAAAAACGAAAATTAAAGAAATAACATTAGCCTGAAAAAGAGAGTAAGACAACACTGAAGGCTGTTCATATCTGAAGAAATATTCATATCTAATAGTGAAAACAGAAAAATAATAAAATAGGATCTTTTCTTGAAAACTAAAATTAGAAACAGATGAGTTAGCCGAGGTTATACTTCTTTTTTTTTTTTTTTTTTTGAGACAGGGTCTTGCTCTGTCACCCAGGCTGGAGTGCAGTGGCACAATCTTGGCTCTCTGTACCTCCACCTCCCTGGTTCAAGTGATTCTCATGCCTCAGCCTCCCGAGTAGCTGGGTTACAGATGCGCACCACCACACCCAGCCAATGTTGTGTTTTTAGTAGAGACGGGGTTTCACCATGTTGGTCAGGTGGTCTCAAACTCTTAACCTCAGGTGATCCATCTGCCTCGGCCTCCCCAAGTGCTGGGATTACAGGCGTGAGCCACTGTGCCTGGCCAGCCTAGGGGGTATACTTCTAAAAGGCCACACAAGTCCTGTATTTTAAAAAATACAAGTATTTCAGTTTTTTTTTTTTTCTGGAAATAAATGCTACAAGTGCATCTACTGCACATAAAAATAAAGTTTTAAAATCCCAACTTCTTTGCTTGGCATTTAAGGTGCTATAAGCTATCTCTTTTTTTTTTTTTTTCTCTTTGCCTGAGACAGAGTCTCACTCTGTCACCCAGGCTGGAGAACAGTGATACGATCTCTGTACCTCCACCTGCTCACTGTAACCTCCACCTGCCTTTTAGTAAAGATGAGATTTTGTCATGTTGGTCAGGCTGGTCTCGAACTCCTGGCCTCAAGTGATCCACTCGCCTAGGACTCCTAAAGTGCTGGGATTACAAGCATGAGCCACTGTGCCTGGCCAACCTATCCTTTTCTTCCTCTCTTCCATCCTCCCCTATTCTCACCCTTTGTTCCATCTATTCCAGAACTCTTACCATTCTCCATACCACCTCCAAGTGCTTGTGAAAGCCTTTGCTCGGGCCATTTCATGCACTTGGCCATCCCTCCCCACCTGTCTTCTACTGAGGAAAAGGCTACTCTTGACACCCAGAGCAAATGTCACCATTTTTATGAAGCTTGACTGCCTTTTGGCCACATCTGCTCTTCTTCATGAGAAGCTATTAATATTTACTAAGATAAGGCAAAGGTCAAAATCTTTCTTGCATTGTATTTACTTGAGTGTACATACAAAAGCACCAAAAAGGTACAGGCTTCTTAAGGGCAGAAACCTTAGTTTTTATAGCTTATGTAGTGCCTGGCACATATGAATATTTAAACTACTCAAAAGTTATTTACCAAAAGGAAAAAATTAGTTCCCTAGTACCCAAACCACCCAATTCCTGTCCTTACCAGACAGGAATTTGAAAAAACTGCGACTACCAGATATGACGACAGCACAACAATTAGCGTGCATTTAATCTAGAATCAACAAGAGGCCAGGCACAGTGGCTCACACCTGCAATCCCAGCACTTTGGGAGGGCAAGGCAAGTGGATCATTTGAGGTCAGGAGTTCGAGACCAGCCTGGCCAACATGGTGAAATACTGTCTCTACTAAAAATACAAAAATTAGCTGGGCATGGTGGTGCATGCTTGTAATCCCAGCAGTTTGGGAGGCCAAGGCAGGTGGATCACCTGAGGTCAGGAGTTTGAGACCAGCCTGGCCAACATAGTGAAACACCATCTCTACCAAAAATACAAAATTAGCTGGGTATGGTGGTGCATGTCTGTAATCCCAGCTACTCGGGAGGCTGAAGCATGAGAATCACTTGAACCAGGGAGGCAGAGGTTGCAGAGAGCCGAGACTGTGCAATCTGCACTCCAGCCTGGGTGACAGAGTGAGACCCTGTCTCAAAAAAAAAAAAAAAAAAAAAAAAGAGAAGAAAAAAAAAAAGCAACAAGAGCCTTCTACATAGTTAGAATAAAACGTATTGCTGGAAGCCTATCATCTTAAGCATCACACTGTTCTGAGCCAGAAATCACACTTCTAGGAATCTATCCTAAGGAAACAGAAATTGTCAAAATGTACATAAAAAGATGAATATTGCAAAGTTTTTTTTTTAATGGTAAAGTTATTTCTAATTGTTACAAATTAGAAACCACATTGTTTAACAATAAGAAATGGTTAAACAAAATATAGCACGTGTATTAAATGGACTATTACCAAGCCATAAAATACTTTTTTTTTTTTTTTTTTTTTTTGAGACGGAGTCTCGCTGTGCTCCCAGGCTGGAGTGCAGTGGCGTGATCTTGGCTCACTGCAAGCTCCGCCTCCCGGGTTCACGCCATTCTCCCGCCTCAGCCTCCCAAGTAGCTGAGACTACAGGCGCCCGCCACCACGCCCGGCTAGTTTTTTGTATTTTTAGTAGAGACGGGGTTTCACCATGTTAGCCAGGATAGTCTCGATCTCCTGACCTCGTGATCCACCCGCCTCGGCCTCCCAAAGTGCTGGGATTACAGGCTTGAGCCACCGCGCCCGGCGCCATAAAATACTTTTAATATACTTTAGGATTCTAATAAAAAATTTTTTTGTTTTTTTTTTGAGATGGAGTCTCGCTCTGTCACCCAGGCTGGAGTGCAGTGGCGCGATCTCAGCTCACTGCAAGCTCCACCTCCCAGATTCACGCCATTCTCCTGCCTCAGCCTCCCGAGTAGCTGGGACTACCGGTGCCCGCCACCACGCCTGGCTAATTTTTTTGTATTTTTAGTAGAGACGGGGTTTCACTGCGTTTGCCAGGATGGTCTGGATCTCCTGACCTTGTGATCCGCCCGCCTTGGCCTCCCAAAGTGCTGGGATTACAGGCATGAGCCACCGTGCCCAGCCAAAATACTCTTAATAACATGAAAAACATAGAGGATATGAAGAAGAAAGCAACAGACAAAACTGTACAGTACTGGCAACTGGCTATCAGTTAGGTAAATTTATGACCAGAAAACAAAATCAAAAGGATATACTCTAAAGTGCTAATAATAGTTATTACCGGATAGAGACAATATAATTCAAATGTTTTTGTTCTAGTACTTTTCCTTATTTACACAAAAATATAGAATATTTTAAAATGCTGCAATTTATTGAAGTCTAGTTATTATAAGCCACTAAACGAAAGTCCTGAGTTAATAATAAAAAACAAGGGCATATTTTAAAAGTAGATAGAAAGCAACCTATATAGATAACAACTTTTAGACAGCTGGTTAATTGGCAGCACTTAGAACCTAAGATTTGAAAGGTCTGAAACTGTGTTTTCTATGGTGTTTACAGAGTACAGTAAGAAGGATATTTTACCCATGAGATTAGATCACACTGTGCTGATTTCAATTTACTAAAGGTACCACCCATTACCTATTGGGCAGACGGATCCTCTTGATAGCATAATTGCAGTCATCTACTTTGTTTTTAGCTTCAAAAACAACTCCAAAGCCACCACGTCCCAGGCACTGAATTGGCTCAAAATCAGTTAGATATCTTTAAAAAGAGGTAAAATTTATAAAGGTTTACAATAGTTCTAAATTTTGTGGTAAGGTGAAAATCAGTTCAATCTTATGACACATAAAAATGTATAAACTCATAGAACTCATCTTAATAAATAGTATAATTTGATTAATGCATTTTTAGTTCTTCTGTTTGTATAAATGAAGCAAACACATTCTTACGTTTCCTAGAAAAAAATTAAAAATAAAAAAGATGTGTTTAATTGGGAATCACTTTTTCTTACAGCTATTGCACCACTGATGTGTGCTGTCCAATACTTCCTATCATCTACCAAAATATCATATTCCTAATTCTCGTATCTTTTACATTCTGTGACATTTTGTACTCAATTACAGAAAATGTGGTTTTATCTTAGCTAATTACCTGTAAATTTTATGGGAAAAATTTAATCAATCCTATTTTACCCAGGTACTATTTTAGCCATAAACCTTCCTAGGAACCAAAGCTGACATGGGTTGGGTTGCCTCATGAGTCAGTGTACTTACCACTGGAGATACCAAGTCAGACAGAAGCCAACTCACCATCTGTCACTCACAGGGGCCTCCACTAAGCAGGCTTTTTCTCCCTTTAGTGCTGACTTCACTGACCTGCACTGTACAATCCAGTCAATTTGCACCATGCTCTCTCACAATTCAAGGTTTTGCTTCTGCTGTCTGCTCCACTGGGATGGCCTTCCTCTGTGCGCTTAATGAACCCTATTTTTCTTTCATTCTGCTCGTCTCACCACCTCTGTAAGGCTTTCTTAGACTCCTGTCTCAACATTCCCATAACACTCTTCACACAATACTTTGAAGTATTTAAACTTAACCTGAATTTTTTGCAATTATTTGTAAGCAGCCTCCTTCTCCCACCGCCACTGTATTGTGGGGGCCATGAATGCAGAAAACCATTCTTGTTTCTCTTTGTATTTCCAAAGGGTGGGCACTACCTGACGAACCGAAAGTCTAACAAATGTCTGTTGAATAAATGCATGAATTAATAAATGAATAAATTAGATTATGTCTGATATCCCTTATAAGGGTAAGTTAATTACTTTATGACTTACATACTTATTAATTTAGTAGTTGCCTCAGCTGGTTAAAGCATGGAATTAAGGAGAAGCAATAGATTTCAACGTTCCATGGGCCAATTCCTTTCATAGAAAATGAAGAGTAATAATCTGTATTCCTAAAAATAGCCAGTCAAGGTACCTCAGTACAAATCAATCTCCCCAAATGCAAAAGCCCACAAAGTTCATATCCTACTCCTGGAGGGCCAACTGAATTATCTTCCTATATTAAGGAAAACACCTATATAAAAATGGATTATCTTCTAAAAAGAGTAACACCCTTATGTTATTACAGACCCTAGAAATGTAAGTATCATCTTGCCTAAGTTGTCAGCTGATAAATGACAGAGGTGGGATTTGAATTCATGACTGAATGCAGAGATTATATTCTTAACAGTGCTTAGAACATCGTTGCCACCAAAAAACATTAGGTATTCTATAGAACTCCCATACAAAAAAAAAAAGACTCAAGAGCTGCATTCTTCATATTGAATAAAGTTAAAGAAAAACTGACTTAAGTCTAATTCAGTTTTGAGTATATTATTCTAATTTTCTTGACAACAGCCTGACAAATACATCTTTATTCATGATACCGCATTTATTCTACTCCCCAAACCTCATCTCTACTTGCCGAACTCTCACAATTTAAAATTCAGTTCAAATATGACTTCACTTATGACGCCCTCCTAGATCATCACAGATTTAGTGATTTGGTTCATGACTTTCTTCTTATATGTTTGTTTTACCCAGTAGTATCTTTCCCATAGACTTTAAGTTTCTCCAGGATAGGAGTGGTCTTTTAATTCTCCCAAAGCCTGAATTATTGTCCTGCACACAGCTGTTCAGAATAAATGTTTAATGAACAATGAATGACTTCAGTAGTAGACTACCTCGTGGGAGTTGTTGGATTCTTTATTCTTTCTCTCACTGCCTGCTGGTGTTGACAGTCACTGATATATTAGTATTTTTATTAGCAAGGGTATTAAAGTAGCCTTTAGCATTTGTTAATCACCTAGTAAATTTTGCTTTGTTTATGAAATTGACTGGTTTTACCTGCTCCCCATCATCCTGAAGCAGCTGGTTTGATAGAAAGGTAGAATGGCCTTTTGAAGACTCCATTACACTGCCAGGTAGGTGCCTTGCAGGGCTAGGGGAAGGTTCTCCAGAAAGCTGTATATGCTCTGAATCAGTGTCTAATATATTGTAGCATGGTTTCTCCCATAGCCAGTATGTACAGGTCCAGGGATCAAGGAATGGAAATGGGAGTGGCATCACCCACCATTACCCCCTAGTGATCTATTAGCAACATTTTTGCTTCCTGTTCCTGTGAACTTATGTTTGGCTGGCCTAGAGGTCTTTGTCTAAGAGAGAGGAACACTTCCACCAGGAGATACAACAGCAACTTTGAACTCCTCATGCCTTTGAATCAACAAAGAAGACAGCTACTGTGCTGGCTGGGTGACTGATCCTGACTACCAAGGGGAAACTGGAGTATTGCTTCACAGTGGAGGTGTAAGAAAGAGTAGGTCTGAAACACACGAAATCCCTTAGGGATCTCTTTGTATCATCATGCCTTGTGATTAAAATCAATGGAAAACTGTAACAATTCAATCCAGGCAGAACTACCAGACTCCCAAGACCCTTCAGGACTGTGGATTTGGGTCACCAAATAAAGAATTACAACCAGCTGAGGTGTTCTCTGATGGGAAAGGGAATATGGGATAGACAGGGGAAGAAGGTACTTATAAATACCAGCTGTGACCACATGACAGGTGACAAAAATGAGGACTGTAATTATCACAAGTATTTCCTTAATTTGTTGTGAATATGCTTGTGCATCTCTATCTATATAGAAGTAGATATATATAGATATATGCCTATGTATAAGGTATATATGCACATCTTGTCGTTTCTGTTTCCTTGGAGGGCCCTAATATACATATTTATCTATTATTTTCAATCTTTTCTGCCATAAAATCATTACCCTAGATATTAAGCAGTATAGTTCCACGTCTTTTCCTTGTCCCCATATCACTAAAGTGATAAGAAGTATGCTATCAAGACAAAGAGAAAAGTAGGTATAATCCATGTAATACGAAAAATAGACCATGACACCATTTATAGTTACCACAATGCATCAAAGGTTACATTTTATACTTGAGAGATTGTAATAGCTTCTCTACTTTTATTTTACTTTTATTTAAACTGCCTACTTTTAGCTAATCCATCTCCCCCTTCTGCTTTTAAAAACTATCTGTTCTATTAGTGTTTTTCCCTATATTTCTACTTCCTATTACAGATAAAACAATGAAAATAAATGAGGATTCAGAAACATGTGGAGACTTATATCACATCTTATAAACATAGTAATTATTATCTGGTACTATAAATGCTAATCCTAGTACATAGTAGGCCCTAAATAACTAAGTTACTTGAATAAGAACTTAATTTGGTAGCTGAAATTCTAAACTCCTATAACACTCTATTTTTATCTTTCTTAGGGTATATATCACTTTTAATATATTTAAGTTACTTGAATTTATTTATTTATTGAGGGTTAAGTCTACGTTTTATTTTTCTAGGTATCTACACATTAAAAAACTTAAACAAGATCTTAGGTCATTTCTTCTTTGATTCAAATGGCTGTATTTTATAAGACTCTTACCGTGATACATATCCAGAGTTTTTTATGTCATTCCAGCTACTGTCATTGGCTTCACCACTTACAGAATCATATTTATTTTCAGTTTGACACTGAGTTTCAGACTCCTTCCTTTGCTGATAAGGTGAAAAACAAAATCACTACCAGTACAAAGCTGAACTGAAGTTAGCTAACGATTTTGGTTATAAAATAAACAACACTGAAAAATACACAAGTAGCATCAAGAAAAATAAAAGCATTATGAAAACAAAATGCAGCATTTTGCTTTATTACAAAAGAAAAAAAACTTTATCTTCCCATTGCTATCCCTCCAGTATTTGAGGGGATTTTGTTTCTTTATAATGTGGGTATGTCATATGTACAGCGTGATATATAACTAGATATAAAGAGAAAGACAGTGCACACATGTAAGCATAAACGCAAACTCCTGGGCAAGACTAGAGTGATTCCTTTTGACAAAATGAGGTAGAAAAAAAAGCAAACAAACAAAAAACCCAATAACAATAACAACAACAAAAAAACTAGAGTGATTTCTTTCCCAACCAATTTCACAAATTGCATTAAAAATGCTTTTAATAACAGGAAATTAAATTAGGCAATGTTTCTTTACCAACATCTCCTAAAATATTTTTTAGAGGATATTAATAATTATTATGGTCAAATGGGGGCACTGTGGGCCACCTGTTTAGTCACTGATTCTTTCAACATATCTTTACTGAGCTCCAATTATGTGCCAGGCACTGTGTAAGGGGCTAAGGAGATGGTGGTAAACAGTGTAGACTAGTCCTTGTCCTTAAGAATGTTCAGTCTAGGCCAGGTGTGGCGGCCCATGCCTGTAATCCCAACACTTTGGGAAGCGGAGGCGAGCAGATTACTTGAGGCCAGGAGTTTGAGACCAGCCTGACCAACATGACAAAACCCCCATCTCTACAAAAAATACAAAAATTAGCGAGGTGTGGTGGCCCATGCCAATAGTTTCAGCTACTTGGGAGGCTGAAGCACAAGAATTGCTTGAACCTGGGAGGCGGAGGTTGCAGTGAGCCAAAATTGTGCCACTGCACTCCAGCTTCAGTGACAGAGTGAGAAGAGTGAGACCCTGTCTCTGAAAAAAAAAAAAAAAAAAAAAAAAGAATGTACAGTCTAGAGGTAGAGAGAGAAATTAGGAATTACCTATTAAATGTTTTAGTAAATACTCTAGTAAGGGGAGTACAGAGTGTAAACACAGGCAGGAAATCTAACTCAGAAATAGGAGGTTAAAGATGACTTCCCAGGGGGGCGTGTCAACTAATTTCAAACTAAAAGATATTACCCGGGAGTTAATTATTTGAGAGGGAAGGGAGAGGAGGTAGGGAACAAGGTTCCAAGGCAAGGTTAGACAGATGTGCACTACCAGGCTCAGCGAGAGCATGGTCTACAGGGAAGACTGAAAGAAGCTCAGTCTAGTGGCTGAGCATGGCGGAGGGGAGGAAGGGATTAGGTTACCAGTGAAGGACGGGACATGAGCAGCCAGGGTATGAATCATTCAGAATCTTGCATGTTCTAAGGAGGTTGGACTTGAGCCTAACAACAATGGGGAGAAAGGTCAGGTATTAGAGGTTTTTAAGCCCAGAAATGCAGCTAGAGTTAGGGTGTAGAGAATGGACTGGAGAAAGCCTCAGGACTAGGGGCACAGAGGCCAGTTAGAGGCTATTTCAGTGATTCAGGAGAGGTGTGATGATGGTATTTGTGCTGGGGAAATGAAAACTGACACATAGAAAAAGAAAAATATGAAGATATCTAGGAGGAAGGATTTGACAGAACTTGGTGACTGACAAGGGAGAGAAAAATGATTCACGGCTTTGGTGACTGCATATGGCAGTACATTTCTTTGAGAGAGAAAAATGCTAGAACAGGCTGGGGAGGGGAATGGGAGTGGAAATCAAGACAGTCTGAGATATGGCTCATTTGAAGTGCCTGTGTAGCACTTACTAGATAGCTGTTCCAGAGAAACAGATTTGGGAACCATTAGTATATAAGAAGATTGGAGCTGGGAAAGTAGGGAAGACCATCCAAGGAGAGTTTGTGGGATGAACAGTGAAAAGAGGGAACCCTGAGGAATACCAACAATACTGAGAGGATGAGAAAGATCAGGTCCTGAAGCATCCACATCACACCCAAGGAGACCAGGAGAGCATGGTGTCAAGGAAGTCAGGCAAGAAAGGTCAAAGGGAGATGCTCAACAGTGTCAAATACAAAGAGGTTCAGTTAGATAAGGACTGAAAAATGCCCATTACATTTAACACAAGGAAGATCACTGAGACCTTTGCAAGAGTAGCTTTGGTGGGGCAGTAGGGATGGAAGCCAGACTGCAATGGTTGAGAAGCAAATGGGAGGTGGGGAAGTGGAAACCAGAGAGTAAGCAACCATGATTCTTACCCTGTGAGGATGAGGGTGGAAAAGCCTGCGCACAATAAACGTTGTTGCTATGATACAAAACAAAATCGTTGCAACTATTTCTTTCCACCAGTGTAAGAGGAGAACAGGATCCTTTTTGCGGATATTCTTGTTGTAATTTGGGTTGTCGAGGAATCTGACTGTAATCTGTGTGCTTCGTTTGTTTCTTTCCCTCTTGTAGTACGGTAGATAATAACCATTATCTTCAAATAGAAACATTAAAATGGTTTTTTTTATAAAGGCAATCGAAAATAGGCTCATCTTTAACTATTACAATTTATCTATTTTCCTATGACTGATCACACTAATTCCTTTTAAGTTTTGTCTGTCTTCTTTAACATATTTTAAACATCATAATTTGTCTCATTTTTCTCCAGTAAATATAGACATTTTCCTTTATCCTATAAGCATACTAAATTTTCTTTATATTAAGTAATAATATCAGAAACAATCTTAAGGGCTACTCCATCCATAACCTCATTAATAATTCAATTCTTTAAATACAAGAATTAATACTCAATCATCCTTCAGGCTATTTTTAGCTTTCCTTTTGCTTGGTTATCAATAAAATACCAAATTTTACCACCAATCATTCTTCACAAAATGAAAGGAAAACATCCATGCTGTTTGGTTCAGTTTAGGCTGCCAAAATGAGTCTGCCCCAGAAAAATAGCCTGTCTTTTTTTGTCTTCCATTTTGTACTATGTGCTCAGATTACACAATTCTCTTTTACCTTGTCTTTTTAAATGTTTTTTTTTGAGACAGGGTTTTGCTCTGTTGCCCAGGCTGGAGTGCAGTGATCTTGCCTCACTGCAACCTCCATCTCCTGGACTCAGGTGATCCTCCTGCCTCAGCCTCCTGAGTAGCTGGGACTACAGACGTGTACCACAATGCCTGGCTAATTTTTGTATTTTTAGTAGAGACGGGGTTTCACCATGTTGGCCAGGCTGGTCTTGAACTCCTGACCTCAAGTGATCCGCCAGCCTCTGCCTCCCAAAGGGCTGGGATTACAGGCATGAGCCACTGCGCCTAGCCTACCTTGTCTTTTGATCAATATCAAGATAAAGGGGCCGGGCGTGGTGGCTCACACCTGTAATCCAGGCACTTTGAGAGGCCGAGGCGGGTGGATCACGAGGTCAGGAATTTGAGACCAGCCTAGCCAATATGGTGAAACCCCGTCTCTACTAAAAATACAAAAATCAGCTGGGCATGGTGGCGGGCGCCTGTAGTCCCAGCTACTCGGGAGGCTGAGGTAAAAGAATCGCTTGAACCCAGGAGGCGGAGGTTGTAGTGAGCCGAGATCGTGCCACCGCACTCCAGCCTGGGTGACAGAGCGAGACTCCGTCTCAAAAAAAAAAAAAAAAAAAAAGAAAAAGATAAAGACTGCTGTTTCTAGTTCAGAGCTGTTTTTTTATTTGTTTTTTAATCAATTTAACTTATATAATAACTTTCCAGTGCTAACATCTAGGGTAACTGATGAGGAGTCTGTGTGTTTACCTGATACAAATTTGAGGACTTCTTAATTACACAACTTTTTAAAAGGCTTTCATACCTGAATTTATCCTAACTTCAAAAAATTGCTTACTAAATAGAAATGTATTTCATGCCAAATTTCACCTATTCTTGACTTTTGCACTAATTTCTCTTGTCTGAGTAAGAAATTAAAATAACCTACTTGTGCATCATTTTCATGTGGTTTTATGAAAAACACATTTTCTTCATTATACAGGCTACTATACAGCCTACATAATATAGGCTGATAAAGAAGAGCTAATAGGCCGGGCGTGGTGGCTCAAGCCTGTAATCCCAGCACTTTGGGAGGCCGAGACGGGCGGATCACGAGGTCAGGAGATCGAGACCATCCTGGCTAACACAGTGAAACCCTGTCTCTACTAAAAATACAAAAAATTAGCCGGGCGTGGTGGCGGCGCCTGTAGTCCCAGCTACTCGGGAGGCTGAGGCAGGAGAATGACGTAAACCCCGGAGGCGGAGCTTGCAGTGAGCCGAGATCGCGCCACTGCACTCCAGCCTGGGCGACAGAGCGAGACTCCGCCTCAAAAAAAAAAAAAAAAAAAAAAAAAAGAAGAGCTAATAACGAGAACCAATGTTTATTGACACTATGTGACACGCATGATGTTAACTGAGACTTTGCATGCATTATCTCATTTAGGCCTCACAACAACTTAATACATAGATATTAGGATTATTATTCTAACTTTACAGATAAAGAAAGTGAGACACAGGGAGTTAGATGTGCCCAATCTAGTATGTGGCAAACATGGGATCTGAACCCCGGCAACCTAACTATGAAGCTTGTATACTTAGTAATAATTCATGAAATTGTCTCCCAAGATATTTTATTTTCTATATTCTATTTTTTTTTTTTTTTTTTTTTGAGACGGAGTCTCGCTCTGTCGCCCAGGCTGGAGTGCAGTGGCCGGATCTCAGCTCACTGCAAGCTCTGCCTCCCGGGTTCACGCCATTCTCCGGCCTCAGCCTCCCGAGTAGCTGGGACTATAGGCGCCCGCCACCTCGCCCGGCTAGTTTTTTGTATTTCTTAATAGAGACGGGGTTTCACTGTGTTAGCCAGGATGGTCTCGATCTCCTGACCTCGTGATCCGCCCGTCTCGGCCTCCCAAAGTGCTGGGATTACAGGCTTGAGCCACCGCGCCCGGCCTTATTTTCTATATTCTAATCGACTTTTCTTCATTTGAATTCTATTAATTAATTTCAAATTAAAAAATAAAATAAATCTCAGTATTTTCACTTACCATATGGATACTGCAAGATTGAAAGTGCGCCATTACTATATTCTTCATGAGAAAACTTATCATTACTAAGACATTTGTCAAATTCATCAGATCCTACCAAGACAGGAGTTCTGGAAGGAGACTCTAAAATAAAATTATTATTTTATTAATAATAATATTTCTTAAATCTTATCTGTTATGACTTGAATAAAAAGGCATGTGCTTATTAATTGAATAAACTGATATTCAAGCATAATTCAGTTCAAACATATAAGTTAAACAAATGGCCCAGGACTCTTGCCTTTGAAAAGCACACAGTCTTAGAGAATCGGAGTCATTTAAACAATTAAAATATGACATGATATATGTAGTAAAAAACACGTACAAGGTATAGAAAGATAATGAAAGAAGTAGGTGCCCAGTATTTGATTTCTATTCATTCATGTCTCAAAGAATATGATGTGCTAGCCAGAGAACTTTTTCCTAAATAGTCTTAATATAAATACATTAAGAGTTAAATGTTACTTTGGCATGGTCAGCGAATGATTAAGAGTTTTTCTAAGTTGTATAGAGAAATATTTTATTAACACTTTTATAGAAGCAACTGCTGCTTCCAAGAAATAATGCCCTAAATGATAATAAAAATTCATTATTAACATCTGAAATACCATGATGGTTTACCAATAAAAGTATATAACAGTTCTTATCTCTGCAGTATTCAAAACTAGGGCAAAGACAGTCAGGATTAGGTCTCTGAACGCTAAGAGTATTTAGAAAAGTTTACAATTCACTTACGAATTAAGGGTTTCCATTTGATTGTTGGCAAAGGAATAATTGCATTTTCATTATTGACAGATTCCAAAGCCTTGGGACTTGTAGGAAACTTTTCTGAAATTCTGACTGATGACTGCAGATAAAGCTGGCCTCTATACATTCCTGAATCAACCAGAACATTGTCAATTATGCATTGATTTTTTTAAAAAGGTTTTTAATTAAATAAAATTCATTAATTCCAGTTATTTCTACATATACTACAGAACTCTTGTCAAAGAAGAAACATGCTTGAAGCACTCAAAGATAAACTCAACAGATATTCAACAAAAACAGGGAGGGAAAGTTACACACAAGGTCCATATGATATTTCTCACTGAATAATAGCACATTTTCAGTAATACAGGAAAACTGTTCCAGTAGAAAAATTCAAAGACAGGAAGTCACTGTACTCTCACAAAACAAACAGCTTAGACTAAGTAACTTTCTCAAGAAAGTTTACCTAAATTCTAGAAATATTGCTAACAATTCAGTTAAATACTATCAAAACACACATGACAATTAACAACATACAAATTCAACATACAAATAACAAATACAAATAACATACAAATTCTTGCTTTGCTTTGCATTCAAACCGACAGGTGGGTGGCACATTGTCAGAGCTTAAAGAATTTTATAAGTATTTGATGACAGACTAATTCAAATAATTAGATTCAAGAGTTTTCAAAATTTATAATATTAAAGGCTTTCAATTGCCCAGAAGCACACCAGAATTTTATTTTTTAGATCAGTTGTATAGATGCACTGATAAAAAAGAAATAAACCTAATCTTAAAGAGGGGAGGGGCACAAACTAATACGGATGCAAATACAAATATAGGAAATTATAGACTTTGAGGATATATAACTAACTATATAAGTATATTTTATATGTAATTACATACAAATAATTATATATGTAATACATATATGTAATTACATATAAACAATTATATATATATAAACAGATAGAGTGTTGTCCTGTCACCCAGGCAGGAGTGCAGTGACATGATTATAGTTTGGGGTAGCCTCTAACTCCAGGGGTCAAGCGATCCTCATATATAAACAGATAGAGTGTTGTCCTGTCACCCAGGCAGGAGTGCAGTGACATGATTATAGTTTGGGGTAGACTCTAACTCCAGGGGTCAAGAGATCCTCCCATCTCAGCCTCTGGAGTAGCTAGGATTACAGGTGCATGGCACCATTCTTGGGCTAATGAGTAATTTGAAATCATGTTATATAATGAGAATATTTCTAAGCCTTTCTAATATAGATCTCAGAGAAAAAGAATATGTGACAGTAATTAAAAATTTCAGAATTGGGCTGGGTGCGGTGGCTCACGCCTGTAATCCCAGCACTTTGGGAGGCTGAGGTGGGCGGATCACCTGAGGTCAGGTGCACTATATTCTGGCCAACGTGGTAAAATCTCATCTCTACTAAAAATACAAAAATTAGCTGGGCATGGTGGCAGATGCCTGTAATCCCAGCTACTCAGGAGGCTGAGGCAGGAGAATCGCTTGAACCCAGGAGGCAGAAGTTGTGGTGAGCAGAGATCATACCATCGCACTCTAGCCTGGACAACAAGAGTGAAACTCCATCTCCAACAAAACAAAACAAAACAAAACAAATTTCAGAATTGGACAAATGGAAAAGCAGGAATGGAAATCAAAGTATAAATCTTAGGGGCAACCTAAATCAGACATGATATTAGGATTTAAAACTACCACAGGCACTCCTGAAGTAGGAAGGAACAGTGTAAGAAGACAATCTAGATGTCAATGTATACTATCGTTGGATAAGATACATTTACTCACCCAAGTAAACACTGTTTTCTGTGGCTCCTCTGGCAGCTTCTACAATGTCTTCTTCATCTTCTAAAACATCATCATTAGATGTATAACTTGTATCATCAAAAAGACTGATGGGAATGACTTTCCCATCCTTAAGTAACCAGGCAGATGCAATTGGAGTACAAAACTAAACAAAAATGGAAGAAAGGTCTTAAATAATTCAAGCAGTAGTTATGTAGTTCCAACCCATAAAATACCATTTAAAATCACAAATTTCTAAAAGCACAGAGAACAAGCTGAGAGCCCCAAGTAGTAGTAATTTCATTCCACCCAATCAATAAGTTTGGTCAGACTGAGAGAAGAAGAATCATATTTATAAATCCTCAGTGATGTTAGGTACCTGGTACTCCCATTCCAGATGTCCTCCCTTCTTACTGAATGCCATAACTTTCCAGTCAGCAACCGAAACCTTTATCACTATGTCCATTATGGCAGCTTCCTGTTCTTCCACATCTGAAATAATTTTAGACTCTTCTGTGTTCTCACTGGGCTTAAAGGTGCTTTCAATAAATCCGGCTCTCGTTTCCATGTCTGGAATATACCGAAGTTCAAAGTGGCCAACACTGAAATTCCACCTTAAATTTATAAAGGTGTGTTTTAGAAATTTACATTTAAATAAAGGGACAAAATAATATAGAATTCTTCTAGATTGAAGAAGCAAATACTAAAATTATGTGATGAGAAAAAGAACAAGTCAACATAACCTTCTGGAAAAGAGTGCTCTGCTGATTCACGCCACAAGAGGGCCCACAAGAACTTTGTTCTGATCCTTTAGACACAATGGTTTTGAGGGTTGTGGACTGACTGATGTGTCCTTTACAACAGCTAAGGGACAGATTTTCTCTCAAAAATTTACAAATACTTGTACTTCTACATCAGAGTGATTTTCCCAAAACACATCAATGTCACCTTAAAATGAGGTAGCACACGGTCTGCCTTACCTCTTGATTAAAGGCAGGATACATTTCATTTAACTACAGCAAAATTATGCCCTCATAAACCACTGTAAAAGTCAAGATGAATGAACCAGTCTTAAATTCACACTAAAACATGGCCTCAAAAAGGCAATGTGATCCAGGATACCAAACCTGTGAAGGTCATACCTCCTCAGCCCCAATCTTGGATCTCCACTGAACAAGATGTGGCAAGTCATTTACCCTTTCCTAAGTAAGTTTCAGTAGTTTTATCCATAAAGTGGCAGTAATAAGGTTTCCTCTATAATTAGTAAATTGAAAAATCACTCAACTACTGAGAGTATAGTGTCTTATCACTTAGATATAAAAGGGCATAGTTAAGAATTCTGACATTTATGGAAATAATTATATTTTAAAGAATCATGGATCTTAGACCCCCGGATCCTTCCTATTCTGGTAACTCAAAATTCTGTTAAGTTGGACATCTGCTGCTATGGTAGCTGAGCTCCCGTAAGCACTCAAACACTTAAAAAACAAAATCTAGTCAGGATAAAGAAGGTCAAGTTGTCTGCAAATGCAAAGCCCTATTCATAGTCCAAAGTTGAAAGAATAAATGCATTCTTAACTGAGTTTGAGAAAACAGTTTTCAGGAAAAGAAACTGAATTACATTGCATTGGATCAGACAAAACCCTAAAGTCTGGTTCATTTTCAAAAGATAAAGATGGAATCTAAAGTTATTTTTACTATATAGGCAATTTAAAACTTAAATATTAGGTTTAAAAAAAATCAAGCATTTGATGTAGGATCAACATATCCAATCTAGGTATCACATTTTTTAATCACATATTTAAATATAAAAATTACATAAGGGCGTTCATTATTTAAAGAAGGGAACAGAAAGGAATTAGGCTAAAGAAATGTTTTAATAGTTCAAGAAAATTCAGTAAAATTATTATTTCAAAATTGGGATAATCGGACAAACTATGAAACTACCTACTAGACATAATTAGAGAGTCAAATAGGTTCAAGCTCAAAGAAACACATCAATTTTCTCTTAACATCTTTCTGTATTCAAAGAACTTCGAGGGATGAGATTGCTATACAAAATATCATTAGGCCGGGTGCTGTGGCTCACACCTGAAATCCCAGCACTTTGGGAGGCTGAGGTGGGTGGATCACCTAAGGCTGGGAGTTTGAGACCAGTCTAACCAATGTGGAGAAACCCCATCTCTACTAAAAATACAAAATTAGCCAGGCATGGTGGCACATGCCTATAATCCCAGCTACTTGGGAGGCTAAGGCAGGAGAATCGCTTGAACCTGGTAGGCAGATACTGTAGTGAGCTAAGATCATGCCATTGCACTCTAGCCTGGGCAACAAGAGTGAAACTCCGTCTCAAAAAAAAAAAAAAAATCATTAACCTGAGACTAAACTAATAAATAGTCATCATATGAGAACCCCTGTGGTTACCACATCCTGAAGCATATGGTGAGAAGTTCAGTTCAGAATTTGTTAATAAACATGAAATCATTTTTATTTTAGGGCCCACATTGGATCACCTGACGTTGGGAGTTTGACACCAGCCTGGCCAACATGGTGAAATCCCGTCTCTACTAAAAATACAAAAATTAGCTGGGTGTGGTGGCACGTGCCTGTAATCCCAGGTACTCGGGAGGCTAAGGCAGGAGAATCGCTTGAACCCAGCAGGTGGCGGCTGCAGTGAGCCAATATCGCGCCACTGCACTCAAGCCTGGGTGACAGAGCAAGACTCCATCTCAAAAAAAAAGAATAATATGCTTTTTAGGCACAAACTAGTCAAAAATTTCCAAAAACAGAAGTCTGATAAATTTTGCTATTAGGTGTATTTCTAAACAATACCAACAGCAACACTATCTGAATACACACTTCTCATTGCCACTGCGAGGTCCGACAGCTCTAACAGTTTTTTGGGTACGCTGTAGAAGCAGGATGTCTTCCTCTTGTTCCATTTCATCACTATCCCATTGGCGACAACCCAGAGCTGAACAGATATACCTCACCTGAAAAGACAAAATTAGACACAAAATTAGTAAAAGGATAAACTCATAAGAGATCAGAGATATTAAAGGAATCTATAATTTTTAAAAAGTGAAAGGAAACTAAGGAAATGTGTATGAAGTACTCAAGTAATAAGAAGCATCAGTTAGGTTACTAACTCCTAAAATGAGTTATTTAGAACAACGACAGTACCAATGAATATTTATTTCAGGGAATGATTTTAAGGATTTACATAATTTTAGCCTTACTTTGGAGAATTTCCATGGAATATACAAGAAGAAATGGATAGCTACTTGTGATAGCTTTTCTACAATATCATTAATAAAATTTCAGGTGAGTTTAAAAAAAAAAAATCAACCTTAGAGTTTCCGTATAACAAAAGTGTTTGGTTTTTAAAAATTTGAAACTTTTCTGAGAGCTTTTTGTATTCAAAAGTAACTCCCTCAAGTTTTCACTAAAAGAAAAAAGGAAGACTTAATATGATCCAAACTAAAATCCTCATGAAAAGACGCATACCTTCTACAATACCAGAATTATGTAGCAGCACATCAAATCAGAAAACCAGGTGATCGGGTTCAATCCTGTTGCTTACAGATGAGACTACCGAAGTAAACAGAGATTGAAGTGCTTTGCTCAAAAAACGGCCAGATAGGATGGCATGGCCTCCTCAATACAATGCAGATGCAGGTGGGTGGAGAAGGCAGAAAAGCATCTGCAAGAGCAAGAAAGTGCTATGGGCCTAACACTTAGATAAGGAATTGTTAAAGTTGAAAAACTCAAGAGTAAAAAGACCACGTTTCTATTCTTCCTTATTTTAGTCCAAGTCTGTATATAAACCGTTTACATGTCAAGGTGTTAAAGGGTTACAAAGATTTTTATTTTTTACCTTTTTAGAAAGGATGTTTTTATTTATTTATTTATTTATTTATTTTTATTTTATTTATTTTTTTTTTTGAGACGGAGTCTTGCTCTGTGGCCCAGGTTGGAGTGTAGTGGCGCGATCTCGGCTCACTGCAAGCTCCGCCTCCCGGGTTCACGCCAGTCTCCTGCCTCAGCCTCCCAAGTAGTTGGGAGCACAGGCACCCACCACCATGCCTGGATAATTACTTATTTATTATTTTTAATGATGTCTCACTCTGTTGCACAGGTTGTAGTACAGTGGTGTGATCTCAGTTCACTGCAACCTCCACCTCCCAGGTTCAAGTGATTCTCATACCTCAGCTTCCTGAGTAGCTGGGACTACAGGCTATAGGCGTGCGTGTGCCACCATCCCCAGCTAATTTTTTTTATTTTTAGTAGAGATGGGGTTTCCCATGTTGGCCAGGCTGGTCTCAAACTCCTGGCCTCAAGTGATCCACCCACCTTGGCCTCCCAAAGTGGTAGGATTACAAGCGTGAGCCACTGTGCCTGGTTGAAAGGATGTTTTTAATTAGTTACTCTTGATAATGGATTTATAAGACCCAACCTTAGAAGTAGATTATATTATGATTATATCCTAAGAGCTAATGTTGGAGAAAGTCTAGGTTATTAACAGCATGACTTTGTTGTCAGATAGATCTAAGTTAAATGTGACCCTGGAAGTTTCTGAATCTTTTAAAGTCTCAGTTTCTTCAACTGTAAAATGAGTATAAACTTTCCTCTTGGATCACCTTATTATAGGATCAAACCCTATAAATGAGTAGTGTCAATTATTCTTATCATTAGGATTACTATTAATCTTTAGAAGGTTCTTCATCTGTCAAAAGGTAAAAAAAAAAAAAAAAAAAATTACACTTAGGAAGACTGTGAAGATTGCAAAATAATGTATAAAAAAAAAGCACCTGAGGCTGGGCGCGGTGGCTCCTGCTTATAATCCCAGCACTTTGGGAGGCTGAGGTGGGTAGATCACTTAAGGCCAGAAGCTGGAGACCAGCCTGGCCAACACGGTAAAACCCTGTCTCTACTAAAAATACAAAAATTAGCCAGGCATGGTGGCACGTGCCTGTAATCCCAGCTACTCAGGAGGCTGAGGCACAAGAATCACTTGAACCCACTTGAACCTGAGGGGGTGTGAAATGGGGTGGGGGATGGGGATTGCCATAAGATGAGATCAGCCTGGGCAACAGAGTAAGACTCTGTCTCCAAAAAAAAAAAAAACAAAACAAAACATCTGAGACACAGTAGACTATATTTATGAATTCTCTTCCTCCTGCTATTCTATTCCTGGCTCTGCCATTTATTCTGTTACTAGTTTCCCCTTCCTACCTCACAGTTCTCTTATTAAAACAAATGACAACCTCAGGGAATAATTACAATAAATCTCAACTAGTAATAAGTGTCGTTTAATAAATTACTTTTTCTACCCTAATTTATTCTGATTTCCCCAAAGTAAATTCAGTATTTTCACTTACCTTTCCACTACATGCACTGAGTCCATATGTAGTGAGAGATTTTCCTCCAACCAAAACAACATCATCTCCAAATTTATAAGAAGATTCGAGAAGTGATTCAACTGTGAAAGGAACTGTTTCCATGCTCTCACGGTCTCGGTCCCACTGGAAGAGGCCTCCATCCAGGGAAGGAATAATCATCTTATTCCCAAATACCTAAAACAGAAGCTAACTTTTTAAAAGAGCAATAACATTAATTATTTTTTTTCTTATTTCTTCCAGAAAAATAAAAACGTCCTACCTTTAAAAGAATAATAGTAATTAAGAGCTAGAGTCTTGATCCTGATGTACTCCAGCCTCCTTCTGACTAGCACATGAAGCAGCGCAGTCGATCAACCAGAAGTAATTTAAAGGAACTGCCAATCACTCCCAGGCCCTACACATAGTACTCTAGTAAGGTTTTTCTCAAACTCAGTTTACCATGGGCCAAAAGGGTCCCATAATGGTAGGCTGAGTTACCAAAAGAGAGTTTTATGATCAAGTGAGTTCAAGAAGAGGTTACTATAGGAGCTCTTACAGTCATGAGTATGTTAATGTGTAATATGATTTTCTATAGATAATATATGCAGTATTTTCTAGGGCTATTTTTATCAAGGCCAATTACTGTCATAGACTCAGCTCCAAGGAACACAAGTTTAGAGATATTGATTCAAGTAGTATCCCATCCTTTCTTTTATTTGCTTTCTCAAATCTGCAATGAGCTAGAAGCCTGGTAAGTAAGCTTACTGGTTTTGTGTTCTCAGTCGCCCTTCCTTCTTTTAACAATGCTTATTAAGGGCCTACCTATGGCCTAGCACATTCTGATGGCTGGGATAGATCAGTGAGCAAAACAAACAAATCACTGCCTTTGTGAAGCTTAAACTCTGGTGTCATGAGACAAACAACTTAATAAATAAGTAAATTATATGGGGTATGTTAGGTGATAAATGCCGTTAAAAAAAAATGGAACAAGATAAAGGGAGAATGGTAAATATGCATAGGGTGGAGAGGGGATTATCAATAAAAAGAGCTTAGGGTAGACCCCACTGAGAAAGTAACATTTGGGCAAAGTCTTAAACATGAGAGAATTAACCAGGTCAGGCCAGGTTTTGCAAAGGTTCTTAGATGGAAGTGTACCCATCACGTTTGAAAAACCATAAGGAAAGTGAACAGGCTGAGAGGCAAGGGTGGAGGCAGAGAGAGCAGGCGGAAGGTAAGAGATTAGTTGATAAGCAGTTGAGCTGTTTAAGATAGTCAGGTTTGGGATATAATTGAAAGGTAAAGCCAACAGGATTTCATGGTAGATTCTCTTTATGGCATGAGCAAAAGAAAGGAGTCCAGGATAATTCCAAGGTTTCTGGCCAAGAATATCTGATCAGATATCCTCAGTAAGAGTTTTAGTACGTCTTTGTGACATTGACCTTTGGCATTTAAAAAATTCATAATTTGATCTACATCAACTAATGACACAACTATTTTCCTGATTATCCAGGCTCAAAACTTTAGGAAACAGGAATATGAGAGAAGTAAGAGTTAACAAAATTTTTCTACATAGTTTTTTGTTCTTTAAGTAGCAGACTGCTTTCTTTAAAGGGATACTTACTTGAAAACTCGCATACAGTAACTGAGAGTTCTCATTTGGTGTTCAACTCACACATCCACTTTGCCCCAAACCTGGGGTTTTGGAAGACAGATTAAAAGCCACTATTCTAATTCACTTCTTTCTTTCATTTTCCAGTTCAAATCCTTATTATCTCCTGCCTGAACTACTATAATAGCCTCTTCACAGTTCTTAACTGCAAATTTCCTTAATCTTCTATGTATCTTCCAGATTAATCTCTCTGAGTCAGAGTTAAGCTTGTTATGACACTATTCAAAAATCTTCAACAGCTATTATCTTCTTAATAAAGACCCCAAATCCTAAAGATCCAAAATCCTTTAGAGGACATTCAAAGTCCTCTAAATCTGATCTTAAATAAACCTTTCATCCCTGTCTTTTACTTCTCCCCAAATGGGTAGAAATCAGGCATGGTTATTTAAACATTTAATGTTACTGATATTGTTCATTTATGTCATTGTCAATGTCATTTCTTCTTTCTGGAACATCCTTCTGTACCAACTTTGTCAAGAGAAATCCTATCTGGCCTTCAACCTAGCATCACGTATGTTTTTGCTTTGAAATCTAAGAAAATTTTAGCAATGTAAGTTTGCTGACAAAAATCCTATCATTCCTTTATCTTTCCTTTTTGTTGTAACTATAATCCGAGACACTGTGATATTCTCAAAAATTGTTCACTGAACCTCCAAGAAATACTTACCAGGTCAGCTAATGTTTATATTTATGTTTACACAGTGGCTGTAAAAGTAGTGCACTCATACCCGGTGCCCAAATTGTGTTATCTAATTACATTCTCCACCAAAAGGAACCAGGGCTCCTCAGAGAAATGGCAGATTCCAGGGCTGGGGCAGTGTAGATGCAAGATGAGCCTTTACCATCTTATTCTTTCAAAAAACAAGGATGTGCTTGGAAAGGGTGAGGGCATGCCACTGGTCAAATATGGGACAATTAAGCACCAAAATAGTTAAGTACTGAAGTTTTAAAAATAGAAATTCACATGTTCACACCAATAGCAAGCAGATAAAATAAATAATATATGAGGGAAAAGGAAGGGCTGGAGTTGGAAAAATTAGCATTTTGCCACCATCACAGTAGAGACTGGGTCATACCAGAGTCAGAAATGGTGCTAAATTGAGGTGGAAACTTTGATGAAGAACAGAATATCTACATGGTCTAGAATGTCTCCTTACAGAGTACTTATCATTACAAGAAATTAAAAAACAAAAGTTATATATTATATAGTGGAGATAACACCTTGATTGGATAACCAAAGTAAAAATCATCAATGAGAGTTAGATGCCCTGAGAGAGACTTCATCACCTATGTAGTATTCCAGCCAAGAATGCACAGCCTGAACATCAGGCAAGCACAAAGTAAGGAAAAGTCCATTTTAAAAATAAAATAACAGAGAAACCATATTCTTCAAAAATGTCAATATCTGACAAAGGAAGGTTGTGGGGAAAAAAAAAAACAACTAGATTAAAAGAGGCTAACGTGACAAATGAATGCAATATCTGACCCTAGACTAGATGCTGTACTTGGGGTAGAGGATGCTATAAAGGATATTATTAGGTCAATTGACAAAACTCGAATATGGATGGTAAGGCATTGTATTAACATAAATTGGTAACGCTTATAACTTTTGTAATTACATAAGAGAATATCTCTATTAGGAAGTATACACTGATGTATTTAAGAGTAAAGGGCCATGATGCATATTTAACTTATCCTCAAATATTTCAAGAAAAACAAGTGTGTATGAGGGAATGGGGGAGAAGAGTGACAGTGGGTAAGAGGACGTGGGCAAGCATATAAAGCAGGCAACCTGGTTGGGGTAAGTAAAATCTGAGCATATAAGGGTTTTTGGTTTCTTTTGGTACCACGTTTATTGTGCAACTGTCTGTAGTTTGAAATTATTTCCAAACAAGAGTTTAAAAACAGAAGAAAGGTACTCAAGAGTCTTGTAGGAGCTCTATAATGAAACTCAAGACCATACCATTAAATGAAGGTTTACCATAATTCTAGATACTTAAAGATTCCTAACTGTTACTCTTACTGAAAAAACATTTGATTTTTAGTAAGTTCTCAAGTGACATTGGTATATACCTCACCTAATATTACCTTGGAGTCTTAGCATAACTATTTTATTCTTTGTTTCCTTCTATTTCCTGATAATAGATAACAAATTTTATTCTCAAAAATTAAAACCTTTATTTTTATCTTTTGTAGAATGTCCAACTTGAAGTTGCCATTATAACAAATTTAGGTCACAGTATGCACATACCCTATAATAACAATATGTAGTATTTAGCCTAGATGATCTTCTATTTTGAGTTACTTATCAGATAGAAAATCAAGTATTTACTGTTATCTACCTCCATATTATGTTAAATATTCTAGATTTCTTTACCAGAACACTAGATTCAAATGATAATAAAGTTAAAAATAGATATTTTAATTGGTCATCTCAACAGTAGTATTAGGTTAAAGTATAAACAGAGAAAGCAGGTGTGCATGACTAAAAGAGGAAGAGGAGTAAGTGCATCTGCAGTAAACAGATAGCATTTCTTTTGATTTATTTCCTCTTCCATTAAAAACCTCTTTTCCTCTAAAGCAGTAGCGGGTCCTTAGGGAATACAATGTCTCCTAAGTGCAAAAATCAATTGCCAAACCAATATGGAATAAAATCCATTTTTGCCCTCTCCAAAAGTAAAACCAACCAATCAACCAACAGACTGACCAACCAACCTTATCTTCAATTAAAAATATAGTTTAAAGAACCAAGACTTGGTATGATTGACCATACTGAGAAAACTGCCTTATTTTAAAAGTTAAATGCTCAACAGCATTAACTCAATAAGTGCAAAACACAAACAAGGCATTATGATTCAATAATGAATCATCATGTCATATTTCTGGATTATGATTTTAAAAGTTCACTTTTACATAGCTGCTCTTCACTAATTGGTTGCTTATGAGTCATACACATGGCTGTTGACCTTTGTGCCAATCTTGTCAAGTCTTTCAGGCTGCATATGTGAAAGCAGATGGAGCTTTTCCTTGAGAGCCACAGAAGCAATATATGCATGCAGTTCAGGTACAGAGATGACATCACCCTTCACAATAGCATTACCTCACCCCCTAAGCATAGGAATGAGTCACCCGATAGTCAGCTGCAAATCTCTCGGTAGAAAAAAATGTAGGTTACGGTGATGCATTTTCACATCCCACTGATTTGTTCATGTAAGCAGCTATTTGTTCTGATCCGCTGCTTTGCATCTCAAACTCATTGTGTGACTTGCTTCTCCCTTAAGTCATTTTAAAAAGTCTAAATTTTTGTACTTATTTTCTTTATTTGTTTTTTCCCTGTTTATAATTTAAAATAAAAGGTGCTAGCAAACTCCCAGAGTCTATCTGTGTAATCACAAAGCAGTTTAGTAAAGTAATCCCGTTTCTGTTTCTTAACAAAATCTAAGTGGTACAATGAATACCAGTGGCACCTGCAATCAGAGACTTCCATCTGAAATTAAAATGTGAAAATAAGAACGTTAGTTTTAAAGTGGAAGGAAGGAATTTCATGTGAGAAAATAAAGGAAGTACTACTACTAAAATGAGCACTACCAGTAATAAAAAACAAAAATTCCTCTAAATATAAGAAAAAATGTTTGCCATTTGAGTCTTCCCTATTTTTCTATGCAGCCAACCCCTCTCCCCGACTGACTCACACACTTTTTGGGGTACATTCAACTTTATTTCAATTTGTTATAAAAAATTTCAAGCATATAGAATGTGGAGAGATTAATAAATCCCCATGTATCTACCATCCAGTTTCAACAATTATCAACATTTTGCCAACTGTTCCATCTATCTCCACTCACCTACTCTATATTTGTTTATTGGAGTAAAATCATCAAATTTTTAAATTTCCCCTATTATCTCAAAGATCTACTTTATGATGAGGAATTCCAAGTCTACATATTACATCTGATTCTTTTCCCTCCACAAAGGAGCTTCTTTCACCCCCTTTGTTATGCACTGATTTACTTGAGAAACCAGCTTATCTGTCCTATAGAATGTCCCACAGTCAGGATTGTACATGTCATTTAACTTGCTCCTTTATTTCCTGAAAAGTATGATTAGACTTGGAGCTTTGATCTGATGCAGGTTCAATTATTTTGACAAGAAGACTTCATATCTGGTGCTGTGCACTTCCTATTATAATAGGGGTCTACAAACTAGAGCCCATGGGCCAAATCCAGCCTAATGCCTGTTTTGTAAGTAAAGTTTTATTGGAACACAGCCACACATTCATTCATTTATGTATCTGTCTATGACTGCTTTCTAGCTGCAACTAAAGGCCACATGGTTCCCAAAGCCTAAGATAAGTACCATCTGGCCCTTTACAGGAAAAGTTTGCTGGCCCCTGTGCTATACCATATTAGGAGGCATATAGTGTTTGCATCCCCACTTTTAATGATGTTACTATCAATCACTTGAGTTTGGGGGAGTCAGTCTGATCCCTCCATTTAAAGTGTCCCATCAACTTTTTACCATTTTAGTATTGCTTGATGGCCTATTTCAATAAAAGAACTAGAACAGCAATTTCTAATTTTATCATTCTTTCTGCATTTATTAGTTAGGATTTTTCTTTTTTCTTGTTTTTTTTGTTTTTTGAGATGGAGTCTTGCTCTGTCACCCAGGCTGGAGTGCAGTGGTGCCATCTCGGCTCACTGCAACCTCCGCCTCCTGGGTTCAAGCGATTCTCCTGCCTCAGCCTCCCGAGTAGCTGGGACTACAGGCACCCACCACTATGCCTGGCTAATTTTTTGTATTTTTAGTAGAAACAGGGTTTCACCGTGTTAGCCAGGGTGGTCTCAATCTCCTGATCTCGTGATCCACCTGCCTCAGCCTCCCAAAGTGCTGAGATTACAGGCGTGAGCCACCACGCCTGGCCTAGTTAGGATTTTTCTATAAAGAACTTTCCCTCATTCGGTTTTGGAAGCCAGATTTGCACACACTAGCATTCTGTTGATTAGTGACTCAGGCATTAAACACTCTCAAATCCCAAAAATTGTATCCAGAAGTAACTCACCCACTATAAGACTGAAAATTGAAAAGGGTTCAGGAGACTTAGTGAGACCGGTGTGTTCGCTAACCAGGAAAGAGGGAAAAGGAACACACTGATAGTTAGTGCCCTGATAGTTAACAAAAGCCAAGTTCTGTGTAAGAAGGTAAGAAGCAACAAGGTTTAAAAAGGAGAAGAGAGGGTAAGAAAAAGAGCGTGGCAAGATGCAGATGCACCGAGTGTAGAGATAAGGAAGAATGAACATAGGCCACGAAGAAAGAGCGTGTAAAACACCAATTGTCCTAGAATATTTATTAAAGGGGCACACATCACTATCCCACCTAAGAACCCCAAGGAACATTTCTAGGATAATACAGTAACATGCTTACAACGATGATCCCAAGTAATAAATAAAAAGATACAACTCATTAAGATTGGGAAGATGTGAAATACATGAATACACCATTAATGTCCTCACTTGTAAGTGGGAGTTGAACAATGAGATCACATGGACACAATGAGATCACATGGGACACAACACATACTGAGGCCTGTCGGGGTTGGGGGTTAAGGGGAGGAAAAGCATTAAGACAAACACCTAATGCATGTGGGGTGTAAAACCTAGATGATGGGTTGATAGGTGCAGCAAACCACCATGGCACATGTAAAACTATGCTAACAATTGTTTACTTTTTTATTATCTGGAAGTCTCCTTCATCTAGAACAATTACTTTCTTAGCCATACTAGTTGTTTTGCAAACCAGGGTGGTAGGGCAACAGCACACATCCAAAATACAAAATCAAGATGTATCCACACCAACCAGAGCAGCTGACTGCACCTCATCCAACCCCATCCCCTGGGTCCCTGACTCTACCACTCATTCACTATGTGACGTCGGATAAAAACGAACAATTCACTGTTTTACAGAATGTCTCACGTTCCCTTATTTCACTTGATTCTCAAAGTCACTCTCCACAACTAACTTAAAAGGGATTCCTTTTTGGTCTCCAACCATTGACTAATGCTTTTAACACTTTGGGCATCCACAGGCTTCCTGCTTTTTCCCACTGCTTTCCAAGTTCCCCCAATTGAGAGTGGAAAGCGTTTTCTGATGTTCTGTTTTGCTGAAAACTTTCAATAAGACTAACCAATCAAGGAGTTGTTTGAAGAGGCATTTGCATTATAAGCCAGTTATCTCTAATTATGGAAGTATTTATAAATATTCATAAAGTCTTCACACCAAGTAGCAGATGGGAAAATCTGAAGGAAAGCAGGATAATCTCTAAAATCCTACTGAAACAAATCTAGCATTGAAACACTTTTTCTCTCAATTTTCTCTGACTCATCAGTCTCTCTCAATTTTAAAAATGTTGGACTTTAAAACTTGGTCATAGGTCTTCTCACCCTACTTTCTTTCAAGGTGATTGATCTTCTCAGTTCCCATGACACAAGTGTTTCTAATTTTAATTTCAGCCCAGACTTTCCCTCTGTCAGCACAAGACCCATAAAGTCAAATGCCTTCTTTAGCATCTCTGCTTGGAGAGCTCTCATGGTCTCTCCAAACTCATATCTAGAAAACGCATGTTCTTCCTTTCTATACCTGTTCTTAATTTACTACTAAATCCTCCTTTGCTCTTGTATCTTCATAAAGATCTTCCTTGTTAAACACCCTTTGAATCCATCACTTTACTTCACTCATTTCCACTGTCACCATCCAGTCTATATCATTCCCATCTGGATGACTACCATGCAGTCTCTTAACTAGCGTGGGAGACTAGAAACATTCTCCCAATTTCTGCTGTTGTTCCAGTCCATTTTCTACAGTCAGAGTGATCACTTCCACTTAAACCTTCAATGGTTTCTCATGGCTCAGGATAAAATCTGAAATGCCAAACATAGCTTACTAGACCCCGTATAACCTGGTCCTGGCCTGGCCTACCTCAATGGGCTCATTTCGGCTACTCTCTCCCAACCCTCATTCCTGTTGCCGTCCTCAACTTCTCTTAGTTCCCTGAAAATGCCATGGTAACTCTCACCTCAAGGCCTTGAGATACGCTATTTCCTCTCCCAGAGCAATCCTCCCCTTCCTCTCTACCCATCTCTTGCCTCAGTAACTCCTGATCATACAAGAGAGGCCTTCTTTGACCATCAGGCTAGGTAAGCACTTAAGCTTGTTGGAGTCTTTCTTTGTGCTCTATCCGGCCTTGCGCCAGTTACCACACTCAACTGCATTATTTACACTACAATTATTTCATATTTGCCTCCCTAGCTGGCTCCACACAGTACCTTATAAGTTCTAGGAAGGCAGGAATCGTATCTGTCCTGGGCAGTGCACAATTCTGCATGCCTCCCTCCTGCAATCCAACAATGTTGAATTCAGTTTTGGATGTGTTAAGTTTTGGTGCCTGTGACTATCCCGCTAGGATTGTCCTAGAAGCAGTTTAGGTGCTCAAAATGTGCTGAGTTATGTGCTAAGTGTGCTCTACACAGGATGTCTCTGAGTAATTAATCTCCATAAAGCACATGAAGAATTATCAGTAGAGAAAATACAAATAAATTGGTAAGCATTAAGGTATTTTAAAAAACATTAAATTTGGAAAGAGGGAAGACGTAAGTACAAAGATCTAGGGTTGAGTCTCAGCTTTACTACATCAGACAAATCTCTGAACCTTTTTGATCTCCAATTTTATCATCCAAAAAATTAGGGTTAATAAGAATATTTACTTCACAGGGCTATGTAAATGACTAAGTAAGCATAGATACCACTTTACAAACTATAAAGTGCTACTCAAACAACAGTTTATGATCCAGGGCTGCTTACTTTGAACTTCTAAGGTAACTTGTGTGTGTTTATGTGTATATATACATGTATACTTAGTTAAAAGCAAAAATATAAACTCAATCTAGCTCATGTGACTACCTATAATTCATCATGAGCTTTATTTTATTCTCTATTGGAAACTTCAGGAGAGAACTATTATTCATTAATACAAAATTTCAAAAATAACAAAAGCTTTTTGAATTCTAGAGAATACCTGCTCCAGAAGTAAATTAAAGGGGAAAGCAGACAGAAAGCTTAATTATGCAAAGTCAGTTATTTCTTTCTCAAACATGGATTCACATCTGTTTAAAAACAAGGCCTCAAAACCAAATAAAGATTAATTCAATGTAGAATTAAATATCTCAAACTGCTGCAGTTTTTGATTTATCAGAAAGCTCTACCAGGCCTAAAATTCTTTGACTGTAACATAAAAACTCTAATGCATTGAAAGAACTTTATTAATCAATAAGGACAATCAATGCTAAAGAAAAATTAACACATATATGTTTGTATATTTTAATTCTTCAAAAATGATACACTTGAATGGAACATAAACAGTAAATCTTAATTAACCAAAATGAGCAACTGACTACATTACTAGACGTCAGAATTGACTATTTGTGACTTAAAAAAAAAGAGATGCTTCAATATTATTGTATTACAGAAACATATATTTTTACACCTCCCTGGAAACATTGGGGAAAGTAAAAGGAAGACTGTTTGATAAAAGTAAAGGGTCTCCAGGAATGGTACCTGAAAGACAAGGGAAGGGGCATCACCATTAGATGATGATGCCCTAAAGGGAGGGGTAATGAGATCGTTCAGCAGATTCGTGTATTAGTCAGAATGCATCCCAAGTGACATGCTATATGCTTAAATGTTGAGAAAAACTCTGCAATGATTTAGTATTTATTATCTTCAAAAACTGTAAATTAGTATTCAAGAGCAGAGAAATACCAAGTAGATAACTGTTTAATTCTTTTTTTCACTAATTTAGTCAACCTACAAAACAAACTGCCTCAAGGAAAACTACCAGACTAAGCATACTTCTCACAGTCATGATAAAAGACCACTGATCTTAATAACTATCTCTGCCTTCACCTAGATTAATGTATATTCATGACATAAACAATGTACATGAAGAGTCAATTTCCTAAAAAAATAAATAAAAAAAAAAAAAAAACAGGACCAAATAAGTTTCTCCTTTGGTGACGTGCAATGCTGGGATAAATTAGCTTAGTTCACAGCACTACTTTCAGCCATGCTAAGGGATTAATACAACAAAATCAAATTAAAGCACTGTTTCATTTCTATAATTAAAAGAAAAGCAATTAACCCAGGCAATTATTTAAATATTGGCTTGCTACATGACTGACAGCTACGCTTCAAAATAAACTGCCATCTTAGATGACACAGACTCAAAATGTGCTAGTTTGCGTACAATGAAAAACTGCAAAACAACTTGGACAGCTTTCAGTATAAGTAAGAGAAGCTTGAAAAGAGATTACAGATTCCCTTTTAATAAACCCTTAAAAGGGTCTACTAGTAGACTCTTTCTGAACAAATCAGTAACCAGTAAAGCTGTACCCTTTTCAAAAGCAGTCCCACTTTTCAAAGCCCTTATATTAGTGGAATGCATGCAGTCTGATGTGGGGAGGGGGAGGAGGCTGGAGAGCACCAGCATCAGAGCTGTCTGTTTCTGCACCTGTCTGAAACAGAAAGGCGGTGTCCCTTGGGGAGAAACATGCCCAAAATAAAGCAAAACCCCAAACCTTATCTAAGTTTAGACGTTAGAGTTGTTTGTTCTTCTTAAGAGGAAAAAAGGGGCATCTTTAACAGAAAACCAAAACAGAAAACAAATATGGTATCTCTAAATAAAGAAAAGATAAAGGTATTCATCTAAGTACAAATTAGTTATATATACACAATAACAATATGCTTTCTGGATAACAATAAGGAAGGTCTTCATATTTAAAAAGGAGTTCCAAGACATAAAGAAGTAGATAGTTCAATCTACTTAGATTTGGTGAAGTGATCCAAATGTAGCCCAGAGATCCTAAAGAAAAAATGATGCTCATGTGTTACAAAACAAAATTTTAAGACAATCAGTGGGGAACCACAGACAAATTTCCTTAGTGCTTTGTTCCAAGGTTGAATCTGAATACAAATTACTAGAGGAAAGCAAATCAGATTTCATGTCAGGTGGTCCTTCTGAAAATTAAAAACAAAGTTCTTAGCTACCATTAACTGGCAAAAATATTATGCTTAGAACCTCAGCATATCTGTTAAAGCTAATACAGTGAACTTTAGGTGCATCATTTATTCTAAGACACACAAACATGCACCCTAACGGTTTTAGCTTATGTATCCACACACTTTTCAGGAGATAATGGCAAATGAGATGTGTGTCCCAAGGTACACAATTCATACAATTCATTCTAAATATAATGTAAAACATCCTGTTCTTAATGGAACTGTCAATTTCCCTTATCTTCCAGGAGCTTATTTTTTTCATTGACATAATCAAAACCCCACTAAAGCAACAAAAAACACTATTTTATAAGCCTTTTGGATCAGAAAAGGTTAAGAACAACATCAGAGCAAGCCAGGAGGCAAGTATGTACCTAATGGTAATTCCTAGTGAATTTGTTCTTTGTTTTCAGAAGAATCCTTAAATGCAGTAAAAGCGAAAGTTCAAAAATTTCTCCAGATAATTTACTTGGGTGTTTCATGCATGTGACTGTACCTGATGCATGAAGTTAGATTATCTTTAGAAATGTAGTCCAATCCTATAATTTTACAGAGAAGGAAATTAAAGCTCTACTGATTAAATAATTTAGCCAGTTCACACAGTAAGTTAATGGAAGAATTATGACTAAAACTGAAGCTCCTGAATCCTAGGCCCTCCTCCACAATACCACACAGTCTAAAAAGTTCCTGTGTGGCTTTATTATTCCAGCAAAAGTACATGTGATCCACAATCAATTCCTTTATCAATAACTTAAAAATTGTTATACAGTCTATCAAATCCTTTATCCTTCAGCTTCTCAGATTAATAAGTAACTTTGATAGTTGCAGAGAATACCTCTTCTCTGGTCTTCTGAGTTGAATCTGTTTCCTCTTCATAAGACAGGGTTGTGCTATGTGGCCCAGGCTGGCCTCAAACTCCTGGGCTCAACTGGGCTCAGCCTCCTGAGTAGCTGGGACGACTACTCAGGAGGCACGTGCCACTGCACCCAACTTTCATACCACTCTTGATGAAAGCTTGGAGGGACTGACATTCTAATACAGGAGTCCCCACAGGAAGCCATGAACCTATTTATTGTTACCTGGAGGTGACACCTGCTATATATCCATGCCAGCTCTTTCTGCTTGCTACAACTGGCCCTCTTCCCTACACCAGCCTTTACAACCAAACACACTGGGTTTCTGAGAGAAGAAGTTAACTACTTCTCACAAAGTTAACTATTATGAAGGTTAAGGACCTTAAGAAAACACTGCACTGGATGCATTTTGAAGGTAGTATTACTCTATGCATCCAATTCACAGCATTTCAACTGGCAGTTTTTGATTTTTTTTTTTTTTTGAGACAGGGTCTCACTCTGTCACCCAGGCTAGAGGGCAGTGGTGTGATCTGACCCACTGCAACCTCCGCCTCCCAGGCCCAAGCAATCCTCCCACCTCAGCCTCCCGAGTAGCTGGAACTACTGGTGCATGTCACCACACTCAGTTAATTTTTGTAATTTTTTTTTGTATTTTGTATGTTTTGTAGAGATGGGGTTTCGCCATGTTGCCCAGGCTGGTCTTGATCTCCTGAGCTCAAGCAATCCACCTGCCTTGGCTTCCCAAAGTGCTGGGATTACAGATGTGAGCCACCGTGCCCGGCCTTGATGATCCTTTTGTGGTGTTTTGTCCAACTTTTTTTTTTCTAAATCTGAACTGAACAAATGTTCAACTTTTGAACATAACTTCTAGATGCTAAGCAGCACACACCTTGCTGAATAACAGATGACTCATGCTCACAATACATTCTTCTCTTCTTGCTAATATGTTTATAATTTCACAAATATTCTTATATTTCTATCATAAACCAAATAAGTAATTTTCAAAGTATGGTTTGTGGACTCTTTCAGGGGTGCAAAATAGCAAACAGTTTTCAAGCAAGGTGTGATTTGCCTTTTCACTGGGTTGTTATTTGCCCTGAAGGTATAAAAGCAATGCTGACTAAAACTGCAGGTGCCTTGGCACAATTCAGGAACCAAACTAAGAACACAATGGTATTCTTCACTGTCATACACCTGAAGTAAAAGGAAAAAAACAGAGACAGTTGCACTTAAGAATGTTCTTGATGAAGCAATAAAAATGACTGATTTCATTAAATCTTGACCCTGAGTACACATCTTTTCATTATTCTGCATGACTAATTATGAAGTATGTAACAAGCCTTTCTTCACATGCTAAAGCATGTCTTGAGGAAAAACACTTCTGGAACTGAGTTGTGAGCTGAACTAACAGCTTTGTTCATTGAGCTCCAATTTTACTCAAAAGTCAACTGAGAAAAATCATGATTATAGGACTTGGGTATCTGGTAGACATTTTCTAAAAAATGAACAAAGTGAACTTTTGACTTCAAAGAACATATCTGACAGTATTTGTGATAAAATTTACGTTTTCAGGTGAATTCTAGAATACTGGAAAACTTGGGCCAGGCGTGGTGGCTCATGCCTGTAATTCCAGCACTTTGGGAGGCTGAGGCAGGAGGACAGCTTGAGCCCAGCAGTTCAAGATCAGCCTGGGCAACATAAGAAAACTCCATCTCTACAAAAAATAAAAAAAAGTAGCTGAGCTTGGTGGCAAGCGCCTATAGTCTCAGCTACTTAGGAGGCTGAGGTGGAAGGATTGCTTGAGCCCAGGAGTTGGAGGCTACTGTGAGCTATGATCACACCACTGCACTCCAGCCTGGGCAACAGAGCAAGACCCTGTCTCTAAAAGACAAAAAACAAAACAAAACAAAAAAACTTGCATCTGCCAATTTTCTCTACAGCTTCCCAGTACTCACCAACTTTTCAGATGAGATCAGTGGTTAACAGCAAAAATTTGATTTTTAAAAAATATTCCATAAGGAAATATGCCAATATTTAAAAGATCTGTGTAACTCAGTCAATATTTTCCAAGTTATAAAATCATGCATGAGTAAAAGGCAAGACAGACCAATGGATGTTAGTGTTCAGAGTATAAAATGTTCATTAATATGTTTTCTGATTCCACACTGCAGCTAACCTTTAAAAAACTTCCACTTGTTCTGGCAGAGTATTAAAAAAGAATGGCCTCAACTATTTGAAAAGGCTACTAGAATATTCCTCCCTTTTCCAACTACATTTGTATGTGACTGAATTTTCTTCTTTATGTAGTTAAATCAAAACAACAATGCAATATTTTTAAGGCAGAAGCGGATACAACTGTCTTCTATTAAACCAGAAATTTAAGAGACTTGCAAAAATGTAAAATGCCACTTTTCTCATTAAATTTTTTGTATTAAAGAATATAGTTATTATTCGTAAAAATGTTATGCTATTGTGGAGTAGGTTTACTGTTATTTCTTTAATAAAATAAATGTTTTTCAAACATTTGTTTTAGGCTGGTCGTGGTGGCTTATGCCTGTAATCCCAGCACTTTGAGAGGCCAAGGTGGGAAGATCACTTGAGCCCAGGGGTTCGAGACCAGCCTGAGCAATATTGAGACTCTCTCTCTACCAAAAAAAAAAAAAAAATTAGCTGGGCATGGTGGTGCATGTCTATAGTCCCAGCTACTCAGGAGGCTGAGGCAGGAGGATTGCTTCAGCCCAGGATTCAAGGCTGCAAAGAGATATGACCACACCGTTGTACTCCAGCCAGAGAAAAAGCTCTTTGGAGCTTTCAATAATTTTTTAGAGTATAAACAGGTTCTGAAACCAAACAGTCTGAGAACCACTGTACTCTATGAATAGCCTGAGTTTGTAAAGAAAGGGAGGTATATACAAGGTGGCAAAAGGGCTTCAGAGCAGGCAGAATGGAGTACAGTCAGGCAAGCCTGGGCTCAGTTCCAACCTCATCATATATATAGCCAGTCAGCAACCTCAAGCAAATTTATCTGAGCTGCCATTTCCTCTTTACAAAATGGGACCAACGTAGTAACCTCAGAAGGGTTACTATGAGGATTACACTGTGTAAGGAGCATCGAGTATATGTTACAATGCTGGGAACAACATTATATCATCAGTATCTCTACATATTAAACATCCACTCTCAAGAAATGGTCCAAGAATTTGAGGCAGCAGTAAAATCTAGTTAATCTATCATGTTATCACAGCTGTTTCTATGCCTTCAGATTTTTTTTTTTTCTATGAGGTAGAAAAATAAAACCTAGATAATGCAAAGAGGTATCAGGATTCTTTTCTTTTTTTTTTTTTTTTTGAGATGGAGTCTCGCTCTGTGGCCCAGGCTGGAGTGTGGTGGCGCAATTTCGGCTCACTGCAGGCTCCTCCTCCCGGGTTCCCGCCATTCTCCTGCCTCAGCCTCCCGAGTAGCTGGGACTACAGGCACCGCCACCACGCCCGGCTAATTTTGTGTAATTTTAGTAGAGACGGGGTTTCACCGTGTTAGCCAGGATGGTCTCGATCTCCTGACCTCGTGATCCACCCGCCTCGGCCTCCCAAAGTGCTGGGATTACAGGCATGAGCCACCTGCCTGGCCCAGGATTCTTTTCTTGCATGAAAAGCAATCCGTGAGCTTTCTGAATAGGCTTTCAATTCAACATTTCTCTTGTTGTTGTTGTTGTTGTTTAAGATGGAGTCTTGCACTGTCGCCTGGGCTGGTGTGCAGTGGCACAATCTTGGCTCGCTGCAACCTCCGCCTCCCAGGTTCAAGAGATTCTCCTGCCTCAGCCTCCCGAGTAGCTAGGATTACAGGCACCCACCACCACGCCTCGCTAAATTTTTGTATTTATAGTAGAGGCGGGGTTTCACTATGTTGGCCAGGCTGGTCTCAAACCCCTGACCTCGTTATCGGTCCTCCTTAGCCTCCCAAAGTGCTGAGATTACAGGCATAAGCCACCACGCCCAGCCTACAATTCAACATTTCAAAGCATTCTATCCAAAAGATCTAGGATTGGGGGTGGGTGGGTGTGAGAGAGGACACTAAAAACAAGGGAGCCCTAATAAACCATGGAAAATGGTGCGAACTAAGGACAGTAAGAAAGTTGAACTCTAGTTTTAAAAACAGCTAACATAACTGCTATCTGTAAGAAAATCTTCAAATACAACTAGCTGCTTATAACTCAAACACTCTTACTAGCACTCAGGTTATTACAACTATTTGCACTCTACTTTGCCATACCATGCAACTTATCTTTTTGTACCTATGTATATTTGTTTGCAAGCACACACATGCTTTGAACCACTACAACACACTGATATTACCTCAGATGTAAGCAGCTTACAATCTTCTCATTTTGCTGATCGTCTATGTCTAGTTTAAAAATAAAGTAAAACATGCATACCCAAGCATAATCCCAACAGAAGAAAAATAAACAAGTTTATTTTAAGTAGTAATTCACTTGAATACCATACTCAATTATAAACAATGTAATTTACAATCAAATTGCTATTTGCATTAATAACTCATAATACAATAGAAGTTCTCTATTCTCAAAATATATTTTCAGTATACTGAGAAAGAGTAGCCACCTATAAAGTCTACTCAGGGTTTAGCACACAGCAAATGTGGAAATTTGGCAGTGTTGTTTCCTTAAGTATCAGTTTGGGTGCACCAGAAAAGATTTGGGCTAGGTTTACTGGAAAGCACAGGAAAGTCTGTTATTATAGATGGGTCACTGATAACAGTTTCCCATTGGAAAGTTTGGTCACCAATATTCAGATCATTCTCAAACCCCTCATGTAAGATTTCGTCTTTTCCATACTTAATATCAGCTAGGAAGCTTTTTAAAGAAAAAGACTGATGACAAAACAGAAAAAAGACTACCCTAGGGAGTGTCCTACAGGAACAACTCGATATAAAAGAAGGCCACGGGCATTCTGGAAAACAGAGGTGACTGCTTCAATGTCAGTAGTCACCACTCAAAAGATGGACTCATTCTTAAATAATTTAAACAACAGACTAAAGCTCCAGAAAAGGAGAGAGACTTCCTCCATCAGAATTGAAACTAAAGGTGAGGAAAATCAGCTTCTCTTATTTAATCTCCCCCATCTATACCCCATGAAGGCAGGCTGTGTCCTCACTTTATTGATGAGAGCAACTAAAACTCCGAGGGGCTGGAAGTCATGTGCCAGAGTAATTTCGGAAGTGAGGTCTCTTTGAATCTATGCTCTTTCCCCTCTACTATTCTAGAGTTCCAAATTATTAAGTATAGATTTTCTGCAAATAATCAAATTTGCCTGGAATTACATTACAAAAAAATTTCAGATGAATTCTGTTTATAATTAGGGAATAATAATTTATGGGATTTTGCAGCACAGATTTCTAAGTAGTAAAATTCAATAAAGTTTTTATTTATATTTATCTTATTATTCCTAGAGACCTTGTGATGATAATAAACAATCATTTATAGCTCAGATAATGTGCTATGCTGATATGGCAGATAGGATCCTCAGCTGCTCACTTATAGGATTAACTCATTTAATGCCCCAAGTAATCCTAAGAAGATGTTATTATCCATCTCATTTCACAAGAGGGGAACTGAGGAATAGAAAAGTTAAGTAATTGCCCTAAAAGGGACACAACCTATAAGAGGCAGATAGGCCTCAAACCTGGGCAATAGGGCCCCAAATTTCTTAATATCAGCAATTACTCATTAGAATTAAGTTTTCCAGTCAACACTTAACAGAAAATTCTTACCTCTGGTTTGCTAAGGCTGGATGACACCAAGGAACCGGATCCCACGTCCAAATCCCACTGCTTTTTACCATGATTTTCAGGATCCAAGGCAGCAATTCTCCCATCTAAAGTGCTGATAATCACTAGTGACCTGTAAATATTAAAAATATTTTTAAAATTAAACAGGTATCTAAGATATTGGGCACTTATCCCACATACTCAAAAGAAAACCAGCCCATGTCCAGGCCTCTATTAGTAGAAAGGAAGAGGGGGCCTTCTACCACTCTTGCCACCACTGTCTTTGGACCAAGACAATTTCAATACGCCCTTTATCTGTTTATGTCACTTATGAAAAGCCCCTGACTCATAGGTCATCCTTCATTCCACACTCTAATTCCCATAAGGAACACAATGTCCCCTGGTATGTCCTCTTCTACCTGCCTACCTCCTGAAAGCCCTTCCCCTGAAACACTGTCTTCCCTGAACGTTCACTTACCTTCTTGCTCTCATAGAAACCGGGCTTTCCCTGAGGACATCGCTGCCCTACAGAAGCATAACCCTTGCTCAGAATGGGGTAAGTGGATTCCATGTATCTTGTTGCCATTTCCAGACCACTTTTTTCCTCTCCTCTCTGAAAATCCTCAGGATCAGACTGTTTTGTCCATTACCCCTCCCAGTAGACATCTAATTTACCCTTAGGTAACTAGCCCCATCCTGGAAAATTTCAGCTGCTGGTTAGCTGTCACTACCTAACATATTTAACATACTTCTGTCTCAATTCTTTGGGTTTTCATTATCTGTCTACCTTGCTTCAGCTGCTCCTGTGGTCAGACACTAGACCTTGTCATTACAAATCACCGCAACCCCCTAACCACCAATCCCTCTCTTCACCTCACTTCCTCTACTTCCCTGACTGCAACAAACTTCTGACCCCACCAGAACCTACAAGCCTGATACTACAACCTTCACTACCACCATGCCCTCACTTCTTTCTTAACCAGTTAAAATCCTACAGTCCTTCATCTTAAGTACTACTTTGCACACACCTCAACTCCCTACCCTGCCTCTCACATGTCACACTCTGGAAGAACTGGTTAAAGTCAATCTTCTCCCCTTTCTCACTCCTACATCTGTGCAGTTGAATGTATCTCAAGAGAAACATACCACGTTGACTATCCTCACTTTAATTAATGACCACCAACCTCAAAAAGGCTACTAACAATGCTCAGCAATCATAACACCCTTCCCTAATCTATCCATTATGCCACTGAACGATGTTAACCATTTCATGTCTCCCCGCTCCTCAAACTTCTGATACCAGCTCTTTCAAGCTCACACATCTTGGTGACTGTGCTTCCTATTTCATGGAGAAAAACAGGAGAAATCAGCTTGTTTCCCCCCACCACCTCTATCTATTCATCAGTACCTGGACCATGAGTTCCACCTTCCCTCCTGTTAGTGCAAGTGAACTGTCCACACTCCCATATACTGCCAACACCTCCAAGTAAGCAACAGAGCTCTCCCTTAGGCATTTGTGAGGTCTTGCTCCTGCAAATGTCTCCTGTCCCTCCCATACCATCAATCATTCCCTCTCTACTAGAATATTCCCATCAGCATTTGCTATAAACTGAACTTTTGTGTCCCCGCCAAAAATTCACAAGTTGAAACCTAATCCCCAAGGTGATCGTACCAGGAGGTGGGGCTTTGGGAGGTGATTAGTTCATGAAGGTGGGGTCCTCTTATGAGTAAAGTAAAAGCAGCCCCAGAGACTCCCTCACCCCTTCCACCATGTGGGGAATTAGTGAGGAATCAGTCTTCACCAGATACTGAATCTGCCGGTACCTTGATCTTGAACTTCCCAGTCTCTAGAACTATAAGAAATAAATGTCTGTTGTCTATAAACCACCCAGTCTATAGTATTTTGTTATAGCAGCATTCAAACCTGCTACTATTTTCCCCAACTTAAAAACCAAACTAGATCAAACAAAATGAATCTGTCTCCCACCTCGAGCATCCAATCTATTTCTTGCCCCTCTGCAACAAAACTCCTTGAAAGAGTTGCTATATACTGTCTCTAAATCTCCTCTTCCCCTTCTATGTTGAACTATTTCTAATCAAGTTCTTGCCCCTGTCATCTCACTGAAATGGTTTTTGTGAGAGTCAACAATGATCTTCACACTGATAAATCCCATGGTCAGGTCTTGCTTCACTTGACCACCCAGCAGCACCTGACCAGCCATTCCTGCCCTCCAAGAAACACACTCTATATGGCTTCCAAGACACCACGCCTTATTTTTCTTTTTTTTTTCTTTTTTTGGACTCAGTTCTATGCTATTCTCTCTCAGTTTCATTTTCTGGTTCCTTCTTATCTTTCCTATCTCTTAAAATAGTCTCTACCTACATGTGACTTTTTTGGTGATCTCATCCAGTCTCATAGCTTTAAATACCATCTATATCCTGGCAACTCCCAAATTTATATCTGGTTTCAGGCCTCTCCCCTGAACTGCAGACATACATATCTAACCACCTACCTGATTTAGATTGTCTAACAGGCTTCTCAGAGTTCGCATATCCACAGACAGACTCCCCCAACTCTTCAAATACATCATGCAAAATTTTTGCTTAAGGCCTTTGAATCTACTGTTCCTTCTGCCTGGAACATACACCTCCAGCTACAGAGCAGACTCTCCATAAATTATTTATTTATTTATTTATTTTTTGAGACATAGTTGCACTCTTGTCGCCCAGGCTGGAGTGCAATGGCGTAATCTCAGCTCACTGCAACCTCTGCCCCCTGGGTTTAAGCAAGTCTCCAGCTTCAGCCTCCCAAGTAGCTGGGATTACAGGTGCCCACCACCACACCCGGCTAATTTTTATGTTTTTAGTAGAGATGGGGTTTCACCATGTTGGCCAGGCTGGTCTCGAACTCCTGACCTGAGGTGATCCACCCACCTCGGCCTCCCAAAGTGCTGGGATTACAGGTGTGAGCCACTGTGCCTGGCCTAAATAGTTGTTTAAAGGATGACTTGTACAGTTGTTCTAGGAATTCATTAGGTGTATTTATCAGCTATAAAGACCATGCACATTGTAAGCATGTATAGTTATATTCCTGGTTGGGAGTACAAGATGCCACTTTATCTCTTCTATATCACTTGATGCACAATGTATATAAATTCAAAGTAAAGCCGCAAGTTGACCAAGACAGACATGTTCAAGTAAACCCATTTGAAACCCTTCAAAGAGCAATTAATTTAGTTTCCAAACTCTACACTAATTCTAATTTCGAATTTTTTGAATGGTAACTTAGTCTGAGTTGTGAAAGGAAAGACCTTGCCATCCTACAAACTCAAGTAATTTTAGATAACAAACCAAAAGAGAACCATCCAACTTCTTGCCCTCCATGTCATCCTTCTGCTTTCTAAAGAAATTAGGGGCCGGGCGCGGTGGCTCAAGCCTGTAATCCCAGCACTTTGGGAGGCCGAGACGGGTGGATCACGAGGTCAGGAGATCGAGACCATCCTGGCTAACACGGTGAAACCCCGTCTCTACTAAAAAATACAAAAAACTAGCCGGGCGAAGTGGCGGGCGCCTGTGGTCCCAGCTACTCGGGAGGCTGAGGCAGGAGAATGGCGTAAACCCGGGAGGCGGAGCTTGCAGTGAGCTGAGATCCGGCCACTGCACTCCAGCCTGGGCAACAGAGCCAGACTCAGTCTCAAAAAAAAAAAAAAAAAAAAAAAAAAGAAATTAGGAGTTGGTAAAGCAAAAGGATACTTTGAGTAAGAAATTTATTTTATAACAAAGAGTATAAAAATTCACACCTTGGATATACCACTTTATAAAACAATGTAATCTAATTAATTTAGAGGTCAACAGTTAACAGCCAAGTTAACTCTTTCCTAGTCCCATTGTAGAGATGTTTCATTTTTCTATTCAAGAATCATTAACCACAAATAAATGGCTGAATGAAAAAAATTCTAATTGAAACAAAATTTAGTGTAAGCAAACAGTGTTGACCCATGAAAAATCAAGGAGACCATCAGAACACTTCAAATACGATTTTTCTTTTAAATTCAGGACAAACTCTTTTTTTCCCACTTAGACATTCTATTTACAACAGCCAGAAAAAGCGATACTTTTTCTGAATATGTTGCTAGTTGTGTGCTAGAGGTATATTCAGAGAATAAAATTCTAGCTCTCATCTTCAAAACAAAAATTCAACAATAAAATCTGGATATGTGTGTCGTGTGTATGAGAACATGTTTTAATATAATCGGGGATTTAATATTTAACTATTCTTTCACTGAAAACCTGTCATGAGGGGATACTTAAATGAGTCAAACATTCTGTTTTTTGGCCCATGTGTTCTGCTTTTAAAAGTAAAATATTTTCATTAACTATTATGTTTAGGCAGTATGTGACTATTTCAGCAATATTTAAAAATACAAACACGGGCAGGAACAATTAAGTATCTCACTTTTGACTGGGTATAGTGGCTCACACCTGCAATTCCAAAACTTTGAGAGGCCCAGGCAGGAGGACTGCTTGAGCCTAGGAGTTTAAGACCAACCTATGTAACACAGTAAGACCACATTTCTATTAAAAAAAAAAAAAAGTTTTTAAAAAATTAGCTGGGCACGGTGGCGCAGGGCTGGAGTCCCAGTGACTTGGGAAGCTGAGGTGGGATGATCACTTGAGCCCAGGAGTTCGAGGCTGCAGTGAGCTATGACTGCGCCACTGTGCTCTAGCCTGGAGGACAGAGTGAGACCCTGTCACGAAAACAAAATAAAAAGTATCTCCCTTTCCTTCTTAACGGCTATTGATACTTAATCTAGTTCTTAGATCTGAGTCAGGTACCCTTAATTATTTTAACCCCTTGAAATGGGGTAATAGCATATCCCCTAACAATTCTGTCAGGTATCAAAAAAAAGGTATTCCTCCTCTCTTGCATTACAAGCCAGCTGTAATATTCATTATGGGCTCCTCCCCACAAGCACGTCTCTGGAATGGAGGCTCCCCTTCTGCTGTGGCTGGAATTAAGAAACACCACCGAAGCAATGAAGATTTGCTACTATACCTAATCACAGTCTAAGAGAGAGGTGCTCATTAGAGAGAGGTGCTCATCAAGAAAAACATCAAGTAGATACATATTGCTGAAAAACAAAGTCCTCAGGCTGAATGCAGAGATGACCAGAGGATAGCAACGAGATACAGCATTTAGTGCACTATTCACAAGAGCAAAGACATGAAATCAGCCTAGTGCCCATCAGCAGTAAACTGGATAAAGAAAATGTGGTACATATATACCACAGAATACTAAGCAGCCATAAAAAGATGAAATCATGTCCTTTGCAGCAACATGGAGAGAGCTAGAAGCCACAATCCTAAGCAAATTAACACAAGAACAGAAAATCAAATACTGTATGTTCTCACTTATAAGTGGAAGTTAAATATTGAGCACATATGGACATAAACATGGGAGCAACAGACACTGCAGACTACTGGCAGGGGGTGAACTGAAAAACTACCATTGGGGCCAGATGTGGTGGCTCATGCCTATAATCCTAGCACTTTAGGAGGCCAAGGCAGGCAGATCACGAGGTCAGAAGATTGAGACCACCCTGGCCAACATGGTGAAACCCCATCTCTACTAAAATTAAAAAAAAAAAAATTAGCTGGGCTAGGTGGTGCATGCCTGTAGTCCCACCTATTCAGGAGGCTAAGGCAGGGGAATCACTTGAACCCGGGAGGCAGAGGTTCAGTGAGCTGAGATCGTGCCACTGCACTCCAGCCTAGCAACACAGCGACACTTCACCTCAAAAGAAAAAGAAAAACTACCATTGGGTACTATGCTCACTACCTAGATGTAATATACTATGTAACAAACAGCACATGTACTTCCTGTATCTGAAACAAAAGTTGAACTTAAAAAAAGATATGGCATTTATAACAAACACAGCCAGGTGTAGTGGCTTTCCTTTGCAAACCCAACACTCAGGGAGACTGACGCAGGAGAACTGCTTGGAGGGCCAGGAGTTTGAGACCAGCCTGTGCAACATAGTGAGACTCCAAATGTACTCAAAAATACTTTAAAAATTAGCCAGGTATGGTGGCGTACACCTGTAGTCCCGGCTACTCAGAGTCTGAGGTGGGAGGATAGCTTGTGCCCAGGAGGTTGAGGCTGCAGTGAACTGTGATTGCACCACTGCAGTCCAGCCTAAGCGCTAGAGCGAAATGCTATCTTCAGAAAGAAGAAGAAACATAAACAGAGATAAAAAGTGAAAAATGAACACCTCCCAAAACAGGAAGAATATAAGGTTATTTATCTCCCCAAGACCGACTTGCCCTATTTTGAGGGTTCCATGATCAAGATGAAAAACTCTTGGCCGGGCGCGGTGGCTCAAGCCTGTAATCCCAGCACTTTGGGAGGCCGAGACGGGCGGATCACGAGGTCAGGAGATCGAGACCATCCTGGCTAACACGGTGAAACCCCGTCTCTACTAAAAAATACAAAAAACTAGCCAGGCGAAGTGGCGGGCGCCTGTGGTCCCAGCTACTCGGGAGGCTGAGGCAGGAGAATGGCGTGAACCCGGGAGGCGGAGCTTGCAGTGAGCTGAGATCCGGCCACCGCACTCCAGCCTGGGCGACAGAGCCAGACTCAGTCTCAAAAAAAAAAAAAAAAAGAAAAGAAAAACTCTTAACTTATTCAAGAACTGAAGGAACTGCAGAGACAGCTTTCCAGTGGAAAGAATCATAGCCTAAGTCAGACCTGGGTGTACATCCCAATGGCTCTGCTCTTATTCTCCTCATGGCTTCATTTGAGTTATTTTTCCATAGGCAAAATATGGCTATTTCACCTATCTCAGTGTAACCCAAGTGTACCTGATCATAAAAATAATCTGGAGTGCTTGTTAAAAACCATTAAAGGTTCACACGTCTCATCCTAACAGGGAGACTGAGAGAATGTAGCCTAACAAGCACCCCAGGTGAGTCTCATAAGACCAGTTGTCCAAACACTGTTTTACCTTAGCCATTTCCATAGAGAAAAATTAAATTTATGACCTGGATGAAGAAGGCATATTGAACATCTCTGTCAGTAAACACTTCGGAGACTTCTATCTCTCACTTACATTTGGCTGCAGCTTACAAAGGCGTTTATTTGGATGATTCCTCAGCAAGCCCTGATCTCTCGCCCATGATCCAACTCTTGGAAGCCACTCTCAAGAAAGATTTTCAATGGTTTCCTAACTGCCAGATTCATTCCCCTCATCAGGTCTGTCCTCACAAAAGCCACTGTTGTGGCCAGCTCCTCACTCTGGACATTATCCTTTCCTGGTTTCTACAGGACAAGTCCCTCCTGGGTCCTCATCTATCACTGTTTTTTTGTTTTTTTTTTTTTTTTTTTTTGAGATGGAGTCTTGCTTTGTCACCCAGGCTGGAGTGCAATGGCGCGATCTCGGCTCAACGGCAACCTCCACCTCTCTGGTTCAAGCAATTCTCCTGCCTCAGCCTCCCAAGTAGCTGGGATTCCAGGCACCCACCACCACACCCGGCTAATTTTTGTATTTTTAGCAGAGGCGGGGTTTCACCATGTTGGCCAGGCTAGTCTCAAACTCCTGACCTCAGGTGATCTGCCCGCTTCAGCCTCCCAAAGTGCTGGGATTATAGGCGTGAGCCACCATGCCCAGCCTCACCTGTCATTCTTATAGCTTTCTATCTATAGAGCAGGCACTTTCCCATTTGTACTACATGTTCTCCTAGATGGTCAATGTCCACAGCTTCACCTCCATCTGTAGTATGACAGCCCCCAAACCTGTACAGGATTTATAGTTCATCATCTCTCCCTATCCTAGTTCTGCATCTTCAGCAGGATCTACTTGTTATCACCATAACAGGCTCAGGAAACTTCTTTCCCACAATCTATTCCTGCCACTTAAAAGCGTAGCCATCCATCCTATTACCTAACATTTACATCAGACATCAACTCTTTGTGCTCCCTCACCCTCTACATTTAAACAACAGCCATGTACTCTTAATTCTATTTCTGAACCTTCTCTTAAATCTTTTCCGGCCGGGTGTGGTGACTCATGCCTGTAATCCCAGCACTTGGGGAGGCCAAGGCGGGTGGATCACCTGAGATCACGAGTGCAAGACGAGCCTGGCCAACATGGTGAAACCCCATCTCTACTAAAAATACAAAAGTAAGCCGGGTGTGGTGGCATGCGCCTGTAATCCCAGCTACTTGGGAGGCTGAGACAGGAGAATTGCTCGAACCTGGAAGGCAGAGGTTGCAGTGAGCTGAGATTGCACCACTGCACTCTAGCCTGCACAACAGAGTAAGACTCTGTCTCAAAAAATAAAATAAAATAAAATAAAATAAAATAAAATAACCTTTTCCTTCTTTATTACCACAGTTCTTGCTCTAGAAGATTCTCACTTCTCATCAGAACACCTTAAAATGCTTTCTAACACGTTTTCCTGCCTCAGGTTTCTTTCCCCCCTCTTCTTCCCACAGTTTTGTTTCTGTAATAGAGATCTGATAACCTTCCAAGGTTCCCTGTGCCCACTGAAGAAGAAAGGTCACACTGCTTGGTGTGGCACATAAAGCTTTTCACAATCTGGCTTCAGTGTACTTTCCTAATCTCATTTTTCTGCCTCTTCTGCCAGCCCAACACCCTCTCCCCTCTCCTTCCCAGCTCCACGCTCCCCACTTTCCATGGGGTGAGCTTTTCAAAAGTTCTCATCTATATTTTTCCCCACGTCTTAAAGTATTCCATTTGCCAAATGAACGCTGTGTATAATAAATTCTCCCATCTTTAGAGGAAATACTTAAGAACCAATCAAAATATTCAACATTTCTTGAAAGAACCGTAATTACTATATAAGGTTTTATATAATTCTAGTTCAAAGCAAAGGAACTTGACTTTTTAATGTACCTTCTATTACATATTTAATTTCCATTAGGTTATTTTAAAATACTGGCATCTCATGGATCCCCATTTTTATCTTTGCAGATCCGTAGGGGTCCTAGAGCCCTAGCTTAGGAACCACTGCTCTGTGCTCACTTGTACAAACTCCCTGCTCTGTGTCCTTGCTCACACTATTCTGTTGCCTACACTGTCCTTGATATTTTTCTCATTCTGGGACTCAATAACTTGCCACTTCCATTCTTTTCACTCTAACACTACTTTTATGTCACTTATCATCCATTCGAGGACAGTTAATTCTTTAACACAATGATCTGTCAGGCTTGGAGCTTCCTAAGGAAAAGACATCTACTCTCAGGGCCTAACAGTACCTGGGCCCCAGTAAAACTAAATAAATGTTTGTTGAATGAATAAACCTTGGTAGGACAAACATATTACCTACATAAAACAATCACCACCAAAAAGGCTGAGAAGATGGGAAAAGATGTGATTTACCTCAGGTTATGCACCAAATACGAAATTTTGAACAGGAGCAGAAATTCAGGTTAACTCTGTTACTGTGTTAACTTAAGTCTGCATAAGTGGCAACTACTATATTACTACAATGTGCAGTTTTTTATTCCTCTCAGAAATCTCATAGACGTTGTTCATCCTGTAATTGCTCTGATTACGTCCTCGATCCAGGAGAAATGACTTTATGTCACAATGAATATGCAATAAAAAAAGAAAAACTGGCTGACTTAAGTTACCCAGAACACCTGCCTATTTACAGTTGAAGTTTATCAAATTCTGATAAATGTATGCTAAATTTCTTCATAAAATCATTTTAAAGGAACCTTACTTCCTGTGGAAGTTTTCAATGTGAAAGAAGAGAAGCAGATGACAGGAGAATATTGTATAGATTGAATAGTTTCTACATTAACAACTGCTTATTTTAAAATTTCAAATTTCCTTTCTGGGGGTTGAGGGGAGGGCCATACTTCACAAAACTACAAATGTGATTTGGTTGAACCTGCTTTTTGGTGTAGGTGAGAATCCTTTACCCAAACTTGTGCTCTCACTAAAGGAGGCATATGTTCTTGTTTATAAACAAACTAGCACTGATTGGACTATACTTCCTGGTCCTCATCTATGAAGTAAATCTTCAAGTCAAATTTCCTTTACTTAAACATATGACAAGATTAGCCATGCCCCAAATCATAACAAATATATAAAAAATTACCAGCTATACTTTATAACTTTGGCATATCAGCTAGACCTTAAAGACATACAATCTAAGTTTTCAGTGGTACACGTTTAACATGAGCGTAACAGATATCCTTTTCCTGTTACATTAAAACATTTTTGAAAGTATCTTTTCGGCCGGGCGCGGTAGCTCAAGCCTGTAATCCCAGCACTTTGGGAGGCCGAGACGGGCGGATCACAAGGTCAGGAGATCGTGACCATCCTGGCTAACACAGTGAAACCCCGTCTCTACTAAAAAATGCAAAAAAAACTAGCCGGGCGGGTTGGCGGGCGCCTGTAGTCCCAGCTACTCGGGAGGCTGCGGTAGGAGAATGGCGTAAACCCGGGAGGCGGAGCTTGCAGTGAGCTGAGATCCGGCCACTGCACTCCAGCCTGGGCGACAGAGCAAGACTCCGTCTCAAAAAAAAAAAAAAAAGAAAAAAAGAAAGTATCTTTTCTACTTTATTCCATTTTTTTTTTTTTTTTTTTTTTTAGGCAGAGTCTCACTCTGTCACCCAGGTTGGAGTGCAGTGGCATGATCTCGGCTCACAGCAAACTCTGCATCCCCGATTCAATTGATTCTCCTGCCTTGGCCTCCTGAGTAGCTGGGACTACAGGCGCGTGCCACCATGCCTGGCTAATTTTTGTATTTTTAGTAGAGACAGGGTTTTACCATGTTGGCCAGGCTGGTCTTGAACTCCTGACCTCAGGTGATCCGCCTGCCTCGGCCTCCCAAAGTGCTGTGATTACAGGCGTGAGTCACCACGCCCGGCCCTATGAAACATTTTTAATCAAAATGGTCATTTACAAATAGAATGGAATTAAACATACACACACATTTATCTCCTCCCCTCACATTTAGCTCTGCAACTTACAAGTTTTCTCCTTTGTATTTTAAAACAATTTGTAATAAAAATGTATTAGAAGTTCCCCTCTTACAATAAAGGACAAAAGCAAATGGAGTTATCAGGCAGTGTTTAGGGAGTAAAGAGACACGCTGAAGCTACAGTTCACAGCAACTGATAAAGACAGGTCCTCTCTGCAATCTGGAAGATGCCTATGAACGCAGGGACCTGAGATCAGATAAAAAGCAATCTCCCATCCCTGTCCACATAGTCTAAGCACAGTCCTGGCATCAATTAAGCTAAAGACAATTGTAGACACAAAGGATAGTTCATTACTTGCCTGAAGTATATTTATTTTAGCTTATTACTTGCTTTGAAAGTTCTGTGTAAATTCTTCTTTAAAGGTGACAGTTAACTGTAAAAGTCTGGAGTTGGGTGGCTGAATAGGAAAAGGACTATATGACTGAGCTTCCTTTCAACATGGTATTGTGATATGCTACTATTCAAGGGTCCTAGTAGTTAAAAAAAAACAAACAGAAAAATGATTATAAATCTGAAAGTCTGAGGAAGACCAGATTTCTGTATCTTTGTTTCACATCAGATCACTTTGTAAAAGGACAGGAAAAAAAAAGAAAGTATTCCATCTTATATTTACAAATATTTTCATGTTATCTCATTTAATTAAAAAAAAATCAGTTTACAGATGCACAAATTGAAGAAGCACCAGAGATTAATGTCAAATTTAGAAATACTTTTTTAAGAGAGGAATTAGAATCAGAGGAAAAAGGAACATGTACTTTGCAAATTAGTGACAGTTAAGATAAAACTAGTTCTTTAGAACTTCTGAGATTGTCAGAATGACTTCCCAACCCATCCCAAGAACCCCAAGTAACACTTTGCAATTTGCTACGTGTGTTGAAGTCAGAAGACTGGTAGCTCACAAAATTCCATAAACATATGTAAAATCTAACAGTGAGGTGATGAGACTTTCTTCCCAACTTTCTGCAACGACCATCCCACTTAAATATCAACTAATGTAATGTTTAACAGAAGAAACATGGACAATAAGATTGGTACCAGAAAAACAAATTTTAGCTAACTTTTAAAAAAAATAAGTAGCTTATTTACTCATTCACATGCTTGATATGCAGAGTAAACATTTAGAATGAAACTTGAAAATTCCATCAAGAGGAAAAAAATTAATGAACTGGTGAATCTCAGATTGCTCCTTGAGTATCAAAAGACAACATGCAAAAATAAAGATAATTCCGCACCTCCCTCTTTTTAAAAGTTTTGCCAGTACTGCAGTTCTTCACAGCTGTTCATAATAAAAGGCTGGGTTAATTCAAATCTGTTCCCCTAATACTCCTTGAAACAAACAGAATTACTGGTCTATTATTACTGAACTAATTAATATTCTCTGGGTTTTTATCTTTTTTTTAAGAGCATTTAGAAAAAACTTTTATAAACTTTACGTAGTTATCTCCTGTTGACCATCAACTTATTCAAGGTTTCTCAAACATTCCACATTATCTTAAGTCCACACTACAAGTCAGACCCAAAACTGGGTCTTATCTCTTCCTAGCCAATTCTGTTTGGTGATCATGTATGCTCTTCAAGCCAAAATTCCTATTTTCACCGCAATTTATGAGAAAGAAATGATCCTCCTTCTTGCTAAGTGGATCTTCTCCAACTACCTTCACCTCCTCATCTGTTCCTTTCATTTTCCTTTTTTTATTCTTTTTTGAGACGGAGTTTCGCTCTTGTTGCCCAGGCTGGAATGCAGTGTCATGATCTCAGCTCACTGCAACCTCCGCCTTCCGGGTTCAAGCGATTCTCCTGACTCAGCCTCCCAAGTGGCTGGGATTACAGGCACCCGCCACCACGCCTGGCTAATTTTTTGTATTTATAGTAGAGATGGGGTTTCATCATGTTGGCCAGGCTGGTCTCAAACTCCTGACCTCAGGTGATCCACCCACCTTGGCCTTCCAAAGTGCTGGGATTAGAGGCATGAGCCAATGCGTCCAGTCCCTTTATTTTCATTCTGTCTACACAGGTTCCCTCTTTTCAGCACATAAATAAGTTCAGAGGTTCCTTCTCTAAAAATTACCTCATCAGTGAAGAAAGGAGGAAGTGGGGCAGAAAAACCTGAATCTTTAACCTCTTGCAATTTGAGTACTGTCTCTGCTGCTTCATTTAACTTCTTTCAGTGTGCTCATCACCAATCTCTTTTTTCCCAGTCCTCCTCCTGTACCTCCAACCTAGCCAGCTGTATTTCTGTCTCCTTTGCTGGCTCATCTTCCTTCCTAAAATAAAAGGCATTTCCTGAGGTTTTCTCATGAGCCTTCCCTTTCCCACAACTTCAACTATTCATATTTACACTGCCCTCTCACTGGGTCTAGTCACTCATTTCCACCCGCCTACCTAATGTCTCCCTCTGGATGTCCTGCCTGCACCTCCGAGTCACATGTGCAACACCAAACCCCTTACCTTTTCTGCCCTGCTCCCTAAACCTCTTTTCTCAGCTTCTGGCCACAGTCTCCATCTCTGGACAAGGGTACCAAGAAAGGAAGAATGAATTCACTTGCCAGGAACCTAGATTTTGCATCAAATATCTCAACTCTGTCGCCTCTGTCCTACACCACTTTACACTAAACCTCTCATCTGAACTGCTATAACACTCTCCTTTCGTTATTCTTAAGTTTTCAGTACACACTATTGCTAGAGAAACATTCCTTAGGGGTAATTTTGATCAAGCCTGGCACTCAGGATACTCTACCCAACATTTCTCAAACTTTAACGTGCATGTGAATCACACGGTGATCTTGTTAAAATGCAGACACTCTCATTCAGGGAGTGTGGGGTGGTGCCCGACTCCGGATTTTTAACATACTCCCAAGTGACCATGATGCTATTAGCATCAGGCTGTATACATATACACAGTGAGCTCTAACCTATTTTTCTAGCCTCATCTACTTCTCCCTGCCTAGCATACATATGTGCATGTCAATATCTCTTACATACATACACACACACACACAAATATACATATACAGAGACAAAATGTTTTCCAAACATAATCTCCAGCCTCTGTGCCTCTTGCTGTTTCCTCAAGTCCAGTGACTGTCCATAACAATTTTCCCATTTTTCAGGAACCAACACATTCTGCCACAACCTTCTCTTATCTTCTTACCTACCCCCCACTCCCACACCTCACCTAGTAGAATACCACAAAAACCCTGGGACATCCCTGACACTGGCACTGTTTCTGGTCTGTAATGCTGTTATAGATCTTCTCGTTTCATCCTTACTGTTAGACTGCACACTCTCCTGGAAGGCAGGAACTACCTGCCTGACCTCCGTCACCCAGGGCATCCTTGGGCTCTTGTTAACCAGTAAGTACCTGTTGAAGTGGATTTGAATTCTAAGAAAAACAAAACTCTACTTCATGTAATTCATTTTGAGCAGGAGCTTCAGAAATGTCTTTATGATAAACAAAAACACTCTTCCAGGAAAACTGAGTCACTAGCAAACCTAAGAAAACTTTGTTTTATATATATATATATATATGTGTGTGTATATATATACACACACACACTTTTTTTTTTTTTTTTTTTTACAAATGTTTATATATTCAAATGGTGCCTAGAGAATTTTGGTACCTATCCTATTTATAGTAGTCTCTAGATATATAGATCAAAGTTCTAATATTAATTTAAAATTAAATCTAACTTCTTATGATCTAGTAATGACTATAAGTCTAAAACATGTTCCAATCCAGAGCCCAGCCTTCCCTGGTTTAATTTACTTAATGCTCCCTTTAACACTCCATTTATAAAATGGGACATCACTTTCTCCACGGGTGTGATAAGATTGGCTGTCCCAGAAATTTACTGTTAACATGCCTTACATTGTGACTAGACTTTGAAAAGTGCTTTAAAACAATCACCTTGAAGCAATATTTTTTGAATGCTGAGAAACTCAAAGAAAACCCTATATTAAATGTTTACACAGTAAACCCCTTATTCAAGAACCCAACTACGGCTCTTAGGTTCAAGAATCAATATTCAAGAATCTGACTACAGCTCTTAAACTTTAGCGTGTAAGAATTACCCGGAGTGCTTGTTAAACATGCAGATGTCAGGCTCTTACCCAGGGAATGTCTGATTCAGTAAAACTGGGGTGGGCCCTAGAAAACTGCAGATTTCACCAGCACCCCTAGGTGATTCGGATGCAGGTGTTCCGCAGATCTCAATTAGAGAGACACTGATCTCAATCCTTGCCTGGGTGCACTACAGAGTTGTGTTTGAAGGAAAATGCAGACGTCTTTTGCTAAAGTCCTTTCTCAAAACAGCTGTTACGCCAGCACAGACAGGAGGCGATGTGAGTAAGGAAAAAGAGGGAAAGGTTCCTTGGAAGATAATCAATGCTCGAAAACAATGAAAGAGGGAAAGTGGCGTTTCTTTGCAACCCTGGAATTCCATTCTCCCGCACCTGCGAGGATGCTGCTCTCACCCGTCGGCCAGGACCAGGCGCTCGGGAACCGAGCCCAGGCAGGTCGCTGGCCGGGGGATGGGAGGGCGTCGTGGCCCCGCGCTCGTCCCCAAGTCGCCAGGTGCCCTCCGCAGCCGAAGGAAGACGCCCGCCCGGGTACCGAATCTCCGCCCCCTGACACCGCATCCTCTGCAGCTCGCGCGCGTAAACAAGTTGCCTCCCCAGGGTCGGCAGCCCCTCACCTGCTGCGCGGTCGCAACTCTGCCTCATCGTCTGGTTCCGGACCCCGCGGCTCCTGCTCGCCCGCGGCCGCCGGCAGCGCCTCAGCGTCCTCCACAGTCACCTCGGCCGCAGCCACGGCGCCCGCCGCCGGTACTCGCGTCGCTGAAGTGGGAGCAGCGGCCGCCCCGAGGCCGAACGCCGCCTCCGCAGTCGGCGCTGGGAGGCCACGGGCGCGCCCCGCGGCCACAGTCCATGCCGCGAGCCCCAGCAGCAGCGGCAGCAGCAGCGCCAGTACCAGCAGCCCCGGGCGGGTGGCGCGCTCCATCAGCGGCCCGCCCCGCGCGCAGGCATGGAGGCGCAGCCACTGGCGTCTGCCTTTCCCGCCGCTCGGAGCTCTCACCAAGGCAAAGACGCGCTAGGGACCCTCCCGCCTCCCCGACGGCCTGGACAGCCAGCCGTGTTCCCCTGGCCACGTCTCAGCCCGGCCTCTGCCGCTGCCACCTGAGTGACAGCCTCTCTCGGACATCACCCATTGAGCAAACTTTCGGCGCTTCTGCTCTCTCATTGGCTGCGGCCGCTGCCACTCTATGTTCCCTGGCTGGCCTTGTTGGGGAAGGCGGACTTTCCCTGGTTGTCAACATCGCACCAACCAATCAAATCGTAATTTCTTCGTTCGAGGCCCGTCCCTCTTCCGGACGCAATTACCAATGAGAAATGCCCCTCCCCGATGTCTTTTTACCTGATTGGTGTGCTCATCAGTTCCCGGAATACCTTTCCTGCAACAGATTGGCCATCGCGGTGGTTGGCCTCGCCCCACAAAGCAAGGCGCTGGAGAAAACTTCAAGATCATTGGTGGAAGTGGATATCCCTCAAAGGTCTGCGCTAACTGCCTCTTGATTGGTTGGAAGCGGCACTTACTACGTGGCGGATTCTGACTGTGAAGAGGACGGTCCCAAGTGAAGGGACGGTCCCAAGTGAAGAGTGGGAGGCAAGTCCCTTATGACCGGCAGGAGGTCGACCTTAAAGGAGCTGGCATTGTAGCTCTTCTAAAGCCTAGTCTACTTAGGAAGGCAAAAGCGAAGTAGGAAGAAGTGGCCATAGAAGTCGTGTGGCCCCTAGAAGTGGAAGGGTAAGGAGGGTGCAGGAGATGGGCCTAGTTGTGGCCGCAACTGTGCTCAGAAGTCCGCTTGTTAGAGATGACAGTGACTTGCGACAATCCAGTCTACCCGACACGCCTCCCGCCTCCTTAGGAACGGGAAGGAGCCCCAGCCCGGTGCACTGACGTATTTTGCCTAAGATCACATAGCTGGTTGGTCACAGAATCATGACTTTAATTCATGTCTTCTGACTCTGACCTGGCACGCTTTGTACCTCACCAAAGACAGTGATGAAACTGCAAAAGGGCAGAGTGGAGAAGATTGGAATGTTCAGCCAAGGCATTTGAACTTTTAATACTGCAAGTCAAGACTTCCTGAAGATTTTTGAGCAGATGAGTGAAGTGATAAGAAAATGCATCTTCAGCAGTGACAGCATCAACGATGAGGAAACTAGCCGGGAGGCTATTACCCGCATCAAAACCAGTGAACATTTAAAAAAAATTTTTTTAGAGAGAGGGTCTTGCTCTTTTGCCCAGGCTGGAGTGCAGTGGCTTGATCATAGCTCACTATAACCTTGAATTCCTGCATTCAAGCGATCTTCCTGCCTCAGCTTCTGGAGCAGCTGGGACTATAGATGCGTGCCACCATGCCAGGCCAATTTTTAATTTTGTTTTGTAAAGATGGGGTTTCTGTGTTGCCCAGGTTGGCCTCAAGCCATCCTCCCACCTCAGCCTCCCAAAGTTCTGGGATTACAGGCATTACCCACTGCACCTGGTCCAAAACCAGTGAAGATGTGTTAAAGTGTTGGCAATATGGGTATACTAGATTATCCTTCACCTGCTAAAAACATGCTCTAATCTCTCCCCAGCCCAAAACAAATAAGAAACCCCATTTCCCCTTCCAGCTCCTACCACATGTCTTGGCTCCTCTGTATGGCAAAACTCGAGTGTTCAGAATTCCTTATCTTCAATTCCTCTTCTCCCATTCCCAAGTACACCACAGTCAGGCATTCACACCCTCAACTCCACCAAGACTGCTCTCGCTGAGGCCACCAGTGCTGTATTCAAAGGATAATCTTTGTTTTGTCAGCTGTATTTGATCCAGCAACTCAAGTCTTTCCTGTTCACCGGTCTTCTTGCTTCTCCATAATGCTGGTCGTAACCCTCAAAAGGTCCCCCAGTTCACTCAGGAGAAAAGCCAAGTCCTTACAATAAACCATAGGGTGCTACAACATCTGATTCCTATGGCTTTTCTGATTTCATTTCATACTGCCTTTGCTCACTCCATTGGGCCAATCAAGTCCCATCTTGGGGGTTTTCCTTTGTTGTTTTGCCTGCCTAGGGAACTCTTCCCAGATATATTAGTTTCCTAGAGTTGCCCTAACAAATACCACAGACCAGGTGGCCTGAACAAAAATAGTTTATTTTCTCGAAGTTCTGGAGGCTAGAAGTCCAAGATCAAGGTTAGATTCTGAGGCCTCTCTCCTTGGCTTGCCGATGGAAGCCCTCTTACTGCCTCTTCCCTTGCTGATGGCAGCCCCCTTACTGCCTCTTCTCTCTGATGTCTCTTCCTATTCTTCTAACACCAGTCAGATTGGAGTATGGGACTACCTTTAACAGCCTCATTTTAACTTCATCACTGCTTTAAAGATCTTATCTCCAAATGCAGTATAGTTATATTCTGAAGCACTAAGGGTTGGGACTTCAACATATAAATTTTGGATGGACACAATTTAGCACATAATACCCAGGTACCCACAAGATGTGTTCCCTCACTTTATTTGAGGCTTTGCTAATCCCAGTGAAGTCCCTCCTCACTATCTTATTTAAAATTAAAACCTCCACCACCTTCCTTCTCTCCTGCTTTATTTCTGCTTAGCCCTCAAATACTGTAATTTACATATTTGTTTTGTTTATTGTCTGCTCTTTCCCTCCATTTGCATGTAAATTCTGTGAAGATTTGCTCATTGATGTATTCAAAGATATAAAACAGTGCGAAGTGTTTAGCAAGCATTTAATAAATGTTTGTTGAATGAATGAATGAATACCTGAGGACAGAAGGAAAGAGAACTGGAAAGGAAGAGACTGCAGTTGCTGCAGAGGGGCTTGATTGCGAGAACAAGATTCCAGAGTATCTGGAGAAAAGGGGGCAGCTCTGCCTTCCATGTTGAAAGTAGAGCTTAGGAGGTACTCCTAGAGAGTAAGTTATTTTGAAAAGTAGAGAAAATAGATGAGCGAACTCAAACCAATTCATTATCTACTCAACAAAATAGGAGATAAAAAAGAGATTATACCAGTTGGTATGAGGAAGGTGTCAGAAAATTAACACAAGATGAAAAATGATTGTTAACTACCTGTTTGAAATTAGTGTATATATTTTAGTGGGCCTGGTCTTCATGGTTTTGTAATTTTTTCAAAAAATGATCATGGCATGAACAAGGCTGTTAATCTGAGCTAATGAATTAGGAGTCTGATTACTACCTGTAAATACTGTGGAAGTTTTGTTTATTCATTTAACATTCAGGGATTCCACGTGACTACCTGCAAATAATGAGAATAAAGATAAGCACAAAATAGATGTGGTTCCTGCCCTTCTGAAGGTTAACACCTCTCTGGTTAGGGAGATAGACATTAACAATCACACATGTATTATTAAAACTAAGATCAGTGCTATGATGAAAAAGACACAGGCGGAAGAGCACAGTGGTGGAAAATGCCAGTAAGGAGAGTCAAGCTTTATACTTGAGAACAAAACACAAATTTTCTAGTTTGGAAAAAAAAGCCTGAGTCAAAGTGTGCTGACTGGGAAAATAAATTAAGGAGAGAAAAGAGAGTTTACCTGCTTTAGGACAGCATGGAGCTTCACAGTGACTTTGTGGGAACTCTCCAACCTGGTTGTCTCAGGGAAATGTAAGAAAGTGGGGACCGGGCATGAGAGCTGGCCAGTGAGGCTGGGCCAGGAAAAGAAGCTGGTGCTTAGGTACCCTGAGCCAGGGTTGCCCAAAACAACCAAGATTCTACAACTGAGTGTGGCCCAGAAAATCAGCAAAATAGGTCTGAGATTTAGAAACAGTGAGTTCAATCCCTTAACAGAGACAGACTGCATCTGTTGAAATGATATTTGATTGTAAGTAACAAAAACCCTGCCCTATGGTGGCTGAAGCAAGAAGTGGGTTTATTTTTCTTACTGACACCACAGCTCTACAGTGATGTTTTATTTAAACTTACGCTCCTTCTATTTCTCCATGCTTCATGGGTGACTTTGTTCCTTTTGCCTGTTGTCTCACTGTCTTGGGATGGCAACTCCAGCATCGTTTCTTTATTATAGGTAGGGCAAAGAGGAATGACCAAAGGCGTGTAACCACCTGAATTTGCCCCTATCAAAGAGCTCTCCAGGAAGCACCACCAAGGAATTTTCACTGACATTTCCCAGGCCGGACCATGTCAAATAGCCACTCAGAGCTACAAAGAAAGCCTGCTGCCGCTAAACAAAATGAGTATTCTGCTAGCGAGGGTGAAAGGAAGAATGTGTAATCAGTTTTCTTGAAGTATAATACTTGTACAATAAACTGAACCTATTGGAAATATACATTTGGATATGTTTTGACAAAGGTATATACCACAGTCAAGATACAGAACATTCCCATCACTCCAAGAGATTCCTTGTGTCCCTTTGTGGTCAATCCCTCCTTCTACCCGAGACCCCTAGGTAACCACTGATCTGTTTTTCATCACAATAGATTAGTCTGCATATTCTAGCATCTTTAATAAATGCAGTCATACAGTATGTACTTTTGTGTCTCACTTTTTTCACTCTAATGTTTTTAAATGTATTCACGTTGTTGAATGTAGCAATACTTAGTTCCTTTTTACTGCTGAGTAGTATTCTTATACGTTCCACATTTGTTTATCCATTCACTTGTTGGTGTACATTTGGTATATTTTCAATTTTTGGCCATTACACATAAAGCTACTATGAGAACATTTATGTATGTACAGGTCTTTTTGTAGATGTAGGTTTTTATTTCTCTTGGGTAAATACCTAGATGTGGAATAACTAGCTCATATAGTAGATGGATGTTTAACTTTATAAGAATCTGCCAAGCATTTTCACAAAGTGATGTACCATTTTATACCCCCACCAGTGATGCACGAGAGTTCAAGTTCTTCTGTATCCTCACCAACATTTGGTAATTGTCTTTTTAATTTTAACTATTCTAGTAGGTATGTGATGGCATTCCAGTGTAGCTTTGGTTTGCATATCCCTGATGACTAATGATTTTGAACATCTTTTAATGTGCTTGTTGGACATTATATATCATCTTTTATAAAATGTCTATTATAGGTGTTTATAAAGAGAGGAATGTTTTTGGGTAGGCACACTGAAGAGTTTGCCACACAGTGAAATTTGTTGTGTTGTATCAGTTAGCTATTGGTATAAGAATGCTGTGTAAGCAACCACACCAAAATTAAGTGGCTTAAAACAGCAAAAATGTATACTCTCACACCCTTCACCTGAAGTTGCCTGATCTAGCAGAACATGATTTTCTTATGGTAATGGAAGAAACACAATTAAGATGGGTGGAAACTTACATGGCCTCTTAAAACTAGTATCAGAACTGGAGCACTTATTACTGGAGCACTATGGACTAAAGCAAGGCATATGGATAGGCCTGCCATCAAAGAGGCAGGAAGACATGCCCTGCCTCTAGTGAAAGAAACTGCAAAGTCATGTGACAAAGGGCATGGAACTAAAATATAACTGTTGCAAGGAATTAGCTTATCAATGTTTCTTATAGTGTGGCCCTAGACTGACTTCAGCAGAAGTTCGAGGAATGGGGTCCAGGAATCTGCAGTTTTTCCTTTTTTTTTTTGAAATGGAGTTTCACTCTTGTTGCCCAGGCTGGAGTGCAATGGTGCAATCTTGGCTCACTGCAACTTCTGCCTCCTGGGTTCAAGTGATTCTCCTGTCTCAGCCTCCTGAGTAGCTGGGATTACAGGAAGGCACTACCACACCTGGCTAATTTTGTATTTTTAGTAGAGACAGGGTTTCTCCATATTGGTCAGGCTAGTCTCGAACTCCCAACCTCAGATGATCCACCCACCTCAGCCTCCCAAAGTGCTGGGATTACAGGCGTGAGCCGCCGTGCCCGGCCTGAATCTGCAGTTTTAAAAAACACCGTAGGAGACTCTACCACAAGTACTATGGGAGTAATCAGTTATATCTGTTCCTAAACCTAGCATGAACAATTGCTCCACAATTGCTTCACAATTGTTCATGCTAGGTTCAGGAACAGATATAACTGATTGCACACAATGAGACACTACTCCATATGTATTAGAATAGCTATTTTTAAAAATGCAATGTCAAGTGCTGGCAAGGATATATGAGCAATTCCTCATACAATGCTGGCCTGAAGGTAAAATGGTACAACTACTATCTTGGAAACAGCTTGGCAATTTTTATTACAGTTAAACATATACTTACCATATGACGTGGTTTGACTGTGTCCCCACCCAAATCTCATCTCAAATTGCAATCCCCACATATTGAGGGAAGGACCTGTAGGGAGGTGATTAAATCATGGGAATGGTCCCCCCATCCTGTTCTTGTGATGGTGAGTGAGTTCTCAGAAGAGCTGATGATTTTAAAGTGTGGCACTTCCTTGTGCTTTCTCTCTCCTGCCGCCTTGCTTCTCCTTTGACTTCCACCATGACTGTAAGTCTCCCGAGGCCTCCCCAGCCATGCGGGGCTATGAGTCAATTAAACCTCTTTCCTTTATCAATTACCTATCTCAGGTAGTATCTTTTTTTTTTTTTTTTTGAGACAGAGTCTCACTTTATCTCCCAGGCTGGAGTGCAGCGGCATGATCTCGTCTAACTGCAACCTCCACCTCCAAGGTTGAAGTGATTCTCTTGCCTCAGCCTCCCAAGTAGCTGGGATTCTAGGTTTGTGTCACCACACCTGGCTAATTTTTGTATTTGTAGTAGAGATGGGGTTTCGCCATGTGGGCCAGGCTGGTCTTGAACTCCTGACCCCAAGTGATCCACCCGCCTTGGTCTCCCAAAGTGCTGGGATTACAGACGTGAGCCACTGTGCGCTGCCCTCAGGTACTGTCTTTACAGCAGTGTGAAAACAGACTAATACACCATATGACTCCACAATCCCACTCCTAAGTTTTTACCTAAGAGGTAAAAACATATATTTATACAAAGGCCTGTATGCAAATGTTTATAGAAGCTTTTTTACATAATTGCCCCAAACTGGAAATGTCACAATGTCTATCCACTAGTTAATGGGTAAACAAATTATGGTGCATTCATATGCTAGAATACTACTCAGCAGTAAAAAGGGACAACCTACTGATGATATGAATGACAAGGGTGTATTTCAAAAGCATTGAACCAAGTAAAAGAAGCCAGATACAGAAGATTATATACTGTATGATTCCATGTGTATGACATCTGCAACAGATAAAACTATAGTGACAAAGGAGATGAGATTGACTAACGAAGGGCACAAGGAAACTCTTTTAGGGTGATGGAAATATCCCAAGTCTTATTGGTGATGGTGGTGATGTCAGTATATAAGTTTGTCAAACTTGTAGAAGTGTGTACCTAAGAAGGGTGAATTTTACTGTGTATAAATCATACATTAATAGACCTAACTTAAAACAAACAAAAAGCAATACAGACTTTTTCTCCTCCACTTTGCCCTGAAAAAGGCAGAAGGATGTGAAAACAGATTTTATTTGTTTAAAAACTGAAATTTCAAAGATTTTAGCCTGTGAAGTGACAAGACAAACACAAAAAATTAAATGTAGTTTGGTTTGATGTGACACATGACATATCAATAAGGAGTTTTGGGGTGCATTTTAAGCACTGGAAGTTGTTTGAATAACAAGGATAGAAAGAGGAATTCAGGAGGTTCTGTTTAAAAAATTCAGAGCACATAGCAATAAGCCTGGTCTTCTGGTGGCTATTGCAACCCTTTAAAGGACAATTATAATTGGATCTTGTGTAAAATGGCTCTGAAATACCCAAATTCCTACATGAAAGACAAGGGGTTGTTGTAACTATAGCAAGGGAGTACCTTATCAATGTTTCTTAAAGGTTGGCCCTGGACTGACTTAATCAAAAGTTGAGGGAATGGGGTCGAGGAATCTCCAGTTTTAATAAACACCCTAGGAGACTCTTATGTACACTAAAATTGGAGGAACATGGCACTTTGGACTTAATATGTTTGATAAATTGTGGATTTTGTGAAATTCATAATTTTTCTATATGCCTGTAATTTATTTACATGTGCATAGTTTATGTCAGAGATTCTTTACATTGAAGTGCTACTTGAGAGTCCATTATCACTCCCAGCAATCCCCCGCCACTTCAGAGACCTTGAATTTCTCCTTTATGATGTACTAGAAAATTCTTCCTGGCCATAGCAAACTCATCTCAGATGTTTGCAACTTGACTGTGGGGCATGGCCACTTCACTGTAGTCACTGCATGGAACTCCTAGACACAGTCCCTAAGTAGGAGGCTGCTCTTCACCCACAACTTCCAACCAGGCTTTATTCTCTATATCCACCACACAAGACTGCATGTGCAGATCGAACTTTGCTGAAAGGATGGGCTAATTAAAGCAGAAACTCCAAAAATTAATGCTGCCTTCGGGGGTCTCCTCATATGCATGCTTCTGTTCGTAACCCGGCTTTCTGTTGTCTATTTTTCTGTCTTGGATACATTTATTTTCACTTCTTTTCACCTTCTTACCCACAGAAATTGGTCTCAGTCCAGGACTCCCTGCCTCCCCCATTGTATTTGTCAGCTATTGTCGCAATAATTCTTTGTAACAAACTACCCTAAAACTTAGTGTTTTAACAATAGTGATGTATTCATCTTCATAAGTCTGCATGGCATTTGGGGCTTGGCTCCAAACTAAGCTGGACCCAGGTCTACTCCACTGGTCTCTCATCCTCCTTGGAAGAATGGTCTACCTGGAGCATGTTCTTCTCATGGCAATAATAGAAATGCAAGAGGGCAAGGTCTGCTACACATACATATTTCAAGTCTCTGCCTTCCTATGTCTACGAACAGCCCTGTAGCCAAAGTATGTCACATGGCCAAGTTCAAAGTGCAAGGATTGGAGAGCACACTTCACATACCATGAGGTCACAGCTGGAGGGTGGATGTGTATGCCACCACAGGGGAGAGAAGCATTGTGTCCATACATTCAGTCAGCCATACCCGTCATGAGTACTTCTTTCCTGTCTGAGTAACTAAGTCTAGAGAAATGGCTTGGTGCTTCACAAGGACAGTAATTGACCATTATAAACCCTTGAATTTATATAGTCTGGTCCAGTCCTGGGCCAATATAGATGATCCATTCTGTTCCTTTTGGTGACTGATCCAAAAGGGGGATTTGCAAACCTGTATGCATAAATGCAGAAACAGATGCTAGCACACGTGCCTGTGCACACTTATGTACATGAGCATGTGTACATGTGAACTCTTAAGTACAAAGAAGAGGATTTCCCTAACCACTTTAGAAATTGCAAAGAATTCTATTTCATAATGATTTCATCAGGACTTCACGTTGTACTGAGAAATATCAGTTCCTTTTCTTCAAACTTGCCTCTGCCTTCTTCATAACCAAACTCCAGGAGCCAGATCTCTGAACCTCTAAATAGCAAATTCTCTTAAATGCACAAAGCCCCTTGCAAAGCTTTGAGAATGCTGTTGTAAAATTCTTACCCAAAGTCTTCATTACTTTCATTTTCTGTCTAGGGGGAAGAGAGGGAGTAATTTTATTTTTTCAGTTGTCTGTAATTCTTCTAATTCAGGAAGAAATAGAGGCAATGTAGAGCATAGCACTGACCCTGGAACTGCCAAGTAACTTGCTGTGTGCTCTGAAACAATCTGCTTCTCCTCTCTAAGTCTCACAGTGTTTTAGGTGGCATCTTGGACCAGGCACTGCTTTGGTTACTTACACCAGGGACTCTCAGTGTCCATTTGTACCAGGTGGACACTGAAGTCACTTTCTTCCTGTGTTCTCAGTGGGCACTTACACCAAGGGTTGTCATCAGTCACTTCATTTCCATTTTCTATAATGTTCTGCCTCTTTTCTCTGTAGAGAATGTTTACACAATTTTATAATCAGAGCGATCTAAACAACCAGGTGGCAATAGTAAGCACAAATGCGAAGTATCACTTTGTATCACTAACAATAGATAAAATTATTTCACACGGTGGACACCAGCATATTCTTAATGGTCAGCAAATATAGAATAAGATTTCAGATTTCTTATGTTTTTATTTGGATGATAATTTTTTAATATAGTGTAATTATAAGATAATCTGGCTAATCCCCTTTGGCATTTCAGGGCCTACATTTGCATTTGTGTCTATCAAACCACCACCCAGTAATGCTATCTTAATTGTTACAGGCAACTGAGAAAAAGTAAGATGCATATTTGTATATAAATGATTCATTGCTACCAAATAAATGCCAAACGACTGGTAGGTATCCTCTTAAAGCAAATGTTACACAGTGGTTCAAATAAAGAAAAGTTGTGGGAGAATTTAGACCTCACATAGAATGTAGTTTTGTCAATGAACCAGATTGAAAACAACCTGTCTTAGCTGTCAGTATTGTATTTGTTTTCAGAGTAGTGCTGTGGTTTCATTAAATTATCATCTGTTGGGCATCACCTACCAGTACTGACATGGTCGCTGGTTTTAGACCACATATCTCACTGAGCTTGACTGTTAAGTTAGATTTAAAAAAAAAAAAAATCTTTGAAGGTATCAGAAAGCAACCACAGCATCCAAGACTTGAGGGGCTAAGAATGAGAAAGAAATAAAAAGCAATTAGATCAGGGTAACACTCCCTATCATTTTCTCTCTTGAGACATTTAATGAATTATAAGCAAAAAATTATAAGCAAAAAGCACAGGGTCTAGGACCATGTAGGAAGGTGCAGCTTAGAGAGCTTGTAGGAGTCTTATAAGGCTAGAGAAACAAAATGTGGAGTTCAGGACTAGCAAGACAACCGGGATTTAAAGGTTTAAGATCCCAGAGAAAATAGAATGGCTGAAAAGTGAGATTGATCGTTTTTGTTTGTTTTTTGCCATTAAGGCAGTTGCTGGTTCCTAAGTCATTCAAATCAGAGAAATTAAAAAACAAAAACTACATAGTGAGAGGTAAGAAGCTAAAAAGTGAAAGTCTCATTGTGCTGAGGAGTCAAAAATTGGAGGTCAGGCTTAGCAAAGAGTTGGAGCTTTGAAAAATACCTGCAGGCTTTCAGTTGAGACTTCTGACAGACTGCAGATAGCAGTAACGGCAAAGCAGAAATAAACTAGCTTCAAAAAACCTAAAACCCAGCCTCAAAGTATCACATTACCTATTGGATTAGGGTGATCTGCCCCAATCTGTCTACCAGAAGAAAATTAAATGATCTTTGAAGAAGGAAAACATCACACACAGCTTCTATAATTTTTCATATACAATGTCTAGCCTCTGAGTAAAAATCTCTAGGTCATGTCAATAAATAGAACCAAGTGACAGAAAATAAAAAGTGAAAAACAGAAACAGATTAGACCTACAGAAGATTGAGATGTTGGTGTCATCAGACACAGGTTGTAAAATAATTAGGGTTATTTTATAATCGTCCTTAAAAAATGATAATCATCCTTTAAAAAGATGACAAAATGGAGAATTTCATCAAAGACCTGGAATCTGTTAGAAACTTTTAGAACTTAAAGACAAATTAATTGACATACAAATGGTTTATAAGCACATAAAAATGCTCAACATCATTAGTCATTGGGGAAATGCAAACCAAAACCACAATGAAACACCACTTCACACCCACCAATATGCCTAAAATAAAAAAGGCAGTAACAAAGTTTGGCCAGGATGTGGAAAAATTTAAACCCTCGTACCTTGCTAGGGGTGCAAAATTATGCGGAAACATTGAAAAACACTTTGGCAGTTTATCAAAATGTTAAACATAGTTACTATACGACCCAGAAATTCCACTCCTTGGTGCATACCCACGAGAATTGAAAACATATATCTACACATATACTTGTACAGCAATGTTTATAGCAATATTATTCACAATAGCCAAAAAGTACAAACAACCAAAATGTTCATCAACTTATAAATGGATAAGCAAAATGTGATATATCTATATATGGGAATACTATTCTGCCATAAAAAGGAATGAAGTACCGACACATGCTGCAACATGATTGAGCCTTGATAACAAAGGCCAAGTGAAAGAAGCCAGTCATGAAAGGCTACCTATTGTATGATTCCATTTATATGAAATGTCCAGAATAGGCAACTCATACAGACAGAAAGTAGTGTTTAGTGGTTGCCAGGGTCTGGGAAGAGGAGAGAATAGGGGATGACTGCTAATGTACTTGGAGTTTCTTTTTGGGATGATGAAAATGTTCTGAAATTAGATTGTGGTGATGGTTGTACGACTCTAGGACTATATTGAAAAACTACTGAATTATACACTGTAAAAGATTTTATGGTATGTGGATTTAGTTCCCAAAAGCTATTATTGAATTAAAAGAAAAAAATTAATTAATTAAAATTAATAATTCAGTACTTGAGTTTAACAACTGCTGAGAGAATTAGCGAACTGGAAAACCTCTCTGGAAAAAAATATTCCAATTGAATCACAAAGAAAAAATATAATGGAAAATGTAGGGAAAAAACCTAAAAGATACAGGGAACATTATGAAACGGTTTACATATGTGTAATTGGAGTCTTCAGGAAAGAGAGATGGCAGAAGAAATATTTAAAGAAATACTAACAATGTACAAAAATCAGTTTTAAAAAAACCACAGATTCAAAAGTTTCTTTGAACCCCAAGCAGTTTAAATACAAAGCAAAACCACATGTTGATCCATCTAGGGAAACTGCTGAAAAACAAAGATCAAAGAGACACTCTTAAAAGAAGCTCTGGGGAAAAAATACACATTGCCTTCAAAGGAGCAATAGAAGGATTGACAGATGCCTTTCTAATAGACAAAGAAGTGACATTGTGAAGTGCTGAAAAAAATAAACTGACAAATTATACTACTACACTCAGTGAAAATATCTTTCAAAAATGAAAGCAAGAAAAAGACATTAAAAAATAAACCAAAGGAACTTGTTTCCAATCGGCTTACAGTAAAATAAATACTAAAGGGAGCTTTTTAAATGGAGGGAAAATGGCCCAAGATGAAAATTTGAAAATAAAGGGGGAGGAGAACTGAAGATTATTATGGGAAAGGGTCAATTTAGGAGTAAAGTGGGGGAGGGAAGAGGGTCCACTAGACACAGCCAGGTAAAATAGCTCCCACCAAGGCATTGAGACAACTGGCATGCTCCTAACAGAGCTTCAGAGGGAAGGCACTGAGAGTGGACGAGGGAAGACACAGAAGCTGGGCTGAAGCGGGAGGAAGCTGGGAACCCTACATAGGGCTATTGCACAGCGGGACTTGCTCCTGACCCCCAGTGGCTCTGGGAAAATGAGTGAGTTGAACTGGCAAGGAGGAACCTGTTCTTGCCATGACACTCGAGTTGGCAGGGAGAGCTGCTTAGAGAAGCGGTAGGGGCAGTACACCAGCTGATGTGGAGCCCGGAGGGTTTGATATGGGAGCGTTTGTAGTGGAGCACAGCTAGGGTTGGCAATCCCCCTAGGCTCTCCTTGCTCCTATAGGAGACTTTAGTTCTAGGGGAGCTGTAGAAACTGAACTCTGCAGGGTGGTCTTGCCGATCAGATGGAGCCAGTCCGACCTGAGCACTCCTTGGTATGCCGGCCTCTCCCGGGACCCCAGCCTGTTCACACCTGCTTGCAGGGCAGTCCAGGGTGCCCTGGGGAGTATCATACCTTCTGCACTCGTGGACCATGCTTGACCGGTGGGGAGCTACAATGGGGTGGCCCGTATGGCCATACACCAGCCCACACACTCCCTTCCCATACTGTAGCTCCCCCTGGGCCCACCACAGCTCCCCACGCAGCTTTGCTGGTGCATGTCTGCACAGGCAGATTTTGCTTTCCTTGCCCCACCAGTGTGGGGGAGTGCAGTCTCCCACCCCCCACCCCCGCCCGTCGCCAACTATCATTGCAGATGGAGCCTTGGTGGGCACAAAGCCAGCCAGCCCCACCTCTGTCGGTGCACCACCCTTATGCTAGCATTGCACAGAGAACAGTGGGTTCTCCCCAACCCTGAGCAAACACTCCTAATTGTGGAGCATAGAGAAGGCACCCAGACCTGCACCCACCAGCGTCCTGCCCCCAGCAAACACCACCTCCAGTGCGACTGCCCACACAGTCACCAGCACAACCACCCCACACCCTGCCCTCTTGCCCCAGCTGCATTGCCTCTGCCAATGTGGTGAACACCCACAGAGGGGCAGGCAACCTGGCACCTGCTAGCACTCTGACACAACTGCCACTATGAGGTCAAATCTCACTGTCACCCCACTATGAAACACTTCGGCTGACATCACCTATTGGAGTGTAGTGACCAGTGGTCCGGGGGCACCATGGCCTCTTAACACAGTGAATCCTTAACCCCAAGGAGCCAGAGAACAAAGCCAGGGCCCAATACAAGTCCCCCAGAGTTAGAGCACACAGTCCAGGAGCTGGGAGCTGAGCGTTGACCCTCTAAAATCTTCCAAAAATGAAGCCAGGCTGGGTGCAGTGGCTCACGCCTGTAATCCCAGCACTTTGGGAGGCCGAGGCGGGCAGATCACTTGAGGTCAGGAGTTCGAAACCAGCCTGGCCCACATGGTGAAACCCTGTCTCTACTAAAAATACAAAAAAACAGTTAGCTGGGCATGGTGGCGGGGCACGCTTGTAATACCAGCTACTTGGGAGGCTGAGGCAGGAGAGCTGCTTGAACTCAGGAGGTGAAGATTGCAGTTAGCTAAGATCATGCCACTGCACTCCAGCCTGGCCAACACAGCAAGACTCTGTCTCAAAAACAAAGACAAAAACAAAAACGAAGCCAGTCAGCGGAATCTACCTTATACAACAATCAAACCCTCAAGGTCATCAAATAGGATAAAAGAAAAAAATTTTAAAGGTCAGCAAACTCAAAGATTGAAGGTAGATAAGCCTACAAAGATGAGGAAGAACCAGTGCAAAAACTCTGACAACTCAAAAAGCCAGAGTGCTTTCTTTCCTCCAATCACATTGCCTCTTCAGCAAGGGTTCTGAACCGGACTGAGATGGCTGAAACGTCAGAAATAGAATTCAGAATATGGGTAGGAATGAAGGTCATTGAGCTACAGGAATATATTGAAACCCAATACAAGGAAGATGAAAATCATGATAAAACAATGCAGGAGCTGACAGAGAAAAGAGCCAGTATAGAAAAGAACGTAATCGACCTAATAGAGCTGAAAAAGACACTATGAGAATTTCATAATGCAATCACAAGTATTAATAGCAAGAATAGACCAAATGGAGGAAAGAACCTCAGAGTCTGATGACCGGCTTTCTGAAATATGACAGTCAGATAAGAATGGAGAAAGAAGAATAAAAAGAAATGAACAAAACCTCCAAAAAATATGGGATTATGTAAATAGACCAAATCTGTGACTCATTGGTGTACCTGAAAGAGATGCGAAGAATGGGACCAACTTGGAAAACATATTTCAGAATGTCATCCATGAGAACTTCCCCAACCTTGCTAGAGAGACCAGCATTCAAATTCAAAAAATCCAGAGAACCTCAGTAAGACACTTCATAAGAAGATCATCCCCAAGGCACTTGATCATCAGATTATCTAAGGTCAACATGAAAGAAAAAATTTCAAAGGTAGCTAGAGAGGAAGGTCAGGTCACCTGCAAGGGAATCCTATCAGACTAACAGCAATCCTCTCAGCAAAAACCCTACAAGCCAGAAGAGATTGGAGGCCAATATTACATTCTTGAAGAAAAGAAATTCCAGCCCAGAATTTCATATCTGGCCAAACTAAGCTTCATAAGTGAAGGACAAATAAAATCCTTTTCAGACAGGCAAATGCTGATAGAATTTGTTACCATGAGACTTGCCTTACAAGAGATCCTGAAGAAAGTACTAATTATGGAAAGGAAAGACGATTACTGACCACTACAAAAACACACTGAAGTACACAGACCAGTGACACTATAAAGCAACCACATAAACAAGTCTGCAAAATAACCCACTTACATCATGAGGACAGGATCAAATTCACACATATCAATACTAACCTTCAAAGTAAATGTGCTAAATGCCCCAATTAAAAGACACAGAGGTCAGGTGCAGTGGCTCACCCTGTAATCCCAGAATTTTGGGAAGCCAAGGCAGGCAGATTGCTTAAGGCCAGCAGTGTGAGACCAGCCTGGCCAACATGGTGAAATCCCGTGTCTACTAAAATTACAAAAATTAGCTGGGTGTGGTGGTGCACACCTGTAATCCCAGCTAGTTGGGAGACTGAGGCATGAGAATTGCTTGAAGACAGGAGGCGGAGGTCACAGTCAACCATGATCACGCCACTGCACTCCAGCCTGGGTGGCAAAGCAAGACTCTGTCTCAGAAAAATAAAAAAAGACACAGAGTGGCAAGGTGGATAAAGAATCAAACCTGGCTGGGCGCGGCGGCTCACACCTGTAATCCCAGCAATTTGGGAGACTGAGACAGGAGGATCACTTGAGGTCACGAGTTTGGGACCAGCCTGGCCAACATGGTGAAACCCTGCATCTACTAAAAATACAAAAGTTGGCCGGGCATAGTGGCATGTACCTGTAGTCCCAGCTACTTGGGAGGCTGAGGCAGGAGAATGGCTTGAACCCAGGAGGTGGAGGTTGCAGTGAGCTGAGATCATGCCATTGCACTCCAGCTTGGGCCACAGAGTGACAGAGTGAGACTCTGTATCAAAAAAAAAAAAAAAAAAAAAAAAAAAAAAGAAACAAGACCCTTTGAGATGCTGTCTTCAAAAGACCCATCTCACATGCAACAACACGCACAGGCTTAAAATAAAGGGATGGAGAAAAATTTACCAAGCAAATGGAAAACAGAAAAAAGCAGAGGTTGCAACCCTAGTTTCAGACAAAACAGACTTTAAACCAATAAAGACTAAAAAAGACAAAGAAGGGCATTATATAGTGGTAAAGGGTTCAATTCAACAAGAAGATCTAACTATCCTAAATATATATGCACCCAACACTGGAGCACCCAGATTCATAAAGCAAGTTCTTAGAGATCTTCAAAGAGACTTAGACTCCCATACAATAGTAGTGTGAGACTTTAACACCCCACTGATAATATTAGGCAGATCAAGACAAAAAATTAATAAAGATATTCAGGATGTGAACTAAGCATGGGATCAAATGGACCTGATAAATATCTGCAGGACTCTTCTCTGAGAAACAACAGAATATACAATCTTCTCTTTGCCACATGGCACATCTTCTAAAATTGATCACATAATCAGAAGTAAAACACTCCTCAGCAAATGCAAAATAACTGAAATCATAACAATCTCTCAGACCACAGTGCAATCAAACTAGAAATCAAGATTAAGAAGTTTACTCAAAACTATACAATTACATGGAAATTGAATACCCTGCTCCTGAATGACATTTGGGTAAATAATGAAATTAAGGCAAAAATCGGAAGTTCTTTGAAACGAATGAGAACAAAGATACAACATACCAGAATCTCTGGGACACAGCTGAGTTAGGGTTAAAAGAAAATTTACAGCACTAAATGTCCACATCAAAAAGTTAGAAAGCTCTCAAGTCAACAACCTCACATCACAACTAAAAGAACTAGAGAACCAAGAACAAACAAATTCCAAAGCTAGCAGAAGACAGGAAATAACCAAAACCATAGCTGAACTAAAGGAAATTGAGACACAAAAAACCATTAGAAAGATCAGTGAATCCAGGAGCTGGATTTTTAAAAAGATTTATAGCATAGATAGACCACTAGCTAGACTAATGAAGAAGAAAAGAGAGAAGATTCAAATAAACAGAATCAGAATCAACAAGGGGGATATTACCACTGACCCCACAGAAATACAAACAACCATCAGAGAGTATTATGAACACCTGTATGCACATAAACTAGAAAAACAAAGAAGAATAAATTCCTCTGAACACACACCCTCCCCAGACTGAACCAGGAAGAAATTGAATCCCCGAACAGACCAATAACAAGCTCTGAAATTGAGTCAGGAATAAATAGCCTAACAACCAAAAAAAAAAAAAAAAAAAAAAAGCCAAGGACATGATAGATTCACAGCTGAATTCTACCAGATGTACAAAAGGAACTGGTACCATCCCTGCTTACACTATTCCAAGAAATTGAGGAGGAGGAGGAACTCCTCCCTAACTCATTCTATGAGGCTTAGATCATCCTAATACCAAAATCTGGCAGAGACACAACAAAAAAAGAAAACTTCAGGTCAATATGCTTGATGAACATCAATGCAAAAATTCTCAACAAAATACTGGCAAACTGAATCCAGCATCACATCAAAAAGCTTATCCACCATGATCAAGTAGACTTTATTCCTGGGATGCAAGGTTGGTTCAATATGCGCAAATCAGTAAATGTGATTTATCACATAAACAGAACTAAAGACAAAAAACACATGATTATCTCAACAGATGCTGTAAAGGCTTTTGATAAAATTCAATCCTCCTTCATACTAAAAAATCTGAGTAAACTAGGTATTGAGGGAACGTACTTCAAAATAATAAGAGCCATCTATGACAAACCCACAGACGACATGATACTGAATGGGCAAAAGCTGGAAGCATTCCCCTTGAAAACTGGCACAAGACAAGGATGCCCTCTCCTCTTCCACCACTCCTATTCAACATAGTATTGGAAGTTCTGGCCAGGACAATCAGGCAAGAGAAAGAAATAAAGGGCATCCAATAGGAAAAGAGGAAGTCAACCTATCCCTGTTTGCAGAGACATGATTCTACATCTAGAAAACCATATAGTCTCAGCTCAAAACCCTCTTCTTCTTCTTTTTTTTTTTTTTTTTTTTAAACGGAGTCCCGCTCTGTCGCCTAGGCTGGAGTGCAGTGGCGCGATCTCAGCTTGCTGCAACCTCCGCCTCCTGGGTTCAGGCCATTCTCCTGCCCCAGCCTCCCGAGTAGCTGGGACTACAGGTGCCCACCAACACGCCTAGCTAATTTTTTTGTATTTTTAGTAGAAATGGGGTTTCATCATGTTAGCAAGGATGGTCTCGATCTCCTGACCTCGTGATCCATCCGCCTCAGCCTCCCAAAGTGCTGGGATTACAGGCATGAGCCACCGTGCCAGACCCAAAACCTTCTTAAGCTGATGAACAACTTTAGCAACGTCTCAGAATACAAAATCAGTGTACGAAAATCACTAGCCTTTCTGTACACCAACAACAGTCAAGCCGAGAGTCAAATCAGGAATGCAATCCCATTCACAATTCCCACCTAAAAAATAAAATATGTAAGAACACAGCTAACCAGGAAGGTGAAAGAGCTCTACAAGGAGAGTTACAAAATCTTGCTCAAAGAAATCAGAGATGACACAAACAATTGGAAAAACATTCCATGCCCATGAACAGGAAAAACCAATATTGTTAAAATGGCCACACTGCTCAAAACAGTATATAGATTCAATGCTGTTCCTATCAAACTACCAGTGAAATTTTTCACAGAACGAGAAAAAACTATTTAAAAAATCATGTTGAACCAAAAAATAGCCCACATAATCAAAGCAATCCTAAGCAAAAGGAACGAAGCTGGAGGCATCACAATACGTGACTTCAAACTATACTACAGTAACCAAAACAGCATGGTACTGGTACAAAAACAGAGACAAATGGAACAGAATAGAGAACCCAGAAATAAAGAGAAATCCCATTCCGTACGTAGGAACAGGCAAAGATTTCATGAGGAAGACACCAACAGCAATTGCAACAAAAGCAGAAACAGACAAATTGGATCTAATTAAACTAAAGAGCTTCTGCACAGCAAAGGAAACTGTCAACAGAGTAAACAGACAACCTACAGAATGAGAGAAAACTTTTGCGAACTGTGCATCTGACAAAGGTCTAACATCCAGCATCTATAAGGGACTTAAGCAAATGTACAAGAAAAATACAAACAACCCCATTAAAAAGTGGGCAAAAGACATAAACAGCCACTTTTTTAGAAAGGACATACATGAGGCTAACAAGCATATGAAAAAAAGCTCAACATCACTGATCATTAGATAAATGCAAATCAAAGCCACAGTGAGATACTATCTCACACCGGTCAGCTTGGCTACTATTAAAAAATCAAAAAATAACAGATGCTGGCAAGGTTGGGGAGAAAAGGAATGCTTATATACTGTTGGTGGGAGTGTAAATTAGTTCAACCATGTGGAAGACAGTGTGGTGGTTCCTCAAAGACCTAAAATCAGAAATACTAAATCAGAAATATCAGAAATACCAGCAATTACTGGTTATATACCCCCAAAATATCAATCATTTTATTTTAAGACACATGTACACATATGTTTACTATTCACAATAGCAAAGACATGGAATCAACCTAACTGTCCATCAATGGTAGACTGGATAAAGAAAATGTGGTACATATACATTATGGAATACTTGCAGCCATAAAAAACTAGATCACGTCCTTTGCAGGAACATGGATGGAACTGGAGTCCATCACTTTTAGTGAACTAACACAGGAACAGAAAATCAAATTCCGCATGTTCTTACTTATAAGTGGGAGCTAAATGATGAGAATACATGAACACATAGAGGAGAACAACACACACTGGGACCTATCAGAGGGTGGAGGGTGGGAGGAGGGAGAGGATCAGGAAAAATAACGAATGGGTATTAGGCTTAATACTTGAGTCACGAAATAATCTGTACAATAAATCCCCATGACACAGGTTTAGCTATAGAACAAACCTGCACATGTACCCTTGAACCTAAAATAAAAGTTAAATTTAAAAAAATTTAGGAGTAAATATAAGGAAAATTTATTGTACTAATGTCTTTGGGAATTTTAAATATGCATAATATTGAATGTATATAATATGAAAATATATAACTACATGCCTGTAATCCCAGCACTTTGGGACGCCAGAGTGGGTGTTTCACTCGATCACTGGAGATCGAGACCAGTTTGGCCAACATGGCAAAACCCCATCTCTACTAAAAATACAAAAATTAGCTGGGCATGGTGGCATGTGCTTGTCGTCCTAGCTACTTTGGAGACTGAGGTGAGAGGATTGCTTGAACTTGGGAAGTGGAGGTTGCAGTGAGCTGAGATCTTGCCATTGCACTTCAGCCTGGGGGACAGAGCAAGACTGTGTCTCAAAAAAAAAAAAAAAAAAAGAAATATTATATATGTAATTATATATATATAAAATTACAACACAAAAGGTGGCAGTAAAGTAGCAAAGATCTTTGTGTTGTCTGGCAAAGTAAAGTACTAATTTATATTATACTGTAACCAGTCAGGAATAGGAACGTTATAATCCTAGGGTAATCACTTAAAGAATTGTAAAGATGGACTGGATACGGTGACTCGCTCCTGTAATCCCAGCACTTTGGGAGGTGGAGCCAGAAGGATCACTTGAGTCCCCAAGCTGAAGACCAGCCTGAACCACACAGTGAGACCCCTGTCTCTATATTTTTAATAGATAAAATTAAAGAAAAAAATTATAAAGATTGTATAACCATCAAGCTAGTAGAGTGGAAAAATGGAATAATAATAAAAAAAAAAGTAATGTTACCAAAGCAGGCAAGAAAGGAGAAAAAAAGACAAAAGAGCAGGTGGGATAAGACAAAAAGAATAGTAAACTGTAGTTTTGTTGTTTTTGTTGTTGTTTGAGGTACGGTCTCACTGTGTTATCCAGGCTGGAGTGCAGTGGCATGATCACGGTTCACTGTAGCCTCAACCTCCCAATCCTCAGGTGATCCTCCTGCCCCAGCACCTCCCAAGTAGCTGCAACTACAGGCATGCATCAACATGTCCAGCTAATTTTTGTATTTTTAGTAGAGATGTGGTTTCACCATGCTGCCCAGGCTGTTCTCAAACTCCTGGGCTCAAGCAATCCACCTGCCATGACCTCCCAAAGTTTTGGGATTACAGGTCTGAGCCAACGCACCCAGCCATATGTAGATTTAAAACCCTAACATATCAATGATTACATTAAACGTATATGGAGTAAGTACTCCTCTTAAAGTCAAAACTTGTCAGACTGGATGAAAGACAAGACATATCTTAATGGTAAGGTGTATTTGCAAAAAGATGTACATGTAGACAATAGCAAAAAGAAAACTGAAGTAAGCCGGACATGGTGGCTCATGCCTGTAATCCCAGCATTTTGGGAAGCTGAGGTGGTTGGATCACCTGAGGTCAGGAGTTCAAGACCAGCCTGGCCAACATGGTAAAACCCCATCTTTACCAAAAATACAAAAATTACCTGAGCATGGTGGCACACACCTGTAATCCCAGCTACTCGGGAGGTGAGGCAGGAGAATGGCTTGAATCCGGGAGGCGGAGGTTGCAGTGAGCCGAGATAGCATCACTGCACTCCAGCCTGGGCGACAGAGCAAGACCCTGTCTCAAAAATAAATAAATAAATAAATAAAAAACAAGAAAAGAAAGAAAGCTGATACAATCATAATAATATCTGTCAAAGTTTTTTTGTTTTGTTTTGTTTTGTTTTGGTAACAGAGTCTCCTCCTAGGCTGCAGTGCAGTGGCTCAATCATAGCTCTCTGTAGCCCTGAACTCCTGGGCTCAAGCCATCCTCCCGCCTTGGCCTCTTGAGTAGCTGGGACTACAGATGTGCACCACCATGCTCAGCTAATTTTTTTTATCTTTAGTAGAGATGAGGTCTTGCTATGTTGTCCAGGCTGGTCTCCAACTCCTGGACTCAAGCTGATTTTCCCACCTCGGCCTCCCAAAGTGCTGGGAATACAGGCAAGAGCCGCTGCACCTGGCCCAAAGTTGATGTTTTAAATGACTCTTCAGAATTTTTTAAATAGAATTTATTTTTAGAGCAGTTTTAGGTTTATGGTAAAATCGAGTTGAAAGTGCAAAGATTTTCCACATACTTCTTTTCCCCAGCCACCTCCACTATTAACATCCCACACCAGAGTGGTATATTTGTTACAATTGTGGAACCCACACTGACACATCATTATTATCCAAAGCCCATAGTTTACAAGAGTTCACTCTTGGTGTTATACATTCTGTGGGTCTGGACAAATGTATAATGACATGTATTCACCATTATAGTATCTATCATACAGAATAGTTTCACTCTCCTATTCATCCCTCCCTTTCCCCTAATCCCTGGGATCCACTGATTTTTTTAGTATCACCATGGTTTTGTCTTTCTCAACATGTTCTACAGTTGGAATAATATACTATGCTGCCTTTTCAGACTGGGTTATTTCACTTAATAGTATACGTTAAAGTTTGCTCCATGTCTCTTCATGGCTTGAGAGCTAATTTCCTTTTTTTTTTTTCCAGACAGGATCTCACTCCTGCTGCCCAGGCTAGAGCACGGTGGTGCAATCATAGTCCAGTGAAGCCTTGACTTCCTGGGCTCAGGTTATTCTCCCATCTCAGCCTCCTGAGTAGCTGGGACTACAGGCACGTGCCACCATTCCTGGCTAATTTTTTGTATTTTTATTAGAGATGGGTTTTTGCCATGTTGCTCAGGCTTGTCTCAAACTCCTGGGCTCAAACGATGTTCCTGCCTCAGCCTCCCAGTGATCCACTGCGCCTGGCTCACTTCCTCTTAATGCTGGGTAATATTCCATTATTCAGATATATCATAGTTTATCTATTCACCTACTAAAGTACATCTTGGTCTCTTCCAAGTTTGGGGAATGATTAATACAGCACACTGCTCTGGCAGCATCTTCAGGCACTCATTACCAAGCGTGATGTTCCAGAAGAGGATCGTGTACAAGGGAGTGATTACATGTTTAGTCTCATAACTCCCTCCAACTTAGCACAAGTCAGAACATTAAAAAAAATAGAGATGGGTCTTACCGTGTTGCCCAGGCTGGTCTCAGACTCCTGGGCTCAAGTGATCCACCTGCCTCCACTTCCCAAAGTGCTGGGATTACAGATGTGAGCCACCATGCCTGGCCTTTAGAACATTTAAAAAATGTGTTTATGTTCATTTTCAGTGTCTCTTTTCAATTCACTCTAATTTTCTACAATGAACATACATTACCTGTGTATTTTGAAGTTAAAAATGGGCTGGGCGAGGTAGCTCATGCCTGTAATCCCAGCATTTTGGGAGGTCGAGGTGGGAGGATCATTTGAGGTCAGGAGTTCGAGACCAGCCTAACCAACATGGTGAAACCCCATCTCTACTAAAAATACAAAAATTAGCCAGGCGTGGCAGCACATGCCTGTAGCCCCAGCTACTTGGGAGGCTGAGACACAAGAATCGCTTGTACCTGGGAGGAGGAGGTTGCAGTGAGCCGAGATTGCGCTATTGCACTCCAGCCTGGGTGACAGAGCGAGACTACCTCTCAAATAAGTAAAAAAATAAAAACACAGTATCTGTGGCACCTCCTACAAGAAGTCTTCCTTGACCCTTTCTCCACCTTTCCATGGTAGCTTTGTTCTCTTCTCTTAGTTTCTGTCAAATGCATGCTCACCACTAGCAGAGCACTTACCATAAGGTATTTTATTCACCTGCTTAAATACCTGCCTTCTTCTTAGGCTATGATTTCCTTAGGGCAGGGGCTACGTCTTTCAAAATTGGGTCCCTAAGGGTGCAAAAGGGGCCTCGGGCAGGAGCTTTGATCTTTTCATCTCCTCTAAGTTTTCTGACTTTGACACCCAACTTGATCAACAACCAAGCCTGTAAGACCTATTATCAGAGAACACAAAGAAAGCTTCTTCTCTTCAGTTAACTTACATGCCTTGGCCGGGCGCGGTGGCTCAAGCCTGTAATCCCAGCACTTTGGGAGGCCGAGGCGGGTGGATCACAAGGTCAGGAGATCGAGACTATCCCTGGCTAACATGGTGAAACCCCGTCTCTACTAAAAATACAAAAAACTAGCCGGGCGCGGTAGCGGGCGCCTGTAGTCCCAGCTACTCGGGAGGCTGAGGCGGGAGAATGGCGTGAACCCGGGGGGCGGAGCTTGCAGTGAGCCGAGATCTGGCCACTGCGCTCCAGCCTGGGAGACACAGCGAGACTCCGTCTCAAAAAAAAAAAAAAAAAAAAAACTTACATGCCTTGATAAGCCCTGAAAACCCAACACCATGAATAGGAGAAAACCAGGGCTCCAAAGGGACTTGATTGGCACAGTCATCTCAGGAATGCTGTAGGTCAAGGCAGGTCTTCAGGCAGGTCTACTTAGGTGAGAGGTTTATTTCTCTGAAATGAAATGTAAAGAGGGTTGGCAGGGATCAGGACTGGAACTAGACCTCGAGACTAGGAGGCAGGAAGGCTATGAAGGCATGAATCTCTGCTTCAGAAGACAGATGGATAGAGCGGGGACAGAGCATCACACAAGTGCTGAACTTATACAAATTCAACCAGAAATGTCTGGCAGAGAGGAGGGGCGGAGGAGGGGAAAAGTAAAAGTGGGAGTGGAGAAATGAGATCTAAGAGAAATAACCGTTTAATGGGCAAGTGGCTCATGCCTGTAATCCCAGCACCTTGGGAGGCTTAGGCGGGTCGATCACTTGAGTCCAGGAGTTCAAGACCAGCCTGGGCAAAATGGCAAAACTCCATCTCTACGAATAATACAAAAAATTAGCTGGGCATAGTGGTGTGTACCTGTAGTTCCAGCTGCTCAGGAGGCTGAGGTGGGAGGAGCACTTGGGCCCAGGAAGTGGAGGTGGCAATGAGCTGAGATTGCACTACTGCACTCCAGCCTGAGTGACAGAGTGAGACTCTGTCTCAAAAAGTCAGTAAATAAGCCAGGCATAGTGGCTCATGCCTGTAATCCCAGCACTCTGGGAGGCCGAGGTAGGTGGATCACCTGAGATCAGGAGTGTGAGACCAGCCTGGCCAACATGGTTAAACCCCATCTCTACTAAAAAAAAAAAAAAAAAAAAAAAAAAAAGCTGGGAGTGGAGGCACACACTTGTGATCCCAGCTACTTGGGAGGGTGAGGCAGGAGAATCATTTGAACCTGGGAGGCGGAGGTTGCACTGAGCTGAGATTGTGCCACTGCACTCCAGTCTGGGTGACAGAGCAAGACTCCCTCTCAAAAAAAAAAAAAGTAAGTAAATAAAATAGATTTTTTAAAAAGAAATAAGTATGTAAATAATGCAGGTTTCTATATCTTTATTAATATACAGGTTATTCTGCTCAACATTCTACTCAGGGTTGCCCCTGATGAGCCTGAGAAGGAAGAATTAACATCAATTTTACCTTTAGTGTGGTGGGATTCAGCCTTGACTGCACTGGGATGACAAGGTGGGCTTAAAAAAAAATGCAGATGCCTAGAACCCACTGCCAGAAATTCTGATATAATAAATTAGTTAGAGGTATGGCCTGAGCACCAGGATTGTAAAAGCTTCCCAGGTAATTCTGAGATGCAGCTAGAGTTGGGAATCTCTGCAGCTGGTCTTGGTTTCTAACTCACTGTTCCTAGTGTGATTTCATACCGTGCCGAGTGTGATTCTAGTGTTTAAAGATACATATTTGTCACTCAAAATGACCCCCAAACTTAAGCTGATAACTTCATCTGGTGTTCATCCGAGGAAAAAGCGATCTGTTCCAACACTGACCATGTCTGACTTATTAAGAGCTTATATTTCTCTATACTGTTTTTGTGGTATTTGAGGGATTTTTCAAAGGTGATTTTTTAATCCATTTATTGCTCCTTCCTCCTGCCTCCATATAGATACTACTTTTATTAGAGTCTTGTTTTTTTGGCAGAGGGCGGGAGACGGCATCTCACTCTCTGTTGCCCAGGCTGGAGGGCAGTGACTTGGTCTTGGCTCACTGCAACCTCCACCTCCCAGGTTCCAGTGATTCTCCTGTTTCAGCCTCTTGAGTAGCTGGGATTACAAGTGTGCACCACCACAACCAGCTAATTTTTATATTTTCAGTAGAGACAGGATGTCACCATGTTGGCCCAGCTGGTCTTGAACTCGTGACCTTAAGTCATCCACCTGCCTCAGCCTCCCAAAGTTCTTGGATTATAGGCATCAGCCACCACGCCCGGTCCCCAGAACTTCTTTATACAAGTCCAGCTAATGAAAACATTTTTAATTTTTTCCACCTTTTTGCACAAATATTAACATACCATGTTCTATTTTGCACCTTTTCTTTTTTTTTAAATGTGAGAATATTTAGGCATCCTAGCACCCAGATTGTAAACACTAAATACCAGTTTTCACTTAAAAGAACCGTGAATTCTTGGAAAAACTGCTCATTCCAGATTTGGACGGGAAATACACAAGATGATTCGGGAATAACTTATCTCCTAAGAAAGGAAGAAAGTTCTCAAAGACCAGTAGAATCATGTGTAAAGGTTTCAGGTTTCAAACTGTAGAGGCTCATCATGGGCATAATATGGACATTGACAGATTGAAAACCATCAACTATGTTTAGTTTTTAATCTTTTGTTTGTTTGTTTGTTTGTTTTGAGACAGAGTCTCACTCTGTCGCCCAGGCTGGAGTGCAATGGGGCGATCTTGGTTCACTGCAGCCTCCACCTCCTGGGTTCAGTTCAAGCGATACTCGTGCCGCAGCCTCCTGAGTAAATGGGACTAAAGGCGCACGCTACCATGCTTGGCTAATTTTTGTATTTTTTGTAGAGACGAGGTTTCACCATGTTGCCTAGGTTGGTCTTGAACTCCTGAGCTCAAGAGATCTGCTGGCTAGGCCGGGCGCGGTGGCTCAAGCCTGTAATCCCAGCACTTTGGGAGGCCGAGACGGGTGGATCACGAGGTCAGGAGATCGAGACCATCCTGGCTAACACGGTGAAACCCCGTCTCTACTATAAAATACAAAAAACTAGCCGGGCGAGGTGGCGGGCGCCTGTAGTCCCAGCTACTCGGGAGGCTGAAGCAGGAGAATGGCGTGAACCCGGGAGGCGGAGCTTGTAGTGAGCTGAGATCCGGCCACTGCACTCCAGCCTGGGCGACAGAGCGAGACTCCGTCTCAAAAAAAAAAAAACAAAAACAAAACCAAAAAAACAAAAAAGAAACAAACAAAAAAAAGAGATCTGCTGGCATGGACATCTCAAAGTGGTGGGATTACAGGCGTAAGCCACTGCGTCCGGTGCCCATCAAATATGTGTAAGTCTTTATTTTATAATGATATTCAAAAATATGTCATCTTTGGAGGGATCTAGAGGACATCATTAGTTTTAAAACTGGAAAATAAGAGGGTGAATCAAGCATTTCTATACAAACTATAGCACTGAGTCATCAAGTATGATGTGGTGAGTTTCTCTTTATAGAAATATTCCAGCTAATGAAGAAGGAATGACAGAATATCACTGCTCTGGACCCTCTTCAATTAATGGACAAAGGTCTGAGCCAGTGGCATCACAGCAGAGAGGCCGCCTGACGCAATAGACCTCTCGAAGTACACAACACCACTTATGAAGTTGTCTTATTACCCCCCAAAAAGGAAAAACAGAGAACCCACATTGGATTATATCAGTAGATACAACTACCAGTTCACGGGAAAGATAGAGAACAGAGGAATATTTTAAATGACTCTACAAAAGTGCGTAAGCAAAATCCAGTCTATAAGAAACAAGTAATTACAAGGAGGAAAAAAGCGATGGAGAAGAATCCCATAGATTAAAAGAGATTTAAGAGATACTAACCAGTTGCAGCGAATGTACCTGTGAAGAAAAAGTTGACACAACAGGCCTGAGACTGCTATTCTTGGAAAGGTATCCTTGTAAGATTAGCCTTTGGCTGGCATATGGAAACTTGGAGTTCATGAAGTTTCCTACCAACCCCTATACGGTAAGAGTGGCTCATTGTGCCTAAACTATTGTGCAGTATGGTTTATGGTGAATATCTGCTTTCTTTCTGGAAATCACTAATCACTAATGAGCTTCCCTGGTAGACAACACTTCACACGGTTGTGATGATTTGATGCTAAAGGAATGAAGTGAATCCACTGTGATTCTTCTAGGAGACGACCCTTGGAAGCTTAAGTCTGGTTTACTCTGGGCTTTACCCCATGCACCTTTTCTCTTTGCTGATTTTATTTTGTATCCTTTCCTTTTAATAAACTATTATCACAAGTATAGGTCCTGTGAATGCTTTTAATGACCACCTGAACCTAGGGGTGATCTTGGGGACCCTGGACACAGCACCTTAGTTGGAATTTGAGTCAAACAAATGAAATCATGGAAATTTGAGCTTAATGTTAATGATACCAAGGAATTGTAATTAATTTTCAAGTGTGATAATAGTATTATGATTGTGTTTAAGAGATATGTATATTGAAATTGTTGTGGGTAAAATAATATGGCTGAGGGGCCAGGTGTTGTGGCTCATGCCTGTAATCCCAGTATGTTGGGAGGCCAAGGTGGGCAGATTGCTTGAGATCAGGAATTCGAGAACAGCCTTGGCAACATGGCAAAGGCCTGTCTCTACAAAAAATACAAAAATTAGCCAAGCATGGTGGCCTGCACCTGTGGTCCCAGGTGCTTGGGAGGCTGAGTTGGGAGGTCCCAGGTGGCCAAGGCTGCAGTGAATTGTAACTGCACCACTACCCTCCAGCCTGGGCAACAGAACGAGACTCTCTCTCTCTCTCTCTCTTCCTCTCTCTCTCACACATACAAATATATATCAAAATGCATCATATATATTTTATATATATATATATAATGTTAGAGATTTGCTTCAAAATAATCTGAAGAGAAGGGTTGGATGTGGGTAAGGGTATAGATGGAAAAAGATTGGCCATGAGTTAATGGTAGTTGAAGCCGGGAGGTGTGTCTATGGGGCTTCATTGCACTATTTTGTGTTCTTTTGTACATGTTTGGAATTTTCCACAATTAAAATTTTTAAAAAGATAATGTATCTTTGAAATCTTTCAATTCCAGCTCACAGAAATCTTCCTCATTTTTTTTTCACTGCCGTAGGGCATTCCATTGCATAGGGTGGTTTCAGTCCTTCAGTCCTGTGTGGGTTTGCCTTAGTTCTGTCTTTAGAACCTTACCCTCATTTCACGTGCAACTCCAGTTGGAACTGATTTTCAGCTGAGCTCCTGGAGGCTTGGCCTAAATTGCTAAAATAAACATTAATCTAAAAGGCCTATGGTGTCAGCCATTCCTGACCAGGTAGAATATATGGTGATTCCCAGATGGCATCGTAATTGAGGTGAAATGAGCTGGGACAAGCTGTGGTGTAGAGGGAGATTGTTGTTGTCACAAGAGACCCGGGGGAGTCAGAGCTGTCCAGAAGCATTGGTCTGGAGTGGACTGAATGTGAACGTGAGTCAGCAGCACTATCTTGCCAGGGGCTCCAAGCCTTTGAGAAACTGGAGGAGGTGAATTGCCCAGCCAGGGGACAACAAGGCTGTCTTTCCATGACGTTCTGATTCTGTGGCTGGTCATACTTTGTTCTATCTTAGGATAATTGTCCCTAAGGCTTTGAGGAATATGTCAGTCCAGGCTCTTCTGTGGCAAGCCACAGAAACCAACTCTAACCATTTTAAAGACAATTTTTAAAGATATATTGTTGTTGGGAGGATATGGGATAGCTCACAAAATTAAAGAAAAAGCTAAATAACCAAGCCTCCAAAAGTACAGGAACCAGAGCAGCTTTGGAATCCAGGAAGATAAATCTCTCAAGAGTGAATCACCTCAATTTTCTTTCCTGGAGCTACACTCTCAAAGTTTACATTCCCTGGAGAGATGGACTGTTGACCTAGCTTGGATTGTGAGTCTATTTCTAGCTAGGGGAGGGCAGGGCCCTTGGTCAATAGTCCCCTCATAACTACACAGAGTGGGTGGGGAGGGGAGTGTTCCTAAGGGAAATTAGGGTTCCTTTATCAGCTAAATAGGGAGATGGATGCTAGGCAGACAGACACAGCAGATGTCTACTACTCAGAAGAGGAAGAACTCTGGGGCGGGGCCTTAGCATGGGCAGCTATGGAGCTTGAGTTCCAGAAAGACTAGGTAGGCCTTGGAGGGTAACCTGCACCCTTGACTTTCTTGTGGATGGTGAAGCTTGAGAAGCAAAGGCTACGTTAGAGAAATAGAGGACGTCTGACTGGCCGGCCTTTTCTGTTCAACAGAGATAAAACTCCTTGGACATTAAAAAATATACTTGAAACTAATAAAACGGAAGAACATGAAAGGTTTCTGGACAGGAGGATGTGCAGTAACTCACAATACCTCAAGGCAAGAGCTCTGCTACCTGCTCCTGCCAAAGAAGCTTCCATCCCTTGGCCTAGTTACAGAGGACTGTGTTTTTTGCTTTGTTTTGTTTTTTTGTCCTTCCCAATTCACCTGCACCACCAACTCACTATTTGAGAGGCTCATGTTACCTATTGATAATTATTGCATTGTGATGCTGAATTGTGAAAATATAGCATAGTAACCCTCCTGATCATACAACCAGATATATTAGAGAAACATGAGGTGAGTGTTAAGGAAGTTACTAAATATTGGAGTAATTTATCCAGAAAGCCACAGAATTTTCTTCTTGGATATCTTTAAATACACAATAAAATAAATTCTAGCTAAATAGCAACTTCAAGATGACTTGTCTGGGTGCCTCCTATATATTTTCATAATACATACAGCAAAATATAATATACTTATATTTTACTATATTTTTATTTATTTTATATATTATATAAAATAAAAGATACTTATATTTTCCTAAGGTCCTTTATTCTCTTAAGAGTCAAAATGTAAAAATAGAAAATATAATGTGCCTTTCATTTACAATTTTGAGGCCACTTTGGGCACTTTGCGTAATTTCTTGTTTTTGCATTGCAAAGCTTGGTTGTCGAGATCTGGAGAATAGATGGCTGTTATTATTACTCATCAGTTTTCAGAAAGATCGAAAATCTTTGGCAGAGTGGTTATGAGAAGCCAAGGAGACAGCATTTTAAAATTCCAATCTTGCTTTATTTGCAATCATCCTGAGTCACTGTGGCAAGATCTTGGCTTTTTTAAAAAGCTCAAATTCTTTATCCGTTTCCTCCCTATCTCTTCTCTTCCTACGACATCTACATTTATTTGAACAAGGCCAGAGCACTAATGTTATCAAGAACATGTGTTTAATCCTTAGCTTTGAATGTTTGCAGTAGGAATGTTTAACCCCCCTTCACTAGTCTGCAGTTACAGAATTTCCATTTAGTGAAATCAAAAAGTAATGCAGTTGGTAAAAATAGTTTAAATCAGTGCTGATACAGAGCTAGAAAAATCATTCAAAGTGGATATGTTATTGCTTATGAGCCAGTCGCGTCATGTTCATGAGTATAATAGAAGGAATACGGGGCTGGGAATCAGAAAATGGAGAAGTTGAGAGATAATCTTGACAGTCCTTTCCGACACAAAGGTCCCATGGTTCTACATTTCCACCTACTTGCATTCCTAAGACCGGTACATCCATTCTTTATTGGCAGCATGGTGACTGGTTAATACTGCCATGGTGACTGGTTAATAACTGCCATGGTGACTGGTTAATCCTGCCAGTTCTAAAGCCCAGTAAGTCAGGGCTGCACCCTGCCAGGGTATGGCCCACATTCCATTCAGGAAGATAAGGGACTTGATGACTTGGGAGTTCCAGGCTCTCTGGGTCACTGCTGTGTCCTCAGTCCTTATGCACCATCTGGCATATGGTAGGCACTCCTTAAATATTTGACAATATAAATGACAAATGAAGAAATGAATGACTGGAACGAAGAGTCTTTGCCTGGACTTGTTCTTGAATCAAGAATATGGGGCCTCCACTCTTCTCCTAGTGCTGATCTAAAGGATTTCCAGGAAAAAAAAGAGTTCAGTAAAGGGCAGTACTATACCATGCTTTAATGCCTTCCTCTACCAACCACATTCTGAGTGAGATGATCAATAAAGGGCCCAGCTGCAGTGGATGGTGGTCAGCTTGCTAAGTTTGCCCCTCGTGTCTCTCTACAGGAACAAGGGCTTCCCCTCTTGCTGCTGTGCTTTAGGTAAGATGTTTCTATTCTATCCTTTCCCAGCAGTCTGCAGCTTCCTGAAATCCTTCTTTCACTTTGAAAGCAGCTTCCTTGCAGCTCCTGAATCCCAAAAGCAGGAAATGTGTGCTTATAATAAGCTCTTCTTGATTGGCTTGGAAATTGCGTTTTCAGTAGAGTGACAGTCACCTGACCCTTGAGAGAGGCCAGTAGTGACTCTGATGTGTTTTTCTGAAATGCCTAAGGCAGCTGCGGCTGTGGCCTGCTGCTCATGGGTGGGGTTCAGAGGATCAGATGACTTTATTTACCAGTTTATTCTGGGAGAACTGGCAGAAGCTGGAAAAGTGAGGTCAGAGGGAGGCTGTGAAGTGGAGCCTCCTCCACCTTCTTCCCTTGCTGCCTCTCTCTTTGGGGCCGGGGATAGGGAGAACTGCCATTTGATAGGAAAAATTCTTTGTTCTGAAAAGAAGGCAGAAAGAAGGGCAGTTTCCATACACAGTTCTGGCTTCCCACATTTCTCAGAATTGTTTTTTGTTTTTTGTTTGTTTGTTTGTTTTTGAGGCGGAGGTTCACTCTTATTGCCCAAGCTGGAGTGCAATGGCATGATCCCGGCTTACTGCGACTTCCAGCTCCTGGGTTCAAGCAATCCTCCTGTCTCAGCCTCCCAAGCAGCTGGGATTACAGGCGCATGCAACCACGCCTGGCTAATTTTTGTATTTTTAGTAGAGATATGGTTTCATCATAGTGGTCAGGCTGGTCTCGAACTCCTGACCTCAGGTGATCCACTGCTTCGGCTTCCCAAAGTGCTGGGATTACAGGCATGAGCCACCACGCCTGGCCAGAATTGTTAAAGTCAAAAGGCCACGCACATCATGAACTTGAATGAGCTATAAGCAGCTCAGCAAGGAAGATAGACATAAATCCCCACTAAGACTCTTCGAGGATGTGAGAATAGAAGAGAGAATCTTCTCTTCTGAAGCACAGCAACACAGCACCTACTGAATAAGCACCTACTGAATACTCTGTACCAGCCCTGGCCACATTGTACTACTCTGTACAGGCATTTGGGCATCTGGTATCTCAGTGTGTGGCAATACCAGAGATGTTTTGAGTTTTTTTCTTCTCTATGGTGGCTAAAGGGGGAATCTATAATTGGTCCTCTGAATAACCAAGACACATAAACTACCAAAACCACAAGAGGGAAACTTTTTGGATATAAAATTCAGCTACCACAAGTGGGTCTTAGTTCAGATAACGTTTCTCAAAGGTGTAAGGGCCTCCCAGAAACTGGCAGCTCTACTTATTTCTTTTTAAAACCCAGAAGGCCCTTTGTACACATGCACCAGGACAGGACTTTTGGACATGAGGATTTAAGAGCCAGAACAAAGCCAAGAAAGCTTTTAGAAAAGCTGGGCATGGGACTCAGGTTCCGGGAATGGTGAATTTGGCTGCACAAGTACATCACTGAACAGGAATTGTAGGAGATACAGCTACAGAGGAGAGGGCCTGATCACCATTGCCCTCTCATGTCAGACTAGGGGATTTGTTCTGCAAGCAGAAAGAATGAAAAGGTTTGGAGCTGGTGAATAACAGGAAAAGCATCTTTAAAGGAAGAAGATCACCAGTTTATGTGTTCCATGAAACACGAGTCCCCAAAAAATACCCCTTGAAGAAAGGTTCCATGGACAAATAAGTTTAGGGAACACAGTTCACACTAGTCCTAGAATATCCTAAAAATTCACAAAGCATCTTTGTTGTCAAGTCTCTGAGAAGTCATAAGATTTTTATTGTACTCTGCTTAAACCAGAGGTGGAGACAAACTGAGAGTGTATCGCTGAGAACATGATTCTATTTTTCTAGCCAGTCTCACAACAAAATAACTATCCTTCTTCAATAGCACAGGCAACTGCATTTCTAAGCAGTTTCTTTACTTGCGTGGGCATATTGTCCAATTGATTTAATATCAGGCAAATATAACTAGCGTGTCCAAGCCCCAGGAGCAAATGACCTCAAAATAAGTTCCATTGATAGTAATATTATACAACGTAATACTCACTAGGTCTGACAGAAAGTCATATTTCTAGAGATTCTCATCTGCAAATATTTCTGGGATGCTCACAGGTATAGTTCCAACGCCTCCAAGGCTTGGCCAGTTTGCAATTTTACTTAAGTTTCTTTTCTTCTATAGTTTAGGGAGCAAAAGAGCTAGAGGGAGAGCTACCTCCCACACTCACATTCACACCCCAGCTCATGTGGTCCTGCCCCAAGGCTGCCGCTGTTCCTCTCTGCCCACTCATGCCTGTCCTTGTTCATGGACACCTTCCAGATAACTCTGCACCAAGCTGTCTTCTCTCTGGCCAGCAGGGAAACTCATTTCAGAGAGATTGCTCTTAGGAGAGCCACAGGGCCCCCGTGTCATGGTTTTACTCATTTGTACAATACTTCTCCCCTTCCCGGAGCATACAACACACTGGTATGCCAGATGACAGTGATGGAGGAGATCTGGACCTGGGGGAGGGTCTCCTCTGGAATTAGGGCTCTCCAGAGAAATGGATCAGAATGTGCATGTATGTGTGTATGCAGGTGGGGGAGGGTGTGTGTGTCAGAGAGAGGGAGAGATTTTAAGGGAATGTCACACGTAATTGTTGGGGCTAGTAAGACTGAAATCTGGAGAGCAGGCTGGAAATTGAAGGAAGGGTTGATGTTGCAGTGTCAAGTCCAAAGGCAGTGTGGAGGCAGAATTCCTTCTTCCTAGGGGGACCTCAGTGTTTTCCCTTAAGGCCTTCAACTGATTGGGTGAGGCCCACCCCATAATGGAGGGTATTCTCATTTACTCAACCTCTAATGTCAATCTCATCTAAAATACATGTACCTTCACAGTAACACATAGACTGGTGCTTGACAGAAAGCTGGGTACACTGGCTTAGCTGAGTGGACATATAAAATTAACCCTCACACCTCCTCAGATATACTGTAGAGTTGGACCCAATCTGCTAGGCTCCAGGTCACTTGGAGTGACTTTCCTCTCAGGCTGCTTTCCCTTCTCTGTCATCTGACTTCCATGGAGGTAAGGCCCTAACTAAACACTTAACTCAGGTACAGCCAAGGTGATATATGAAGTAGACAGATCCCTTCTGTTAAACCCATTACACCAACCTTAGTTGTCATGAAATTTTGTAGTTTTGTCTCTAAAGTCGTTTTTTCCGAAGCGTTTATTCATGCTTCAAACAATACAAGCTTTAATTCTTAAAAGCTCAATAGAAAGCCAACATGGGAATGGAGAGTGAGTTGCTGGCTGCCAGTCAATAGCACAGGGGCAACCACACCATCTAATCACTCCAGACTCTAAAGACGAAATGAAAAGACTCATGGAAGATTTGGAGATGTCGATGTATGCTGGGAAAGGCAGGTGAGACAAAAGGCAAGAGGCAACCTGTATCAAACTCTGGGGCCATATGGGGGCAGAGAATATTTTCAGCCGTAGTGATTTGGTTAGACCTACCTGTAGGTTCTTAACCTCACGTTCATAAAGACTGTCATTTGGTATATCATAATTTGATCTACCAAATATTCTCCAAATTTTCTTTCTTTCTCCTCTTCCCATTCTGAAATCCTAACCTTTCCAGGCCCCTGTCACTAAATGGTGTTTGGTGACCAACACCCAAACTAATTTTGATACTACTTTTTCATTTTACAGGATAAACTAGCTCAGGCATCTTAGTCCATTGTGAAATGTTAACCTTTCTAATTCTGCCTATTAAACACTGTATAAAGAAGATTAGAGCGGTGATCCACTTAATTCTATTGTCTGATCAAAATTGACCTCATTATGAACTGTGGAAGGCCACGGTGATGTAAATGCCAGAGGTGGAGGGGACATGTCTGTACACTTTGGGGAATGGATAATACTCATCACCTATGTAGCTGCACCTTTCAGTCTTTGTAGATGCAATCTCACTGGCTTTGAATGAAAAACCAGTCATATCCAAAGCCAGCAAATATTTCTGAGCATCTACACTAGAAAAGATATTGTATAGACAAAGATCCTGTAAAACACGTAACACCACATGTTCAATTCAATGAACATTTCTTGGATGTCATTTTGTTAAAAATTTTTGTTATAATATGGGTCTGTCTTGGAACTAAACCGAGAGTTGAACTGCTGTAGAATGCAATGGACCACACGTTTACTGTGCCCCATGACATGGAGCCCAAGAGTCTCATCACAATGAAAGTTTGATCTAATCCAGCTTGTAATTGTACAGTGAATACTCTTATGAATCTGACCAGTGTGGAAGCACTTGTACCAATTAAGAAGCACAGTACATTGTCAGTATCCAAAATCACTTCTGTGGCATTTATTTCATTTTATTTTTTTGAGGCGGAATCTTACTCTGTCACCCAGGCTTGAGTGCGGTGGCACGATCCGAGCTCACTGCAACCTTGACCTCCAGGGTTAAAGCGATTCTCCTACCTCAGCCTCCCAAGTAGGTGGGACTACAGGTGCCTGCCACCACACCCAACTAATTTTTGTATTTTTAATGGAATGGGGTTTCGCCATATCGACCAGGTTGGTCTTGAACTCTTGGCCTCAAGTGATCCTCCCACCTCGACCTCCCAAAGTGCTGGGATTATAGGCATGAGCCACTGTGCCCAGTTTTTTGTGGCATTTAAATGGACATACGTAATGTGCTAGGTGTTGTGTTAAATATTCAAGCAAGAGTCTTTAAGAAAAGGGTGTAGTCCTGTTTGCAACTTCTTCATCTCAGAATTTATTTTTCATGGTAGTTTGGAAATTTTAGTTTTCAGCACCTTTCTGATTTCCATGGTCTCTTAAACTAAACAGAAAATTCTGTGAAGAGTAACATAACTCTGTGATTGCTTGAGCTTTGCACACTAACCTCAGTGCTGAGTGTTCACCGTGCTTGCACTTCACTGTCTCCTGGCATTCAAACTCCATGAGACAGTGAAGTGCAAGCACGGTGAACACTCAGCACTGAGGTTAGTGTGCAAAGCTCAAGCAAGGGTTTCTGTTTTCTTAGGCTAGTAGTTCTCTAACTTTGAGCATATCAAAAAAAGCTGATGCTCAGACTACCCCAGACAAGTAAAATTAGATGCTCTGAAGATGGGAAGCAGGCATTGGTAGTTTTTAAACTTTCCCCAGTGATTCCAATGTGAAGTCAAGTTTGAGAGTCAAACTGTTACTCTCAAATATTAATATCGTAAAAATCACCTGAAGATCTTACTAAAATGCAGATTCTAATGAAGTAGGGATGGGGCCCGAGGGTCTGCATTTTTAAAAGCTCTCAGGTGGTGCTTAACTTACTGTCCACGGATCACACTGGATTAGCAAAGTCGCAGAAAATCTGGGTAGGATCCCAAGACCTCCAATCAGGGGTGAAATCAAGATGAAGGGTGTCTACATGCAGGAGATTCTGTGCTTTGGCGCCCCAACTTCTGTTTCGGCCTCTTCCTGTGTGTTTGCCTGTATTGTAGGGGTGAGAAATCTACAAACATTTCCCCTTGCATCTAGGGCTCTGAATCTCATTCTCATTCCACTAATCCTAAGCATGTACGTGACATTTGAATTCAGAACTGAGTTAAGTGGGAAAGGCGGCAAAATTAGAAGTGCTAGCACTGGCTGGAGGGGGAGGAGGGCTGTGTGACAGCCTCCCAATGTAGTAGAGCCCCTGGTCACCTATTTGATTACTTCACATCTGGGAGTTGTTTCTGAATGCTCCATCTAGACGCTATGTCTTTAAACCTCCTGATACGATTTGGATATCACATCAGGAGAAAGGTAGTAGAGGAATTCTTGTGGACACGCATGACAATATCTAGGGGTTGTTTGTTTGTTTGTTTTGAGACAGAGTTTCGCTCTTGTTGCCCAGGTTGGAGTGCAATGGCACGATCTCAGCTCACCACAAACTCCACCTGCCGGGTTCAAGTGATTCTCCTGCCTCAGCCTCCTGAGTAGCTGGAATTACAGGCATGTGCCTCCACGCTCCGCTAATTTTATGTTTTTGGTAGAGATGGGGTTTCCCCATGTTGGTCAGGCTGGTCTCGAGCTCCCCACCTCAGTGATCCGCCCGCCTCGGCCTCACAAAGTGCTGGGATTACAGTGTGAGCCACTGGGGCTAGGGTTTTTTAAAGAGTGTGGAACTCTCCCTATATGAGAAAGTCCCCATTTTTAATTTAGCTTAGTTTTATTTTATATTAGACAAAATAAGTCTTTTACTAAGACCTTGGGACTGGCATCTAACCCCTAAGAACTACTGAAGTTATTCAATATGTCTTTGGGGGATCCTGAAAGAACACCTTTCTCGAAGGGTGGGGAGACCCAGGGCTGATACTGAAGAAGGAAGAGTTGAGAGGTGAAGAAGGGAAGCTTCCTGAGTGGTATTATTTTCCTAGAATCTCATATAAATGGGTGTCTCCTGAGTTTGGAGTCAAGCCTTATCTTTTAGGCAAGCTACCTTCCTGAGGGACCACAGAGTTATCAGGACATGAGGTTTGGAGAGGGACAAGGCTTTGGAAAACCCACAGGATCACCAAGCTTTTGGCTATGGGCTGAATAAACAATATATCTCACACATACAGATGACAATCTATCTAATGAATCTAGAAATAGCATGATTAATAAAATGCAAATATGTCTTAAATCATTGGGGAATGTATTAATTTTTCATTATGAATTTTATTAGTCAACAAATACTAGAAGAACAATTACTGGGCTGGGTGCAGTGGCTCACACCTGTAATCCCAGCACTTTGGGAGGCCAAGGGTGGGGATCACTTGAGGTCAGGAGTCTGAGACCAGCCTGGCCAATATGGTGAAACCCCACGTCTACTAAAAATACAAAAATTAGCCGAGCATGGGAGGCTGAGGCAGGAGAATCGCTAGAATCCAGGAGGCGGAGGTTGCAGTGAGCCGAGATCGCGCCAGTGCACTCCGGCCTGGGTGACAGAGGGAGACAACAATATCAACAAAGCAATTACTAACAAATAGATATTGGCAAGTTTTTTTTACATAAATGAATAAAACGTCCTCATAACAAAGTATTGGGTATGATTGTCTAGTCCTTCTTGAAGTTGGGTTTGCATGTTTCAGCTGTGACATAAGGTGTAGTAAGGAGAGCTTGTTCACAGCTGGGCAAGCAGAGGAACTAGACCAAAGGTGCAACCTCATGGCCCACATGCCCCCATCCCATATGGAGATCCTTGGTCTAGTGTCCAAGGACCTGGGTTTTGTTCTTATTAAGAAGGCTCCATGAAGTCTCTGACTCAAGGTTAAGAGAGGAGAAAAATAAACTCTCACTTGGAAGCAGTCCATGGTAGGAGCATAAAGGTAAAAAACAGAACGTCCTGGACTAGGATACAGTCATTGACTTATACAACAAACAATCATTTGGTATTTATTATGTGCCAAGCAGAGTGTTAGGTTCCAGAGATGTTTGACACCATCCTTTTGCCCTCAAAAATCTCACATGAGAGTGGGAAGGGAGACATATAAATATATTGGTGATCAAATTTAATGGTAGAAATATCATGATGGGGTGTTATCAGTTGGGACCATGTTGGAAGTGACAGTGGCCTATAAATCAAAGGAAGATTCAATAATTTATCCACTATCTTTTACACAAACTTTATGTCAGGCTAACCTCCGCCTCCTGGGTTCAAATGATTCTCATGCCTCAGCTACTCGAGTAGCTGGGATTACAGGTGTGTGCCACCATGCCCTGCTAACTTTTGTAGTTTTAGTAGAGAAAGGGTTCACTACGTTGGCCAGACTAGTCTCAAACTCCTGGCCTCAAGAGATCTACCCACCTCGGCCTCCCAAAGTGCTGGTATTACAGGCATGAAGCCACGGTGCCTGGCCAGAAGTCTTATCTTTACAGACCTAAGTATCACAGGTAAGATAACCTTACCCCAGTGAGGGCGGAGGAAAGAATGACGCTGTCCAACAATACCTTGTGATTAGTCCAGTCCAGGTCTAGGTTCTCCAAAGGTGGTTGGGTGGCAGCTCTCCTGCCTTTCCCAGCTGCTGCTCTTCTCAGGGACCCTCATTCTCAGGTGCTGTCAATAGCAGAGGTATGAGTCATGCTCATGGGATGCTTGTGTCTGTTCCCACCCTGGTCCCTGCCAGATCAAACATACTAGTCACAGATGCAGTTGGCCATGAGTCTTGTTTACCTTGGAACCTTGGCCCAGTTTTTGCAGCAAATCCATTTTTAAAGTATAGACTGTGTGTGGACACACTCGCTGGACCCCATGCTGAGGCCTCATTCCCTCCTCAGCCTCACTGTCCCTGAATTCCCCCACTCCTAGCACTCGTACCAGACATCACCCAGGAGCGCCTCTTGGCACAGGTGATTCACTTTTTCTCAATCACTCTAACTCATTCCAAGCATTTATTTGGTGGCAGCTCTTAATCAAGCTTAACTCAGCACTCTTCATAGCAGAAAGCAGAGCTGTGTGGGTCACAAACTTCTTGGCCTTGGAGGGGTGGCGTATTGAAGACCAACAATGTGTGTAGTTGAGTGTTTTTATTAACACGAGCTGACCAGTTCATCTCCTCTTTCCTCTTACCCACAAATTTCATTGCTGAATCCATGCCTGTGTCCAATCCAAGGGTAAAATTGGGGTGTCCAGAAGAGCAGGTGGTACGATCATTTGAGGACCTGCTAAAGATCTCTCTCTGTTTATCTATCTACCTCTCTCTCTCAGAGATCTTGCCTTTGCCACCAGAATTCTCACTAATGCCCCCTACCTGGGGCAACCAGTGCCACCATTTTTACACCTCTTTAAAACTTGACACCCCAATAGCCTGGCATGTCAGGATGTGCCCATGCTGCTGCTGGGGGAGGCTGGCTGATCTCGCATTCACATTCCTCTTCATTTCAAGAATGATAGTGGATGCATTCTCAGATCCTGAGAGACACTTCCGATCGTCTTCTACTCCGCTCCAGCATCAGATGGATGGAAGACGAAAACTAGTGGGATGAGGCAGTGAGTGTGTATTGCAGGGCATTTCAGGATGAAGAGCACTAGAGGGTGCTCATGCTTTTACAGTTTCTCTCACTTTTTGACCACATCTCCTCAATCTCTCATCTCTCCCTCTTCTGCATGCTTTCAGGGTAAAGATACATAGATGGTAGTGTCCAAGGACCTTCGTGGCTGTCTCTGGGGAGTCATCCCTTGCTCTTGATGAAGCCTAATGCTGGGTGACTGAGCTGCTTCTTGGCTCTAAGGCAGGGTGTGGGGAACTGGGGAGAGATTCCAGTCGGGTAGCTGTTCTTAGTGGCAGCCCTCTTTCCTTGTTGATACTTATAAGGTTCAGGACACGCTACTACAAAATGTGGCACCTTGGCATTTGAGAAAACAGCAAAAGTGGGAAGGCCACTCGTACTTTCCCCTCACCTCTTACCCTCTGAAGCAGACCAGGAAACTAAACTGAGCTTCTCCTGAAGCAGGTCCTAACATCCCCATGTGACAGGTGCCCATCCTACACTTGGAGAAAAGGAATGTTACACAGGAGAGCCAAGAAAAATCTAAACAAACCAACCTTGCTAAGTTTCCCTCAGTTTGTTGCTATCAGCTCATACCCTTTGGTCCTCCAATCATACTTCTGCAAGACTGTTCATAAAAACAGTGTTTTCTTCATTTCTTTGCATCTTAGTTTCTGAAGTCTCTCATGCAAAACTTATATGAAATACACGTGTATGCTTTTCTCTTGTTAATCTGTCTTTTGTCATGGGAGGATCAATCATGAACCTTGTGACGGGTGAGGAAAAGCTGTTACCTTCTCTCCCCCACAGCAGCATGTCTTCTCAGATGATGGCACAGGGGTTCTTGCCAGTCTGATACCATGAGTTTGATTCCAACAGTGGGTGTCTCTTGATTGGTTTACCTGTCCCCACCTTAGCCCCATGGGATATTTTTACAACATAAGCTTGATCATGTCCTTCCCCCTCTTAAGATCTCCAGTGGCTTCTCCTTACCAAGAATAAAATCCAGACTCCTTACCAAGACCCACAATACCTTCCATGGACCAGTTGCCGCCTGCCCTGACAAATTCACCTTCTACCTTCTTCTCCTTCTCACTCTGCTCTAGCCACGCTGAGCAATTTTTTTTTTTTTTGGTTCCACCAACATCTTACATTTCTTCCCATTGCATGGCCTTGGCACTTGCTACTTCTTCTGTTTGCAATGCCCTCCCCTACAGAACTTTGGATATCTGTCTCCTTTTCTTTTTTCAGGGCTCAGCTCAAATGTCACTTCCTCAGAGTAGCCTTCTGATGACCCAAACTAAAGCTCTCCCACTCCAATTTATTCTCCACCTTATCACCAGAGTTTTCCAGGCTTTACTGACTCATGTTTGCTCTGGATGCTGTCCCAAGATTCAAAGAACAGCATTAGGTCTGCCTGACATTTAGACATGGTGTCCTGATTGGCAGGTACCGTGACAAGACAGGCTTAGTGAAAGGACAGAACAAGGTCATTCTCAAATCCACTCCCATTTCTCATTCTGATACTCCTTGGAGCGGGAGAAAAAGAGAGGCTATCTTTTGGTAGAGTGACCAACTGCCCCAGATTCCCAGGGTTTTATAGGATATGGGGTTTTCAAATCAAAAACTGGGAAAGTCTCAGGAAAACTAGGACAAGTTGGTTACCCTACGATCTGAGATCTCTTGAGGAAGTTCAACAGTGAAAAATCCAATTGAATCACCTTTGACCATTCAATTTAATTCTCTTTAGCTTTGTCTAAGTCATAAAAGTTGGATATCAAAGAAAAACAAATACTTTTTGCAATACCTTGGATGACATTATATAGGAGGATTTGTTAGAAAAATACCTTGCAATACACACACACACACACACACAAAAGCAAACGTGCCACACAGACTGAACATTTAATATGGTTTTGACTCCAAATCCTTTGTACAGTACCTGTTGTCTGAGCTTGATAAAGATTTGATAAACTGTTGAGCCGAGTTTAGCTGAGTATATTGTCAGATCACTTTTAAAGCTTCAGGGCCAGAAAATCTGAAGAAACTGGGCTGTTCCAGAAATTCCTCACAGCAGGAAACACAGAAAGACTTCATAATCTAAGTATAGGTGGTTACCATTACCTCTGTTGACCAAATTGATGGGTCAATAGGGAGGATGGTCTGCCACCTAATGGTAACTCATAACATTGCTCCCTGGTAAAACACAATTCCTGTGTTGGGTGAATTAATTGGGCATAGAATTATAAGAACTGGAGGCGCCTTAGGTTTTGACTGTATTTTTAAACACTAAGATAAATAAACTTCACAAATGATATTTTAAAATTGTTTGTGAATTATTGTACGTGAGAAATCTCACAATGGGGTGAGGGATAGGGAAAAGAGAACTAAAATCTGCAGAATATTCATGTGAACTAGACATCTACATAGATTTCTCCCCCAACCTTGTAACATGGATAATATTACATGAATTTTACAGATGTTAACATGGATACTCAGAGAGGTTAAGGTGTTTCTCTGAGATTAAGCAAGAAAATAAAGGGCCTCAGTTCTTTCTGGCTCCAAAGTATGATCTCAGGCTGTTACACTGCATTTTGTCACATATTTAACAGATCACTTTATAAGAAATAACTTTGTTGCAGTATAGTTTACATGCAATATGCCTGTATGTTTTAAGCTTGTTATGTTGAGATAATTATACATTCACAGGAAGTGGCAAAAATGGTTACATCTTATAGAATTAGAGTGTGATACCAAAACCAAACATTGATATTGATTGGCACAGGATAAATGTATAGTTCTATGCTATTTTATCACACGAGTAAATCCATATAACCATCACTGTGATCAAGATACAGAACTGGGTCTGGGAGCTGTGGCTTATATCTATAATCTCAGCACTTCAGGAGGCTGAGGCAGGTGGATTGCTTAAATTCAAGAGTTCGAGACCACACTGGGAAACATAGCGAAACCCCTTCTTGACAAAAAAATATCAAAATGAGTGCCTGTACTATGCGCCTATAGTCCCAGCTACCTGGAAGCCTGAGGTGGTAGGATTCCCTGAACCCCGGAGGTCGAGGTTGTCATGAGCCAAGATTACACCACTGCTCTCCAGCCTGGGCAAAAGAGCAAGACCCTGTCTCATAAATAAATAAATATGTGATCCATTTTGAGTTAATTTTTGTATAAAGTGTGAGGTTCAAGTGGTTTTTCTGTTTTTGGTTTTTTTCTTTTTTTTTGAGACAGAGTTTCGCCCTGTCGCTCAAGCTGGAGTGCAGTGGTGCAGTCACTGCTCACTGCAGCCTTGATCTTGACCTCCTGACCTCAAGTGATCTGCTCATCTCAGCTTCCCAAAGTGCTGGAATTATAGGCATGAGCCACTGCACCCAAACTTTTGTTTTGTTTAGTTTTGCCTGTACTTATCAATGGCAAGCTGAATAATGTCTACATCCTAATATCTAGAACCTGAGAATGTTACCTTATATGACAAAGGCGCTTTTGCTGGTGTGATTAACTTTAAGATTCTTGAGATGGGGAAGTGATCCTGGATTATCCATGTGGGCTGGGTGTCATCATAAGGACCCTTGTGAGAGGGAACCAAGAGATCAGAGTGAGAGAAGTGACCGTGGAACCAAGATGTTGGAGTGATGCAGAGAAAGAGCCATGAGCCAAGAAATGCAGGCAACCTCTACCAGTTTGTGACCAAGAGAGGACTAAAAATTAGTTCTCCTAACTCAGTTCTTTATTTTCCATTATCTACTATACCATGCACTTTTATACCATTATACTATACAACAATTAAATCATATTTTAATAAACTGTAAGCAATTATACAATTTCTGGATTGTACTGGGATTTTATTTTACTTATTTGTTATTATTTTTTGAGGTAGAGTCTCACTCCGTTGCCCAGGCTGGAGTGCAGTGGCACGATCTCGGCTCATTGCAACCTTTGCCTCCTGTATTCAAGTGATTCTCGTGCCCCAGCCTCCTAAGCAGCTGGGATTACAGGTATGTACCACCATACCTGGGTAATTTTTGTATTAATATTAAATATTTTTAGTGGAGATGGGGGTTTCACCATGTTGGCCAGGCTGGTCTCGAACTTATGGTTTCAAGTGATCCGCCTCCCTCAGCCTCCCAAAGTGTTGGGATTACAGGAGTGACCCCTACGTTGTACTGGGATTTTAAAATGATGATTTCATCTATTCATCATCTGTCCATCCATGCATTCATCCATCCAGTAACCTCATACTGGTGCCAGCGTAAAGCCCTGAGGATGCAGACGTAAAAACCTATAGATGCAGGCTCTGCACTCAAGGAGCTTGCCCTCTAGTGGGCAAAAACAGGCATAGCACTTATTTTTTCCACCTTGTACCCTGGTGTAGCAATTACACACATATATACATACTTACTTGTCTGACCTAGAAGATGGCTTAGCCAGATGAAGATGAAGACTAGGAGGATGCGGTGGGGGAGGGCATAGTGAGGACATTCTGTGTGGAGGCACTGGTTCTTGCAAAGGCATGAAGACATAATAAAACAAGGTACGCTACAGAAACTTTGAGTGGCTGGCTATAATTGGAGTTTAGGTGGTAAAAGGGGACTGGTGGAGGATGATGATGCTGAGGGAAAAAGAGGTCAGCTCATGGAAAAGCCCTGCATGCCTTGTTAAGAAGCTTGGACTTTAACCTTAAAACAGATGTATTGTAAGATTTAAACAAGGATAACATGATCAGATGTTTTTAAAAAAATCGCTCTGATGGCTGAAGAAGGGAGTTGAAATTGGAGGAAAGGAGAAAAATTATGAAGCTGTTGTAATAATCTAGAATTGATGGCTGGGGGTAGTGGCTCACGCCTGTAATCCCAGCACTTTGGGAGGCTGAGGTGGGTGGATCCCTTGAGGTCATGAGTTCAAGACCAGACTGGCCGACATGGTGAAACCCTGTCTCTACTAAAAATACAAAAATTAGCCAGGCATGGGGGTTGTGCGTGTCTGTAGTCCCAGCTACTTGGAAGGCTGAGGCAGGAGAATCGCTTGAACCCAGGAGGCAGAGGTTGCAGTGAGCTGAGATTGTGCCACTGCATTCCAGCCTGGGCAAAAGAGTGAGACTTCACCTCAAAAAAAAAAAAAAAAAAAGAAAAAAGAAAAAGAAAAAGTAATGGATAAAATGCCTGCACTGAGCAGCTGGAGTTGGACATAAATACAAGGGCTGGGTCTGAGTGTTACAAAGGAGGTAGATCGTGTAGGCAGAACGTCATTAATGGAATATAGTGAAAGAGAGGACTATTGCTAGAACCCTGGCTTGGAATTTGTACATTCATTTACTGCAAACAGTTTTTGCTTGTTCGTTACCTAAGCCCATCATCTTCAAATAAATACAGATATTTCCAAGGAACAGATGTAGTTTGGGATAGATTTTAACTATAATAACATCATAAATCAGCTTTCATTTGTTTACTGTAAAATACCAGCGGAGGCAGGAGGATCCCTTCCACCCAGGAATTTGAGGCCAGTCTGGGCAACACAGTGAGACCTTGTCTCAAAAAAAAAAAATCTTTTTAGTTAAAAAAAAAAAAGGATTGTCTTGCCCGAAATGTCCGTACTGCTGAGTTTGTGAAATCCTCTAATAGCTTCCTGCAGCTTTAGAGAGATAGGTACATGGGAATCTTGAAGTTGGCATTGTGGGGAAAACTTCATACTTCAGTGGAAAACTTTGCTTTATCTGAACTGTGCAGGACAGCCTTCCAGGTTATCTGATTCCACGAAAGCTATTTTTCAGTTTTGTAAGTTATGAACAAATAACAGCAATACAAAGTAATTTTTATCTAAAGACATGCAAAATCTGCTCTGTATGGCAGAGGTTCAATTGAATTCCTTGTCTTATTGTGGAGTGATATGTTTTGGCTCTCTGTCCCCACCCAAATCTCATCTCAAATTGTAATCCCCACATGTCGAGGGAGGGAACCTGATGGGAGGTGATTGGATCATGGGGGTGATTTCCGCCATGCTGTTCTCGTGATAGTGAGTGAGTTCTCACGAGAGCTGATGATTTTAAAGTGTGGCACTTCCTTGGTCTTTCTCTCTCCCGCCACCTTGTGAGGAAGGTACTTGCTTCTCCTTTGCCTTCCACGTGATTGTAAGTTTCCTGAGGCCTCCCCATAAGTTGCCTAGTCTCAGGTAGTATCTTTATAGCAGTGTGGAAACAGACTAATACATGGAGGAAGTTGCTTTGTTTCCCCCATTGGCACATTCATTTCAACATTCCTTTACTCCATATAATTTGTGATTTTTTGGAACTTCTTTAAAATGGTTGTAACACCTTACCAGATTCCTTATTAATGAGCTCAATAAAGTATTAACATGTGTTTATTTTTTATCTGTATGAGAGTTATATTTTATCTTAAAGAAATTCTCTTTCAACAGCATGATCCACCATTGAGGTAGTGAGGGAACAGAATCATTTCCACTGGAAGGTGCCCGGGCCATGACAGCTGAGGCACAGGACTGAATGTGAGCTTTAAAATGGGCTGCATTTGTCTCTGTGGCTCCCTGCTCTATTCCTGGAAACTGGAGCTGCATCTAGCACGTAGTAAGTGCTCCAGAAATGTTTGTTGAATGAATAGATGAGGCAACTGAACGAAAACCTTCTGCTTAGACTGTGTAGATTGAGAAGGAAAAGAGAGAGAGAAGACATTGTTCTCTATGGGAACAAGGAAGGGGAGATTTCCTTAAGGACAGGGAACAATGGACTTCATAATGGGCAGAAACTTGTGTTCAACTTCCAAGGGCCAGCACACTTGGGGCCCTTCCCCTGTTGGTGGCTGTATCATTTGTTTTCTAGAGCATATCATATGAGCCAGCCTAGGCAGTTGAGCATATTTAGAAGAACAGATATTTTTTAGAAGAAAAATGAGGAGAATTACAGAATTGTTTTGAGATAATTAGCCTTGGCTACAATAACAACAATGAGATGGGACAGACAATTGCTGGGCAAATGTCTTCACAGAAGTTTTTTTTGTGTGTGTAAGGTTGCAATGGCCCTTTTGCAAGATTGTGCTTTCTTCAGTTATTTTGTGAGAGTTCTTGTCATCTGGCATTTGTATGTAAGAACCCTCCTTTCGTGGCCTTCTCCGGCTCCATTTCTCAGGGTTTTTAACACAAGTGACCCTACTTTGATTCTGACAACTTTTCCAGTGGCAAAAAATAACTGGAATCAGACTGCTATTGAAGATGGCAGCAGGAGCAATAAAGGACATAAAGTACAGCCTTTTTTTTTTTTTGAGCTGGAGTCTTGCTCTATTGCCCAGGCTGGAGTGCAGTGGCAAGATCTCAGCTCACTGCAACCTCTGCCTGCCAGGTTCAACCAGTTCTCCTGCCTCAGCCTCTTGAGTAGCTGGGACTACCAACATACGCCACCATGCCTGGCTAATAGTAGAGCCTCATTTTAACCAGGGTTTAGGTTCTAATTTCAGTGCAGATAATGAAATTCAACTATCAGGAAACTCAATATTGAAAATTCCCCTGAAAAGAGCATGCTGGAGAGCCCTGTTGAGTCTCTCCTTAGGTCCACAGCAGCCAGTTTTTCTTCCAGGTACTAACCCACTGCCGGCACCAAGTGAAGTTGTTGGCTCATGCATTAGGAATCAGGTTGAACACTATACTCACATTTGGGGCCTCAAAATGTTCAAACAGTGAGTCTCATGAGAATTGAGGCTGGCTGAGAGCATTGAAAGAATGATGGTGGGATCTCCTTCACTATTTCATTTCTTTTCTTTCTTGCAGTGAATAGTCATTGTTACACTTGTATTAGTCTTTTAAGTTTTTAAAAGTCTACTGTATACATTTTTATTCCTGGGTAATATTCAGCAGAATGGGCTGTGGGAACCCCATCTGGAGTCCTGCAGAATTTGCAGAATTATGTCACAGGGAAGGAGTCAGTGATGAATTCTTCTGACTGGGGAAAGCAGGATCCCCTGTAGCTCAGAGTTGGGACTTAGGGGTACACTCTGCCTTTACATCTCACCCTATGCTTTATCCTCTGTAAACATGGGTTAAATGGAATGATCTATCAGAAACAGTTGTGTAAAATGTTAATGTTGGAAGTGACCGTAGAGATAATTTACTTCAACTCTCATTCCCCCATACGCCACTCCCCACCACCCTCGAACTCTTTGTTTATATGAGTTCAACTCTCAGTTAATAGGAGGAAGGTGAGGTTTAGAGAGATGAAGGGCTTTCACAAAGGTCACAAAGCCAGTCAGTAGCTGTGCTGAAAATAAAAACATCTAGGTCCTCCCTCTTTCTCAGACTTAATTTGTTATTCCTTTTACAACCTAAACCACACTGAAGTACCTCCACCATGTTCTGTGCTCTAACTAAACATATTACAACAGTCAACTGAGATGGTTAATAAAAGGTTCCTCGACCACCTGGCTTCTTTATTCTCCCTGATATTTCCCAAAAGTTAAAAACAGACTCTCCCGAGGCAATAGCATTTTCAAAGGCTCTATCCTTTGACCAAAACCTCACTGAGGCTCCTGGAGTCCTTTTTAACTAGGTTTGACCTTGAGCTTTTTCCTCTGTCCTTATATAATCCAGTTTGAGCAAGAAACTTTCCAAGTCAGTTTAGCAAAAATATCCGCCCTTGGTATCTGACCACACTCACTATCTTATCACCCTAGACTGCCTTCAGCAATAATCCTATCAAAGCAGTTTAGCCAGAAACCCTTAGATGTTTCCCCTTAGTAATTTTCTATCCACTGGCTCCCATCCTGCTCCTCTTTTTTTTTCTTTTTTGAGACAGGGTCTCGCTGTCACCCAGGCTGGAGTGCAGTAGCTTGATCACAGCTCACTGCAGCCTCAACCTCCTGGGCTCAAGTGATCCTCTCACCTCAGCCTCCTGAGAAGCTGGGACTACAGGTATGCGCCACAATGCTGGGCTAATTTTTAATTTTTTTGTAGAGACAGCATCTCACTATGTTGCCCAGGCTAGTCTCGAACTCCTGGGTTCAAGGGATCCTCCTGCTTTGGCCTTCCAAACTGCTGGGATTATAAGCATGAGCCACTATGCCCAGGCCCTGCTCCTTGATTATAAATCCCTGCTTGTCCTTTTTGGAGTTGGAATTGAGTCTAACCTTCCTCTCCCACTGCAAGACCCCTTTGCAATGGTCCCTACACCTATCAGCATGGCTCCTCTTGGATAAGTCTGCCTCACCATTTTTCACAAGTGGCATGAGTAATATTTTTTCCTTAACAGCATTACATAGTTAGACACTTAGCCTTATCTTTAACAAATGTTTGGTCATTAAAAAAATGTACGAAAGTCATGGTGGGAAATTGACATAAAAATTGAAGGCTGAGAGAGCCTGAACTTTCTAAACAACATAAGAAAAACATCCTAAGAAAGTTAGCCATTTGTTTTGCTTTTATCCTCCCTGAAATAATAAAAACAATTTTCATTTCCTGAATCTTCCTTTTCCATGAATAGTACTTTATGTCAGTCCATATCTAAATGGCAATCAAGACTTGGCCTGCTTTTCTAGTGAAGAGAACAAAGATAGCTGACCTCAGGTCTGTTCCTCTCTAACTTGAACCTGCCTTTGTGTGATGTTGCCCTAGGCTCAGTGGCCTCAGCAGCTCCTTCCCTATAAGCTCTCACTGGGCATGATGTTGGGGAGACCAGCAAGAAAACAGTTGCTGTAAAAGATATCAGAAACACTATATAGAGCACCCAACAGAGCCAATGGTGTGCTTGATAAATGGCAAACTGTTTCAGAAATGCAGAAGGAAAAGCATGCTGGAGTTATCTCGGTCCATTTTAAAAAATCATAGTTTCTTGGTAGGATTGTTAAATGTGAAACTGCTTGTGATCTAATAAGAGTGAGGAATTCCAGGCTGGCTGAGGTAGCATGAGGCTGAAGGTGGGGAGTTGGAGGATGAAAGAAAGGAGGTGTTAAGGGCTGGCACCCTGCGTTCATTCATTTTGCAAATGCTGGGATCCAGCAGTGAATGAGGAAGGTGAGCTTTCTGCTTATATTTTAGAAGGGGGGAGTATAGGCAATAAACAAACAAAAGATTATATAATGTCAGCCAGGCATGGTGGCTCACACTTGTAGTCCCAGCATTTTGGGAGGCTGAGGTGGGTGGATCGCTAGAGTTCAGAAGTTTGAGACCAGCCTGGGCATCATGGTAAAGCTCCATCTCTACAAAGAAAATACAAAAATTAGCCAGGCATGGTGGAACGCACCTGTAGTGCCAACTACTAGGGAGGCTGAGGTGGAGGATCACTTGAGCCCAGGAGGTAGAGGCTGCAATGAGCCATGATGGTGCCACGACACTCCAGCCTTGGCAACAGAGTGAGACCATGTGTCAAAAATAAATAAATAAGCAAATAAGTAAAAACATAATGTTGATTTAAAGCAAGAAGGTGAGGCACAAAGTGTCATTTTAAAGAGCTTACTTGAGCCATGAGGAGGACTCAGTCCCAAGTAACCTTGGATGTGAGCTCCATTCAGCCTTTGTTTTTTAATTTAATTAATTAATTAATTAATTAATTAATTTTTTATTATTATTATACTTTAAGTTCTAGGGTACATGTGCATAACGTGCAGGTTTGTTACATATGTATACTTGTGCCATGTTGCTGTGCTGCACCCATCAACTCGTCAGCACCCATCAACTCGTCATTTACATCAGGTATAACTCCCAATGCAATCCCTCCCCCCTCCCCCCTCCCCATGATAGGCCCCGGTGTGTGATGTTCCCCTTCCCGAGTCCAAGTGATCTCATTGTTCAGTTCCCACCTATGAGTGAGAACATGCGGTGTTTGGTTTTCTGTTCTTGTGATAGTTTGCTAAGAATGATGGTTTCCAGCTGCATCCATGTCCCTACAAAGGACACAAACTCATCCTTTTTTATGGCTGCATAGTATTCCATGGTGTATATGTGCCACATTTTCTTAATCCAGTCTGTCACTGATGGACATTTGGGTTGATTCCAAGTCTTTGCTATTGTGAATAGTGCCGCGATAAACATACGTGTGCATGTGTCTTTATAGCAGCATGATTTATAATCCTTTGGGTATATACCCAGTAATGGGATGGCTGGGTCATATGGTACATCTAGTTCTAGATCCTTGAGGAATTGCCATACTGTTTTCCATAATGGTTGAACTAGTTTACAATCCCACCAACAGTGTAAAAGTGTTCCTATTTCTCCACATCCCCTCCAGCACCTGTTGTTTCCTGACTTTTTAATGATTGCCATTCTCACTGGTGTGAGATGGTATCTCATTGTGGTTTTGATTTGCATTTCTCTGATGGCCAGTGATGATGAGCATTTTTTCATGTGTCTGTTGGCTGTAGGAATGTCTTCTTTTGAGAAATGTCTGTTCATATCCTTTGCCCACTTTTTGATGGGGTTGTTTGTTTTTTTCTTGTAAATTTGTTTGAGTTCTTTGTAGGTTCTGGATATTAGCCCTTTGTCAGATGAGTAGATTGCAAAAATTTTCTCCCATTCTGTAGGTTGCCTGTTCACTCTGATGGTAGTTTCTTTTTCAGCCTTTGTTAACAGGCAGGTGTTTATAGACCAAAAGGAGGGATAAGGAGTGGACTGATACAAAGTTGTTTGTCAAGGATTCTCATTGGTTTACAGAGATAATGTTGATTGGTGATTGCCTATATGTTGTTCTTCGGATGACAAGTTCCAGGAATATGAAGATAATGGGTAAGGGTTACATTATGAAACTACAGGAAATGAAAGGAAAAGAAAATGCCTTTAAACAATTGCCTCTGGGAATGGGAGCAGGAGAAGATGGGATGACTGAAGTCCCGTGCTCTCTGGGCCTGATACATTTTACACACCTCACATTCCTTAGACAGCTCTGAGCTATTTTTCTTGATAACAAGATGATGACAGAGCACAATAGGATAATTTGATGGAAGTGAGGGGGAGATGGGAGGGCTGAGGATTGGGGCTGTGGTACTTTATTAGTAAATCAGGGAAGACCTCTGTGGCTAAACCTGAATGAGGTAAGGGAGCCAGCCTTGTGAATGTTTTAAGGGCCCAGAGAAAGCTTCCTTTGCACCCTCTGAACAGTCACTGAAAATCAACAGACACAAGGCAGATTAATGGGAGAAAAGGAGTACAAATGTATTTGATCATCATTTTACACGACATGGGAGCCTTCAGAATGAAGACTCAAAAATACAGAGAAAACTGCCCATTTTAATGCTTAGGTTCAAGAACTATGGATAGCCATGTAGAAATATGATCGTATATAAAGGTTATGATCTAATGCTAACAGACCGAGTGGGGAAACCCAGCAAGGCCTGTCTGCTTAGATGACTCTTGGCTTCTCTGTGGAGCATTTCTTCCTTCTGGGTATGGGGTAGGAGCCTCTCTGGAATGGTTATCCCTACATGGTAGGTCAGGCAATTTCTTTACGGCCAATTTTCACACAGAAAGGTGGGGGAAAGTTGGAGTAATATTTTTAGGTATTATGGCTTGCTTTCGGGGAAAGGGGTTCTGGTTTCTGTGACCTGCCTTGGGGAAGAGGGATTCTAGTTTCTATGACTATCCTGGGGGAGAATGAGCAGCCAGAGACTGGAGGGCAGGAGAAGGTCAGAGAAAACTTTTGCTTCTGCGACCTTTATCTTGGTGTATCATTTTCTCAGACTCAACAAGGTCCATGGATGTGTGATCCAGTCTTACAAAGTGCCCCTCTGACTTTTCTAGAGAATTTATATACTCACATGGCAGAATAGTCTGTTTTCCTCCTCTCACCTCCTCCTTGAGGTGGGATGCACATCCATTCCCTCTTTTCAGGGCTTGGTAACTGGTAAATTAGGCTGATGTTCAAGACTGAACAGAGATGGGGCCCTTTGGCAACAGTGCAGGCATCAGGGCTAGAGCTGATTCCTCTGACGGTGTGGAAAGGAATGATCTTTTTTTGTGAATGTCTGCTCCTCACCCCTACCTCAGCAAACTGGCAAAGCTTGGTTTCCTTCATCCTTCTCCTCTTCCGTCCATATGGATCTGAAATTTCTTCCAGCTCCATCCAGAGAAAACAAATGGATGGAACTAAATGACAACACTGACAAAGAGGTGAGCTCCAGAGAGTGGCTTGGCAAACAAGGAACAGCCAGTGTGGGTGGGGGTACTGGGAGCTAGGGAGTTCCTTGGGGGTAAGATAGGTCTGGAGAAGGTGATCATGTGGGAGTTCTGGAAATGGATGAAACAGGTGAAACAAGCTGCACAAGATAGATGAGGTGTTATAGTGGGTAGCTAGTCAGGCATGAGCGGGGCAAGAGAGGGCTCCCCATAACCCCCACCAAAAACATCAGGGGATCATCAGGTGATGGTCAGGCAGCTGCTAACTGTTTCTCTAAAATAACCGGCTGCAGCCCATGCCAGGGAAAGGCAGTCTCTCAACAGATAGAAAAAACCTGAAACTGGTGATCAGCAGCTTCATGATAAGATATCAGGAGTTGGGCAACTGGGCTCAAGTATGCACATTGAGGCAAAATGGTGGAGTTGAACTGGTATATGACCTCCTAGGGACATTTGACTGGTAAGGGAAGAATTCCTCGAGTAAGCATGCCTGCAACTCCAGTAAACACACTGTGCACGCTCCCCTCCCAAGTGCTAGCAGGCCACCATGCATGCAGACAGCCCACCCTAAGGGAAGAATCAGGGGAGAACGAACGCAAGACCCTGGAAGCATGCAAACGTGTAAAACCCTAAGTCAAAAGGTCAAACCACGCACTGATGTTTCAAGTCACCCACTCGGCCCTCTTCCAAGTGGACTTTCCTTCCTTTTGTGACTTCTCTAAAGCTTTTAAACAAACTTTCATTCCTGCTCCAAAACTTGCCTTGATCTCTCCTGCCTTCCATCTCCTCAGTCAAATTCTTCCTTCTGAGGAGGCAAGAACTGAGGTTGCTGCAGACCTGAATGAACTCACCACCACTAACATACTTTGGTGCTGTATGACTCGGATAAGTTCCCTCGTGGTAAGAGACCTATACGCCTTGCCTACTTCAGCTGGAGGCATTCAACCCCTGTTCATGGTTTCCTTCTCCTTTTTGCTCTCCTGCTTACTAACCAACTCCACAAACGATTCCTCTCAGCTACAGTGGCTCTACTCCCCCCAGCTGATCCCTCAGCTCACCCTGATGGGTAGCTCACTGGAGTGGGAAGGACCTTGGGGTCCACACTGAGTAGAACTAATGGCCCTCCTGGGCAGGAGGCTCATGAAAGTGATAGGGCTAAAGTCTAAAAGTGTGCAATGTCTGGGTTTTCCTCTGCTTTTTCAACTAAAATCAGCTTTCCCCCAAGAACCTGCAGTGCCTATTCTCCTGTTTTCTCTGTGTGTTCTGAAATGGCCTTGAACACCCAGCCAGACCATCTGCCTTGGGGGCAAGTCTGGCTCTTTGCTTTCACTTCACATGCCACATGACTTCTTAAACACACACTCCCGTTATTCGTGTGTCTGTGGCTCTTGCTGAATTTTCATGGCAGAAAAGACACAGCAGATAGCCCCTGAGATTTATACTTGTTTTTATCCTACCAGCTCAGATGACCTCCAACCCTTCCCCGTCTGCTGGCACATTGCCGGGACAGATACTAATTGGAACTCTAGCTCTGCTAGCTCCTTATAACTTACTATATGCTTTTTGTTCCTGTTACACCACAGGGCCAAGTTTTCCTGTGGCGTTTGAAGCAATTTGTCTGCCTGCATAGGACCTCACTCTGGCCCTTTAAGGATCCCACCTACTTCCTTTTTTTTTTTTTTTTTGAGACGGAGTCTCGGTCTGTCGCCCAGACTGGAGTGCAGTGGCCGGATCTCAGTTCACTGCAAGCTCCGCCTCCCGGGTTCACGCCATTCTCCTGCCTCAGCCTCCCGAGTAGCTGGGACTACAGGTGCCCGCCACCTCGCCCGGCTAGTTTTTTGTATTTTTTAGTAGAGACGGGGTTTCACCGTATTAGCCAGGATGGTCTCTATCTCCTGACCTCGTGATCCGCCCGTCTCGGCCTCCCAAAGTGCTGGGATTACAGGCTTGAGCCACCGCGCCCGGCCTTTTTTTTTTTTTTTTTTTTTGAGTAAGCTCCCATTGGGAGGAGGACAAATTCTTCCTTTACCATTTGCGAGTTCTTATCCCAAGCCCCAAGTCCTCTGGAGTTTACTCCTTTATGTCAAGAGGGCAAATAAATGTTGCCCTCTTGAATCCAAGGGCTGCTGTATTTGTGCGCACATGAAGGCTTTCCATGAGTATTCCTCTCACTTCCTCCCACTTTCTCCTGTAGCTTTCATTTCTCTAATCACTTCCATGTGCTTCTTAACATACATCAAGACCTTCAAGGTCATATTTGCAGGGAGAGAAGTCTAGCCCCTTGCAGCAGATAGCTGAAAAACAGGCTTCTCATCTACTTAAAGAACATGGAAATGGGAATATAAGAAAAGAGATAATCATTTTGTTGCTAAAATGCTGAAGTGAGAGTTACTGTAGGGTCATGGAGACAAGGATATAGGCTGGTCCAAGGCAGCAGGTGCAAGAGACCCATAGGACAGAGATGAAGTTTGGCCCTAGGCTAACAGATTACCATTAGAACAGAGAAGAAAGCAAGGTTAGGGGTACACAGTAAGACCAGTTCCTTCCAGAACCTCAGGGATGAACAGAGGGCCCACTCTTCACTCTGGTATCTCCTCTGTTTTCAAGTGGGTAATTGTGATGAGATGGACCGGTTTATTCTGGTATGCTAAGGACAATGGGGGATGTCTCATTCAGAATAATAGGAAAGCAGAGGAAAAACTTTTTCCCCTTTTTCTCCTCTGTTTGCCCTTTGCAGATGGGTAACAGCATCTCCATATTAAAGATCATGCCCCTTGGATGCACCCCCTAAAACGGGGAAAAGTCTGATTTCCCCAAATCTTAAAACAAAAAACTAGTTTTCCTTTGTAATACTATTTGGCTTAAGAATGGACTGGGAGGAAATTGCAAAAGTCAGCCTTACAACTCAGTACCCCTGTGCAGGAGGTCCTCAGATTAGCCACCTCAGTCTTTTATAACTGAGAGCAGAATAAGGATGACAAGGCTAAGTAAAAGGAGAAACACAGAGAAAGGAGGTGGGTTCAAGTATTGGCTCCTCTGCAAGCCCACCAGCCTCCTTCAGGTTGCCCTAAGGGCACTGGCATTCATGTGGGAAGCCAAGCCACTGGAAGACAAAGTGCCCTAATGGGATAAATGAGAAAAAGCATCTAATGGCTTGTCTCTCTGCCACAAGCTTGGCCACTGGAAATGAGACTGCCCTGACGGGCCAAAGGGCCCTTGGGACAGAATTCCAACCCCTGATAAGCTTGAGCTGAAGGTGCTCTCTGCTCTAGCTGCCTTCCAAATCACACATCATCACCAACAGGACAAAGCTGAGGGCAACTCTGCAGGTGGCAAGTACAATTATAAATTTCCCTTTTGGGTTCAAGAGCTGCCTACTCTGTGCTAATATTGTTCTCTGAGCAACTCTCTTACAAATCCTGTCAGGCAATGGGGGCAAAGGGCACCCCCCCAAAAGAAAAGATTCGCACCCCTTTACATTACTTAAGGGACCAATTACTATTCTCCCACCATTCCCTGGTAATGTCCTCACACCTCTTTGGGGCAAAAATACACTTTCCAAAATGGGTGCTCACTCAATATTTACCCAGCCTCTGAATTCATCTTTCTGTCTGATAGCCCTATCTCTCCCCGCAAAATTACCTAATTCTTTAACCAATAACTTTATCCTGTACAGTCCTACCTCAGGGGTTTATAAATAGCCCACATTTATTCATAAAAGTTCTAGTGAAAAGTCTAACTGAGCAAACTCTTGAGCAGTGGATAACTTCTGCAGTATGTCAATAACCGCCTTATCTGCTCCCCCTCCACAGGACTCACATAGCAACATGCAGTACAAACCTTAACTTTTTAACAGAAGGAAAATGACTTTTGTCTAATTCAAAGGTTATAAAGGTAAAGTGGTATCTCTGGTAAGGAAGGATATAAAGAAGAGATTTTGTAGGACAAAAAAAAAAAAAAAAATCTCGTATGGTAAATTCTTGTCCTAAAGTAAAATGACTGGTGGTTTAAAAAGAGGGATGTTTAGGACAAGTGAAAAAGTCCAAGCATGTTGTAGGTGGTCTAAGTTGTTAAAAAAGATTTGTGAAAGGGAATTTATGAAAGAAATGCTATACAATTGTAAAGATTACTATGCCTTCTAAATGCTTCACAAACTGGCACTATGGTTCTTAACTCTACAAATTCCCTGCTTTAAAGCTAGGTAAGGCCTGGGAACATACAGAGTTAGCCCTGCCACCTAGTTATGCTGAAAACAGTCAAACCTTATCTGGACTTCTGTCTGGTGTCCTAGGCTCCAAACCTAGTACATAATTAAAATCACTTACCAGTTTTTTCACCAAAAGTAAAAATTGCTGAGACTTAACAATGTAACACGTACTTGAGGCCACTGGAAAAATGGTTTTACATGCAAGGTATGTAAGGAAGGTAGAATGTGCTTTTGGGAAAAAGTTATAAGAAGTCATGGGAATATGGATTTTTCTGCCCACTTTAGAGGGTTAAAGGGTTGTTTTAGAAGGCAGTTTATAATCAGCTATGGGAATCTAACAAGTGCTCTTAAATGCAGGTTTCTGATAACTTTGGATATTGTGACATTATAATAGAGGAAAAAACTTTCAGGACTCTCATGGAGAGCTAAAATGTTCGTGAATATGAAGCAGAACAGGAGTTAAACTGCATGGACTGAACCAAGAAAAGACTAAAACAATCCTCGTGTTACTTTTTGCTTAAAACATTGCTAATCTTTTGTTTTTCAAAGCCAGAAAGCTTTTCTTTTGAGCTATTTACAATTTTTAACAAATGAGCAAAGCATACCTTTGTAAACAAAATTTGTAGCATATTTCTCTCTTCCAGATTCCCCAGAATTTGGAAACTATTTGTGAGTATTGCTAACTTATGGTAACATAGTAATTTGCATAAGTGCAATAAGAATCTGTTTTCTTTTGCAAGGACAAAATTGAAGCCACTGATTATTTTACCAAGGCTTTAACTGTAATGGTATGCTTTCCTTTAAGGAATCAAATTTGACTTATAGAGCCAATAAAGTCCCCCTAGGAAAACATACCTTATCTACATGGTGCCTGTACAGGGTTCCTGACCTGTAGTAAGTAAAGAATACCAGTTTCTGACAGGCTCAGGAGTCCCAGGTTATCTGGGGACCTCAAGAGGAAAGGAGTTTATTCAATTCATACGGGTATTTGATGGCACCAACCCATGCCTGGGCTTAAGGCTTTAAAAATGTCTTATTTGAGATTCCTTATGGAACAAAGTTCCATCAAAGCCAATTTAAACAGGAGCCTATATGGGAAATAATTATTCTTGCTGTGCTTTATGCAAATAATTAGGCCAAGTAAAATAAGATTAAAGTTTATTTTGCAAACAAATCTGTCCTGTCATGATTTGTTTTTAATAAAAATGAGGACTGGAGAGAAAAATTATGTTTATTTCTTTTTTTTTTTTCTTATTTTTTTTTGAGATGGAGTCTCTCACTCTATTGCCCAGGTTGGAGTGCAGAAGCATGATCTCAACTCACTGCAACCTCTGCCACCTGGGTTCAGGCGATTCTTCTGCCATGGCCTTCCGAGTAGCTGGGATTACAGGCACCCACCACCATGCCCAGCTAATTTTTGTATTTTTAGTAGAGACGAGGTTTCACCATGTTGGCCAGGCTGGTCTCAAACTCCTGAACTCAAGTGATTTGCCCACCTTGGCCTCCCAAAGTGCTGGGATTACAGGCATGAGCCACCATGCTTGGCAAATTATGTTTCAAGAACTATGGTATACCTGTTCTTAGATTCTAGTCTCATCAGCTGTTTTTGAGTTTTTCTCTGCAATTTAGACTAACCTTCATTCCTGTGAACCAGCTAGTGATCTCTGGCTGCAGCTCAGAAGAAACAAAAGGGATGGGTAATGTACAAATCTGGATGAATATTCTAATTCTGGGCACATACTGGAATTGGCTAGCAACCCAATAAACCTAAGTCTTGGCAGGCATGACTATGGCCACCAGTTACAAATAACCCAATTGTCTATTTTCATCTTCAGGCCATCAAGCTCCAGATAATCCTCAGAGAGGGATACCATCCTCTCAATATTCAAGAGTCACCCTCTTACAGGGGAGCCCTAGATGTCCATCAGGGATACATGATGGAGATAAAATTCTGCCCCTGCCTCCCTTGGACCTGGCTGGATACTGCTTTCATCAACCCATGGAGCCACTCTCCTTCCCTGACAGCTAGCAACAGGCCAACAGTCACAGAACAACCACCACTGCCCCACCATCAGCAGGAGGGATTTATGAAAGGCTGATCATCCATTCTTCCCAAAGAATTGAGGTCTTGGAATCTTGAGGGGAGAAATGCTACAGTGGGTAGCTAGTCGATCATGAGCAGGGCAGGAGAGCACTCGCCCGAACCCCTACAAAGAATGTCAGGTGACCATCAGGTGATGGTCAGGCAGCTGTTAACTGCCTCTCTAAAATAATAATTGGTTGCCGCCAGTGCCCGGGAAATTCAGTCTCCCAACAGATAGGAAAAACCTGAAACTGGTAGTCAACAGCTTCCCAATAAGATCTCAGGAGTTGCATGAGTGGGCTCAAGCATGTGCATTAAGAGGAAAAATGGCAGAGGTGAACTGGTATATGGCCTCCTAGGGACATTCAACTGGTAAGGGAAGAACGCCTCAAGTGAGCATGTGTACAGCTCCAGTAAACACACCATGCATGGTCCCCTCCCAAGGGCTAGCAGGCAACTGCACATGCAGACAGCCCACCCCAAAGGAAGAATTAGGGGAGAAAAAAATGCAAGCCCTGGAAGTTTGTCAACATATAAAATCCTAATTCAAAAGGTCAAACCACTCACTTGTCTTTCAAGTCGCCTGCTTGACCCTCTTCCAAGTGGACTTTCCTTCCTTTTGTTCTTTCTCTAAAGTTTTTAAACAAATTTTTATTCCTGTTCTAAAACTTGCATTGGTCTTTCCTATTGCCTAATGCCTCCTTGAATTCTTTCTTCTGAGGAGGCAAGAATTGAGGTTGCTGCAGACCTGTATGGATTCGCCACTGCAAACAGAACCTCCCATGTAATCCCACCTGAAGATTCTTTAAGGCAGTTTCTCAATGTCAGCACTATTGACACTTTGGTTGGGAAAATTCTTTGTGTATGTGGCTGTCTGTGCACTGAAGGATGTTTAGCAGTATCCCTGGCCCTGACCTATTAGATGCCAGTAGCATTCTCTCAATTGTGTCAGTAAAAAATGTGTCCATACATTGTCAAATATCCCCATGAGGGGAGGGGCAAAAATCATTCCAAGTTGACAATCACTGGTGTAAAGACATCAAAAGGCAGGTGATCCTTAAGCAAGGAATGGTTTTATACAGCAGTAAGGGATTGTTCTATACACATTTTTTCTCAGGACCACATGGTGTTGGTCAACTAGTAGGAAGATTTGGTTTTGGTAAATGGACTGCACTATGCTGTTTTCCAGTGTTACATGCATAGCAAAGTAGTAACACTGATGTATTAACAATGACTTGCTTTGATCATTAGACCACTGTAAATAAGGTCCAATCCTCTTCCAAGGCCCTAGTCAAGATTGCTAGTAGACAATAAACCTGCCCTTGTGAAAAGGGGATGGAGCAAGGCAGGCCAAAAGTTGAGGTTCCAAAGGGTCATTCTAACGTGTGAGAGTGGAGGGTGTGAAGTTGGGTTGCTATGTCTAAATGAGTGAAGCTGTTGAATGAAAGCAGGGTGAGCCAAACTCTATTCTGAGATAAATCTGAGCCAGCATCTTCAGTCTCTGGCAGGATCCTCAAATCCATTCCAACATCTAGTTTGTAGCTCTGTACAGTCTTCCATGGAAATCATCTTCAAAATGTACAAACTGTGAAGAAAAGTGAGAAAAATGTACAAACTTTGAGAAAAGTGAGAAAATGTACAAACTTTGAGAAAAGTGAGTGAGAAAGGAGAGGAAATGGAAATGAGGAAGTGGAAAGCAAGAGTTTTTCCTGCTTCACTGAAGCCTGGGCAGGCACACAATGATGGCTATGTATCTTCCTGGTGGTGCCTACATCCCAGCTGATATGGTTTGCTCTGTGTCCCCACCCAAATCTCATCTTGTAGCTCCCATAATTCCCACGTATTGTGGGAGGGACCTGGTGGGAGATAATTTAACTGTGGGAGCAGGTATTTCCTGTGTTGTCCTTGTGATAGTAAGTCTCACAAGATCTGATGGTTTTAAAAATGGGACAAGCTCTCTCTTTGCCTGCTGCTATCCATGTAAGATGTGACTTGCTTCTCCTTGTCTTCTGCCATGATTGTGAGGCTTCCCTAGGCACGTGGAACTATATGTCCATTAAAGCTCTTTCTTTAGTAAATTGCCCAGTCTCAGCTATGTCTTTACCAGCAACATGCAAATGGACTAATACAACAGCATTAAGTGAAGTGCCATGGTGCCCATTGCCTCTGTTTCCTCTCAGACTGGACCACACTGGGACTATCACGGGAGCGAATAACTAAAGCCCACGCAGGCACAGGCCCTACCTCTCACCACTATAAATAGAACAGTGGGCTCTGCCCTCTAGGATCCTTCATTCTGGTACTGATAACTCTTTTCCAGCAGTTCCTTGGAATCTCAGCCCAATTTCATTAGGTTTCTTGAAAGAGGGAAGAATAAATCCCATGCGGTTCTTTCTAGTGCAATCTAGTTTAAAAAAAAAAGATTTTTTAGTGCTCGCTTTGGCACTACATATACTAAAACTGGCAAGATACAGAGATCAGCATGGCCCTTGTAATTTAAAAAAAGGCTTTTTAGTGGGTTAAGTTATAAAGTAGATTGATCTTACTTTGTTTATCAGACCCTGAATCTGGTCCATCATCCAAAACCTGTGCACTTGCTTTCATTTAGTACTTCCTCATTCATAGTTTTTTTCCCCTCTTAACCATTTTGTCTTAAGATTTACTGCTATTACTTGTGGCTTTAAAGAGAAAAGGCATTACCTGTGTGGTTTATACAAAGTTCATGGCTATATTGGGGGTGGGGTGGGGCAATCAATAAATCCCCATCTAGGTGATTCTATTAGGTCAGGGTTTGGTCCTATAATCACTGGAGGTTCATATCCCAGCTTCGCTTACAAGCAGTGTGACCTTGAGTACGTGAGGACTTTTTTTTTTTTTTTTTGAGATAGAGTCTCACACCCTGTCACCCAGGCTGGAGTGCAATGGTGCAATCTCAGCTCACTGCAACCTCCACCTCCTGGGTTCAACTGACTCTCCTGCCTCAGCCTCTCGAGTAGCTGGGATTACAGGCACCCACCGCCATGCCCAGCTAGTTTTTGTATTTTCAGAAGAGACAGGGTTTCACCATGTTGGCCAGGCTGGCCTTGAACTCCTGACCTTGTGATCTGCCTGCCTTGGTCTCCCAAAGTGAGGACTTCTTTTATACCAATGAGGATAACAGTATCCACTTTTTTTTTTTTTTGAAATGAAGTCTCACTCTGTCTTGCCCAGGCTAGAGTGCAGTGGTGCCATCTCAGCTCACTGCAGCCTCTACCTCCCAAGTTCAAGTGATTCTCCTGTCTCAGCCCCCTGAGTATCTGGGACTACAGGCGTGTGCCACCACACCTGGCTAATTTTATATTTTTAGTAGAGACAGGGTTTCACCATGTTGGCCAGGCTAGTCTCGAACTCGTGACCTCAGGTGATCCACCCGCCTTGGCCTCCCAATGTGCTAAGATTACAGGTGAGAGCCACTGTGCCTGGCCAGGAGTTAATGGTATCCACTTCTTGAAGTTAGGATTAAATGTGATAAAGTCTGCAAAGTACTTAGCATCGTACCTGGCACTATTATCAATAATTATGCAAATGAAGTCTCATCAGAATGCGATACTCATATTATTTCAAAGATCGGCATAGTCTTCAGCCCTAAGAACCTGGATTTCACAATGTCCATGAGAATCACTAGGCATGAATAACAACCTAAGGAAAGGATTAAAAGGGGTACAGAAATGGAAAGATGAGTACAACATGGAGAAAAGAGAGAAGGAAAGAGAACACAAACAGGCACAGACAGACCTTGCCACCCCAAAACAGTAATTGAACAAGGCACTGTCCACTTTATGAGCAACAGTCTCTGCCATCAAGGGATATGTCTTTTGGGTGAGACAGTCAAATGAATAGAGTGAGATGATTATGACAGAGAGGTTACAGGTGACTGGGAGCACGGAAGAGCAGCCAACTCAACTAAGAGTAGGGTTTAGAGTTGCAGAGTAACAAGTAACAGAATGAAGTCTTGAAGAATATCTGAGAGTTAGAAGGGTACAGAGTGTACGAAAACACGGAGGTAAGAGCATGGACGCAGGGACTAAAATTCTGTATGGCCAAAGGTGGACTGTAGGGTTAAAACATGACATCTATTTGTTATTTAAAGTGTTTTAGATATTTGTTGAGGACCATCTACAGGTCAGGCAGTTTTAGGAATGGAGGATTCTGTAGAAAGACACTCAAAGTCTGCCTTCTCAGAATGTTCTTTTCTACAGAGGATATATGATAAACAAGTACAAAATGAAGGAAATGAATGATGGATGGAAGTTCTGTGATGGAAATACAACCATGGGCAAAGTGATAGAGGAGGGGTGGGTAGGAAACCCAATTTAGATGAGGTGGTCACTTAGACTTCTTTGAGAAGGTGGTATTTCAGCTGAGTCAGAAGGGTAGATGGAGCAAGCAGTGCATAGATGGCCAGGCTGGCAGGTAGAGCATTTAAAATGGTTCAAAGGTCCTCAGGCCAGGGGTGACAGGGTAAAGCAGAGACTAGCTACCATTTGCTTCATCAATCTTTTGGTGTGGGTGCCGAGGAGCATGAATAAGGTGAAAGACTGCTCCTAAGGAGATACATTAAAGGTGACACATTTGCCTACAGTAGCCTTCAACTTTGCAGACCAACAGTAGTGGGAGTCCAGTCATACGCTTCTGCATGTTAGCCAGAACCTTCTGCTATGTTCTGAATTTGGCCTAAATTGAAGGATTCAAATATCATCTCAAAAAACTTTTCCTCCTACAGACAAAGGTGAAGATTCAGGAGCTCACAGCCTCAGGGGGCAAAGCACAGTTAAGAAAATCCAGGTGATAAGCGGCAGTTAACAGTGGCCCATACCAGGGACTTGCGCTCACAGAAGAGTTCTGAAGGCCTGGAATGCGTTTGAAGATGAGTTCATGAGCAGACAGAAAGGATTCCACTAACAGCGGAGAAACACAAAGGTCATGTGTTTTTAGGGACCTCCAAGTGGTCGGTAAGGTTGGGGTCAGTATTAGTTTCTTTGCCTGTAAAATGGGGACAATAAGAATTCCTCGTCCCTTAACTATTCTCCACAGCAAGAAACCTTAAAGGTAGAGAAGAAAAGATAAATCTGTTTTCACAGTAAGTCCTTGTTAGTCACCAAAGATTGCAGGATCGCTGCAGGGCACACTCATCTGTATAGAACCAGTCTCCAAATGGGCGGAGCAAGGTGCAGCTCCACCTGCTCCACCACTAGGTGCAGAAGAATGTCTACGACAGGGAGTTCTCAACTTGTGACCTTGGGTCTGCGGGGGTCTAGATGGACTTCAGCTGGCGCCCGTGTCGCATGTGAGTTTCCTGGGCAGTAGTAACCCCCAAAGGGCCGCGACGTCTACAGAAGTGCCACTACTTGGAATTCTCGTCCATGGCCACGTTCTCACTGCTGGGAGAAACAACAGGGTCAGGTCTAACACTCCTTTCTCGGATGCATGGGCGAACAGAAATATCCCTGGCCTTCACCTAATCGTGGCCTGAGAACACTTCCCCCGGGTAAGCAGTCACCAGACTGATATTCCCACAGAGCGAAGTGCCGGAGCCCGTCGCCGGCGATTGCGCATCTCGTCGCGGAGAGCATTATGGGGTTGGTAGTCCAGACTGAGGCGCAGATAGCGGTCCTCGAAGCCATAGAACCACACTTCCCAGCAAGGCCCGCGCAGCAGGGCACGCAGAGTGTGTGCGTAAGCGACCAGATTTCCGGGGAAGCCGGGGGCGGGACTTCAGCGGAGGCCGGAGCGAGGCGTCGGGATGCAGCGCCCCGGGCCCTTCAGCACCCTCTACGGGCGGGTCTTGGCCCCGCTGCCCGGGAGGGCCGGGGGCGCGGCCTCTGGCGGAGGAGGGAACAGCTGGGACCTCCCGGGTTCCCACGTGCGGCTGCCTGGGCGTGCACAGTCCGGGACCCGTGGCGGTGCTGGCAACACAAGCACCAGCTGCGGGGACTCCAGCAGCATCTGCCCGGCCCCCTCCACGATGTCCAAGGCTGAGGAGGCCAAGAAGCTGGCGGGCCGCGCGGCCGTGGAGAACCACGTGAGGGTGAGCACCTGGGGACGTGGGGCGCGGGAAGCATGTCCTCGGCGTGTTGGGCTCCAGTTGCGCTTTCTGGGTGCTGCCGAGGCGCGCCTACCTCCTGGCAGGGCGGGGGCTGAGTGAGAGGGTAGAGAGTGTGCACTTTACCCGAGTTTAGACCCCTCTTCCTTGCTCCTTAAAGACTTTTTAGATGTGGAATCGGTTGGGGGCGAATCTTCTAATATTTGAGCTTTCGAAAGACTCCTTGTCTAGCTGGAACAGTTTGCAAAGTGGAGCCTGGTGTTGTGTCATGTTTGGAATGGGGGCTAGAGGCACTTGCCTTGTGGTCTCCTTATCAATAAATGGAAAATGGTGGGCTTTGGGACTGCGGAGAGGTTTTCATTTCTCGTTACTGACCCGGAAGCCGGCGGAGAGTTGGTTTGCTAGTGCTTTGAAATTTCAGTCGAAGGTGGTTCTGGGCTTGGTGCGCGCCGGCCCCTGAGTGAACTCCTGGAGGGAAGGGAAGACCCGGGACTTCAAACTTCTTTCTTTCCATAGGGCGGGGTGGACTAAGTCTGGAGGATGCTGGTTTATTTTTTAAGGCGGGGCTGCAGAGATGTTTAGCTGTTATTCGGTCAGGTCGTGGTCCCTACTTGTTTGTTAAGTGGCATGGTGCTGTTAGTGGAGTTTTTTTTTTTTAAAATCCAGGTGGTTTTGCTGTCAGCAATCAAGTTAATTATCTTATTTGTAATAAGGAAGCCAAGTGGAGTATGTCTGCCCTGTGGTGTAGTTTCCTTGGTCTTACTGGTTTTTTATTTCTCATTTCTACTTATTAGAAAGTGGTATTAGAGTCTCTTTTCTTCTCCGATAATAGTTCTTTACATTTGTTAATGCTTTACTCAACAAAATTATTTTGCTTAGATGATGTTTGATGAGCTTCACCACAGCGTGTTTGAGTGGGAGTGGACAGTGTGGTAACCTGTGGCTCAGCCAGTTCTGTGGGAGGGATGTTCCAGTGTTCCCTTCTACCCTTTCCACTGCTACCCTGTTCTGGTGTAGCCTGTTGCAAGTCTGATTGGCAATAGGATTTTCTATGGGGATTAACAGAGATAATGTAAAATGTGTTAATTTGACCCTACCGTTGGGATTCAGTGCCTCAGTTGTAAAAGTGAGACAATAAGCTGAAATTTCAAAATGTCTGCATAAAGTGAATAGCTAATAGTTAAATGTAATCCGCATGAGAATACAATTAGAAAACCACCATATCTAAGTTGTTCAGTTAATGAATTTATGTTAATATTTAGTGGCACATCTCCCTGACCTTTGTGTTATAGTTATGTATTTGATTAAATAAAAATCTGCAGGCCCTGACCTTAGGCTAGAGCCCCAAAACACCGGATTCTGACCACATTTCATGAAGTTAGGCGATTTTGGGGAGATCTACAGTGACCTTTTGGGGGCACCTGTTAAAGTCATATATGCCCTTCAGGGTTTGGCTTAAAGTCCATTTCCTCCTTTCAGTTTTTCCTTAGCGTCCTAAGGAGAGGAAGAATTCTTTTCCGCGATTCTGTAGCACTTCACGCCTCTTATGTGCTTTATGTTGTATCTTATGTTTTGGTCATCTGTGTGTTCATTTCTTCCAGCCCCTTAAAGGGTAAGCTCCTGGAGGGCAGTTAACTTTCATTTAGCATTGGTCACAATGGGGCCTGCCCAGTACATGTATGTTCAATTGTGTGCAGTGTGGACACAAATATGAAAGTGTTGGGGTTATTGGAGGTTCTTTGTGTAGAATCTCTGGCGAGTAGGGCTTCCTGTTCCCTAGTCCATTGGAGTTCCAATATGTCAACCACTTCCATGTCTGGGTGGATGGAAAACATGGAGAGTTCTCAGGTGAATCCTTTGTATAGCCACCCTGGGCCCAGCTCTGTCTGTTTCTGGGGGTGTAGCTACCCAGGATGGGCCACCATTCAGAACTAGGCTCTTCTGAACGTCTGTAGCCTCATTCCTTTGTTCTCTTCTTTGGAGCCTAGGCTTTGTTTTTTGACTGGCTAGGTTGAGGAAGCTGATGGGCGGTGGTTCTAGTTGGTTAGCAGAAGTAGTATTTCCAGAGTTACTCCATTCTACAAGCTGAGGGAAGTTCTGATGTTGCGCATACGTGTGGTTTAATATTGCCCATTAGAATGGGGCCACTCCTCTAGCAGGGCCTGCTTGGCAGTCTTCTGCTGTTGGGCCACCTCATAGGCAGCCTTTGGTCACCTCTGGTTGGCTTTGGCAAGGACACTGATTCCTGGGCCAGTCATTTGATTCCAAGGCAGCAGGGATCACATAGTTGAAGAGCTTTAGGCCTGGCAGGGCCTTGCAATTCCTGGTCTCTTCCAAAAGGCAAAGAGGGAACCTTACACAGAGCTTGTCTGATTCATCCGAATTCACCTCTGTGCCACCTGCCTGCTGGGGACTGTGAGTGACCTGAATGTATGGCTAAGCTTGGTAACCAGGAATCTGGTGATTGAATGACTGTAAAGCTAGAGTTCCTAGCTTCAGGTCAAGTGTGAAGGTCAGGCTAATTCTATCTAGTGTGATATTTTAAACACACACACATACACACAATGTTTTTATCCATGGCTCCTGGTTCATAACACTCATAACTCTTGCTACAGTCTTTTGTTATATTTGGGGTGCTTTAGGGCCCAGAGCAGGCCTCAGAAAACAGAATCTTCTTCTCTTACCTTCTGCCCTCCTTCCGCTTGCTCCTTTCTCTCCCCAGTGCTTTTCTGTCTTGGAGCTGGCCATAAAGAAATTCTGTGACCTATGTTGTCTGATTGTAGGTCATTAAGATCCCCATTTCAGAAGGGTTCCTCTTCCATAGCCTGGAGGAAGGAATGCTGCAGGTGAAGAATCTGAACAGACTGCCCTTGCAGGGTTTCCCCAGTCAGTCTGCTAGTATTGGATCATGCCATTTTTGTCCAGTCACATTTCTAGGCCCTTGTAATTCCTGGTCTTTTCCAAGATCCAATCATATCTATTCGATAAAGTCTCAAAAAAAAAAAAAAAAGGCTCAAGAGGACAGGGTTTGGAAGCTTCTGGAGAGCAGAACATATGAAGGTCCCTGGAGGATGGTGTGCCTAGAGAGAGCATGGAAGCTCTGTGCTCCTTCTTACATGCCTTTACCTATGCATCTCTTCATCTGTATCCTTCATCATAGCCTTTATAATAAATTGGTAAACATGTTTCCCTGAGTTCTGTGAGCCACTCTAGCAAGTTAATCAAACCCAAAGAGAGGGTTGTGGGAACTCCAACTTGAAGCTGGCAAGTCAGAAGTTCTGGAGGCCTGAACTTGCATTTGGTAGGAAGGAGGAGGCAATCTTGGGAGTTGAGCCCTCAACCAGTGGAACCTTATGGTATCTCCAAGTAGAGAGTGTTGAAATTGATTTGGAGGATACCCAGCTGGTGTCTGCTGCAGAGTAGATTGCTTGCTTGGGATATGGGGAGAAATCCCCATACATTTGGTTACAGAAGTCTTCTGTGTTGATAATTGTTGTGGTGTGAGAGCAGAGGAAAAAGTTTGAGTTTTTCCACATTCAGACATAGGACATTTTCTCATTGCTTGAAGATTTTTATATGTGAGATATTTAGCCATTTTGAATGTTTCTGTGCTGTGATGTGTCATTTACTTGTCTTGAAGTCCTTGCCTTTGGAGATTGTCCAGGTAGCTAAACAACTGTATTAGACACATTGCCTTCTTGAGAGCATTGGCACAGGTGGAATCCTGACCTAGTGCGAACCGTGTTCTGATAACCCAAGCCCCTGATGTATTCAGTGACTTTGGAACTGTGAGCTAGTAAAAGCAGTTTCCACCAGGTCAGTAACACAAAAGTTGTTGGGTAAAGTCTTCTGTAGGTAGGAGAGGCTATAGAAGCATTTTTAGTGTACATGTATGTGGTTGTGGGGACATTAGTATTTGATTTTTTTTTTTTTTTTTTTTGGTAACTCTATTTGTTGGTCATTCTTACTAATCTTTTCTAGTTATAGATGTAGTCTAACTGTGAGAAGGACCATATCTAACGTGAGGCCTATGGGCTCACTTTAAGTATTCCTATGGCCTTTGTCCTGTGGGGAATGAAGGAATTTAGTTGTGGCCTTGTTTGTCCTGAAGGCCCTTCAGGACTTTTCTTCTTCCTAAAAAGAAGGTTTTACTATGGGCTTTCCTTTGTCAGATAAATTGTTTATCAGTTGTTGGAAATCTTAAGAAATTTGAAGTAGATTGATGTTTCAGCAAATTGAACTTCCGGAAGTTGCTTATTCGATTGAAATGGCTCATCCTGTAATCCCAGCACTTTGGGAGGCAGAGTTGAGAGAATCACTTGAGGCCAGGAGTTCGAGACTAGCCTGGTTGACAGTGAGACTGTGTCTCTTAAAATAATTTAAAAATTAGCTGGGCGTGGTGGCATGTTCCTGTAGTACTAGCTATGTGGGAAGCTGAGGCAGTAGGGTTGTATGAGCCCAGGAGTTTGAGGATGAGTTTGTATATATGTGTGTGTGTCGGGAGGGGGCATTGATATTATTTATATGTATTGTAAATATATATACAAGATCTGTATCTTGTATGTATATTTAAAACAGGTAAAATCACACATATATAAAATGAATATATGTCAAAGATTTTATTTAACTCACTAAATTAGGGAACTGGAAAAGTTACTAGAACCTGTTCGTAGGTGTCTTAGTCCATTTTGTGCTGCTATAATAGAATACCTGAGACTGAGTAATTTATAATGAACAAAAATGTTTTGGCTTATACTTCTGAAGGCTACGAAGTCCAGTATCAAGGTGCTGGCATCTGGTGAGAGAGAACAGATGTTGCGGTGCTATGGGTGGGCACCAATCCCACCCATGAGGGTGGAGCCCTCTGACCCAATCACCTCGTAAAGATCCCACTTCTTAATATTGTTATAATGGCAATTAACTTTCAACATGAGTTTTGGTGGAGATGTTCAAAGCAAACAGGAGAAGTCAACCATAAGCTCATATGTAGTAAAAAAAAATCTTAAAATGAGTTTAGAAGATCTGTTAATAATTGTATCTCATAGAACACTATTAATTTGCTTTTCTATGAACAAAAATTACTTGCTTTGTTAACGGTTTTCCGCAAGTTAAAGTGTATCTCTATAGAGTCGTCATATATCTTAAAGACAAAGGCACATACCTTCTTCAAGTCAGACAATACAATCAGGTTCCAGCATCCCATTGGAAGGATATCCAGTAGTCTCTTTTGCTCATTTCAAAGTCTGAAGTTTTTCCTTACAATATTGAACTCATCTATAAAGTGTTAATAGTGGGTCTCTGGGTCATAAGTGATTGTTGTGAGATTTGACTTTATATTAACATTTATAAGCCTTCTTGGTAGGTGCTTAATACATGGTAGCTGCCGCTTTGGTGTTCAGTTGACTTTGCCTTGCACCGGCAGGAGATAGATGTCAGGAAGTTGCTTAGGCACTGAACTCCATATTAGTTCCTGACTGTTAGTACCCTGGCCTCGTTTTGCTCTTTGTGGTCTAGTAGACTCAGCTGAGCTTTTACTCTGTCTTTGGTCTGTTTGTAGGTACCTTCTTTGTTTCTTAAGGTGGTAGGCTCGGTATTGTGATGTCTGCTTGTACTTTGTACTCAAGAAGTGCTCTGCTCTGTTACGATCCTTCCTATTGCAGATGAAGACTATTTTTCATGTTCTTAACTAAGCCTTTGCCCTCTTCCCATTTTCTCTGAGGCAGGCTCATGCAAAATGAGCACCCCGTGGCGTCACCTCGGCAGATGCTGACATACTTTATTATTTTGAGGTTACTTCAGGCCCTCCCTTTGTCTGCTGACTTTGGGAGAGCTCTAGATGGTGGGCCTGATGTGTCTTGTGGTGCTACCAACTTGAAGGTGCCTGTGGGAGACACTGAAGCCAGAAGCCTTAGCTTTCCTCCTTTACTCAGGCTCCAGGCTCTATTTTATTTTATTTTTTTTTTAAAGTGTTTTTCTAATTACCTCCTTGGGGTTGGCCAGGAATCTTTTTCTTTCTTCTTCTTCTTTCTTTCTTTCTTTTTTTTTTTTAAACACACTGTTGCTGGCTTGAAATGTTGGGAATCTTTAAGTGTTTATATGCAGGCCGTTTCTGTGAGGGTGACGCAAGTTGCTATTCAGTTGCAAGTAATTGCACCAATTATTTGGTAGAATGGAGGGAGGAAGTGGTGGTGTTGACAGTGTCAGAAACAAGGGAGGAGAGCCTTGTTGAACATTTGTCCACCACGCGTAGGTTAAAGTACAGCATTGAGGTTCAGTGTTTATGTTCCTATAAAATAGGCACGGTACCTGTCTTGTACCTGTGTTGGTGAATTGCTGTTCATAATAATTTTATAGCTTTAGGAAGTGGGCTGACAAAGGAGTAAAATATGGTATTAATAAGTTTTGTTTTTTCTTCCCCCCTTTTGGCAGAATAACCAAGTGCTGGGAATTGGAAGCGGTTCGACAATTGTCCACGCTGTCCAGCGAATAGGTATGCTCTCTCACTGTCTACTGGATGCTTTGTGGGTGATGATGGGGTAGGGAGGTAGAGGAGAGGGAGGAAGTGGCACACAGGTTTGGCATTGCCCTTTTGGCTTCAGCAGTACAGAGCTGGAGAGAGGGACTACCTGAGGTCAGCTGTTTCTGCTCTTTTGTGGAGAGAGGGAATCTTGGGCCTCTTCATCCAACTTTGAAGGGTGTCCTTGCCTTTGTTTACTCTACTCAGCTGGAGGGGAGGAGCTGACTTAGCTCGAGGTCCCAATATAATTTTAATTATGTCAGTGGCATTCTACCATTGAGTTCTTTGCGTGATCTCAGACTTCCTCAGGCAGATAATTGAGGCCACAGTGGGTTTGCCCTGTCCATGCCCCTGGACTGGATGTGGGGCTCCTGCCATTGATGGCTGGTTCCTGCAGGTGCTCATTTCACACTGATTAGGGTGTCTCTATGCTTAGGAAAGGCTCAGGAATTATCAGCCCCTGTGACTACTCGACAGGTTTTACTGCCCTGCTCTTTGTTTGTAAGAACAAAGCCCAGAGGAGAGGCCTGCCTGAATGCCGAATTCTTTTAGGTGCCAAGGGGCAGAGCCCAGGAGGGAAAGTCGAGGAACACTTTGTTATGAAGGAGTGGTTGTAGTGCTGGTGTGATGGCTTCTGGAAGCCTTCTCATTGGCCAAATAGGAGCTTTTGTGTTGTATACCTTTCAGTCTTAACCAAGTATCTGGAGAATACTTTCAGGGCACAGGGGTTACTATGGATTTTGTAATAGTGGCACCCAAACCTCCCAAGATGCACTCAGTGATTAAAAAGACATGAAATTTTAATAAGAGGTTTTTCCTGAAGTCTTTTTTTTTTTTTTTTTTAATCAAACTTTCCTGAAAGGTACAAATCCAAATTGAAAAAATAAATCTCCTTTAGCCACTCTCTGGGGCCTACAAATAAGTATATTTTTTACTAAAATGCAAAAGTAAAGTTCTGGCTTTTTCCTAGAAGAGGCAATATAGGGGAGTTAAGACTGTGTGGCTAGACGGCCTGGGATCATGTCCCAGCTGTGCCCCTTATTAGCAGTATAACTACCAAATTACATTACCTCTCTGAACCTCAGTTGCCTTATCTGCAAAATGGGGAAAATAGTTTAACCTTTTGGGTTGTTAGGATTAAGAATCCATATATACAAAGTTTTTAAAATGTTGTCAGGCACGTAACAATAGCAAACACTGACTCTCCTTTCTGTGGTCCGTGCTTACCTCTCCAGGCTTTCTTGTGTCGCTATCTTCTGGTGTGTGAAGTACAGTCACTAGCTTTCCCACCAAGGAGGGGGACACAGGGTGAAAGGCAGCTGTCCTTGGGAAATAGATCTTCCCTTGTCTGTTGGATTTGAGCAAACACATATGACAAGGAAAATAAAGTGAGGAGAGTGAAAAACTGCCAATATGGCTTTTGTTTCCACAGCTGAAAGGGTGAAGCAAGAGAATCTGAACCTCGTCTGTATTCCCACTTCCTTCCAGGTATGTCCTGCTTGCCATCTGCATCGTGACAGCTTCTGCTGTATCTTCTGGTTCCCCGAGGTTGTGGACACATGGCCTTGTCTTGTACCTCAAGGTTGTTCTAGGTCAGAGAGTCCAGGAATAGGAGAGTTTATTGACCAAGTATTCCTTCTTGGAATTGTAGTTTTAGGTGCATTTGTTTATTTACTCGGAGAATGTTTCAGTGCATGTTGAGTTTAGGCACTACGGAGTATGCAGAGATGGCCAGGTATTCTCTCTCCTCAAGGAATATTATTCCTGTTTATAGGTGAAAATCAGGCTAGGCCAGGTGTGGTGGCTCATGCCTGTAATCCCAAGTACTTTGGGAGGCCAAGGTAGGCAGATCCCTTGAGCCCAGGAGTTCAAGATCAGCCTGGGCGATATGGTGAAAGCCTGCCTCTACAAAAAATACAAAAATTATCTGGGTGTGGCGGCTTGTACCTGTAGTTCCAACTAGGTGGGAGGCTGAGGCGGGAGATCTCCCTTGAGCCCAGGGAGGTCCAGGCTGCAGTGAGGTGTGATTGTGCCAGTGCACTCCAGCCTTGGCGACAGAGTGAGACCCTGTCTCAAGAAGAAAAAAAAGAATCAGGCTAAAAGGAATTAAGCAATGTGTTAGTAATACAAGTACATCATAAATTAGTAGGAGCTGATGGAGGAAAGCAGTGGAGCCAGTTAAATATAGGGAGAGATAAGGAAAGAGCAGGTTTTGGGAAGTAGAAGGGAAGACAGTTGCTCAAATGGAGCCAACTCTTGTCCCTCATCTGGCCATTGCAGGGAGGAGTATGTGTATAATCTCTCATTGGATTAGTCAAGGTGATACTATGCACTGGGGTAGGAGGTGAGATTTATGAGTGACTGATGCTTCCGGGACTTTATGGGCTTAGGCTTGGACAGCTGGGTTTCTTAGGAAACCCTCCCAATCCTGGAGGCACAGAATGCTGGTAGCCTGCAGCCAGCTTTGGTGAAGGGAGAGAGGTTAAGGTTCCTTCTAAACCAGACTGGCCTCAGCTTAACAGTAGGGAGCAAGGCAGAGTTTCCAGTTAGACAGATTAGGGAGTTGGATAGTGCATACTGTTGGAGCTTCCTTGATGTTAAATCTCTCGGAGACCTTAAACAAGGTGAATGGCCACCCAGGGGACTGAAGGCAATACCTTAAGTGTTTTTTATTGCATTTTTTTTTTTTTTTAATTCTACTGTCTTGAGGAGACAATTTTAAAGCCTTAGTGGCTTGTGGTGGATTTTTTTTAGTCTTTTGGGAAGCTAATTATCTAATTTTTCCAACTGACTTGATCATCAAATACTTTTATTTCTTAGTTAATAAATTACATTGGTGTTTATTTTTAAAGTTATATATGCACGTGCATGGAAGAAACAAATAATTGAAGTCTTTTTATTTAAAAGAGATAAAAGCACAGTCCCCTCACCTTCCCTGAGATGACCACTACCCAGAAAGCACACTCTTCTCACCTCCCCAGCCCTCACCTCCACTATTTCTTGCTCTTTACATGGACATACTTTTAGCTCTTTTAGGTGATTGGATATTTGCCCCAGTATTTTGAAACTACATGCTTTTCTTGATCTTTTAAAATTTTTCTCAACTAGGTTGACCCAAAAGGTTAAAATAACAGCCACTATGGATTTAAGTCAAAGTTAATTTTATTCTGAGCCAAGTTTGAGGACTATAGACCAGGGACACAGACTCAGAGCAAACTGGGAGCATGTCCCTTTCTGTTGTAATTCAGTAGGTCAGAATTAGAGGAAAGAGTATGTTGGATAAAACAGACAATAGAAGACCACCTTACATACGTTCTGTGGCTGTAGTTCAAATTGATGAGCTAACATAATTTTGGCTGGAGTTTTATTCTTTTGGTAACATTTTTGCAGTATTTATAGTATTTGTAACATAGGAATATTAGAAAGACATTTTCCTGTCTTCTGACCCCTCCAAACTGTTCCAACCTCTGCCTGTTACCCAGTTGCAAAGTCACTTCCATATTTTCAGGTATCTTCTCAGCAGCACCCCACTCTGCTGGTACCAATTTATTAGTCCATTTTCACAATGGTGATAAATACATACATGAGACTGGGCAATTTATGAAAGAAAGAGGTTTAATTGGACTTGCAGTTCCATGTGACTGGGGAAGCCTCACATCATGGTGGAAGGCAGGGAGGGGCAAGTCCCATTCTACATGGGTGGCAGCAGGCAGAGAGAGAATGAGGAAGACCCAAGAGCAGAAACCCCTGATAAAACCATCAGATCTCATGAGACTTACTACCACGAGAGCAGTATGGAGGTAACAGCCCTCATGATTTAATTATCTCCCACCAGGTCCCTCCTACAACACATGGGAATTATGGGAATGCAATTTGAGATGAGATTTGAGTGGGGACACAGAGCCAAACCATGTCACCTGTATACCATATATTATTTTCAGCAGGGTATAGAAATTAAGGGTCATCTCTCTCACCACTCCTGTTCAACATAGTATTGGAAGCTCTGGCTAGGGCCATCAGGCAAGAGAATGAAAGGGTATTCACATAGGAAGAGAGGAAGTCAAACTGTCTCTGTTTGTAGGTGACATGATTCTGTATCTAGAAAACCCCATCCTCTCAGCCGAAAAGCTCCTTAAGCTGATGAGCAACTTTAGCAAAGTCTCAGGATACAAAATCAGTGTGCAAAAATCATAAGCATTCCTATACACCAACAATAGACAAACAGAGAGCCAAATCATGAATGAACTCTCATTCACAGTTGCTATGAAGATAATAAAATACCTAGGAATACAGCTAACAAGGGAAGTGAAGACCTCTTCAAGGAGGACTGCAAACCACTGCTCAAGGAAATGAGGGGACACAAATGGGAAAACGTTGCATACTCATGGATAGGAAGAATCAGTATCATGAAAATGGCCGTACTGCCCAAAGTAATTTATAAATTCAATGCTATTTCCATTAAACTACCATTGACATTCTTCACATAATTAGAAAAAACTACTCTAAAATTCATATGGAACCAAAAAAGAACCTGTATAGCCAAGAGAATTCTAACCAAAAAGAACAAAGCTGGAGGCATCATGCTACTGGACTTCAAACTATAGTAACAAAATCAATAACCAAAACAGCATGGTGCTGGTACAACAGACGCATAGACCAATGGAACAGAATAGAGATCTCAGAAATAAGACTGCACATCTGCAACCATCTGATCTTTGGCAAACCTGACAAAAGCAATGGGGAACAAATTCCTTATTTCATAAATGGTGCCAGGAGAGCTGGCTAACTATACGCAGAAATTGAAACTGTACCTTTTCCTTACACCTTATATGAAAATTAACTCAAGATGGATTAAAGACTTAAATGTAAAACCCTAGAAAATGAAAAACACTATAAAAACCCTAGAAGAAAATACCATTCAGGACATAGGCACTGGCAAACATTTCATGACAACAACATCAAAAGCAATTGCAACAAAAGCCAATATTGACAAATGGGATCTAATTAAAGAGCTTTTGCACAGCAAAAGAAACTATCATCAGAGTGAACAGACAGCCTACAGAATGGGAGAAGATTTTTGCAATCTATTCATCTGACAAAGTTCTAATATCTAGAATCTACAAGGAACTTAAACAAATTTATAAGAAAAAAACCGAACAATCCCATTAAAAAATGGGCAAAGGACATGAACAGACACTTCTCAAAAGAAGACATTTATGTGGCCAGCAAACATGAAAAAAAGCTCAACATCACTAATCATTAGAGACATGCAAATCAAAAGCACAATGAGATACCATCTCATGCTGGTCAGAATGGCAATTATTAATAAGTCAAGAAATGACAGGTGCTGATGAGGCTGTAGAGGCAGGAATGCTTTTATGTTGTTGGTGGGAATGTAAATTAGTTCAACCATTGTGGAAGATGGTGTGGCGATTCCTCAGAGACCTAGAGCCAGAAATATCATTTGAATCAGCAATCGCATTACTGAGTATATACCCAAAAGAATATAAATCATTCTGTTCTAAAGATACATGCACATGTATGTTCATTGCAGCACTATTCATAATGTCAAAGACATAGAATCAACCCAAATGCCGCCAATGATAGACTGGATAAAGAAAATATGGTACATATACACCATAGAATACTGTGTAGCCGTAAAAAGGAATGCGATCATGTCCTCTGCAGGGACATGGGTAGAGCTGGAAGCCAATATCCTCAGCAAACTAACATAGGAACAGAAAACCAAACACCACATGTTCTCACTTATAAGTTGGAGCTGAACAGTGAGAACACATGGACGCAGGGAGGGGAACAACACATTCTGGGGCCTGTGTGGGGAGTGCAGGGGGAAGGAGAACATCAGGATAAATAGCAAATGCATGCAGGGCTTAATACCTAGGTTATGGATTGATAGATGCAGCAGACCACCATGGCACACATTTACCTATGTAAAAAACCTGCACATCCTGCATATGTATCCTGGAACTTTAAATTAAATTTAAAAATAAAGAAATTAAGGATCATATTTATATGATTTCAGGATTCCAGACATTTTGGGGACAGCACAAACTTCCTGAATTTGTTTATAGTGTAGAACTGAAACTGGACTCTTAAGTACTATTATTTAATATGGCCTATCAGCTCCCCATTGGGAAAATATGAGTATTATTTTTAAAAAATCTCTATTCCTACTAACACTGTGTTATATATCTAGTTATTATCCATGTGGGGTGCTAATGCTGTAAGAGTACAGTGAATTAAGCTACATATCCTTGGTAGTAATTTTCCAGGAGGGAGAGGGTTGATAATGTTTGTGCATAAATGTATACCTTGTGTTTCTGCATCCAAAATGGTAGGGCAGATTTTAGAGGCCACTTCAGTTTCCATTTGGATTAGTATGGTCAGTAAACCTTGTTGAGTTTGGACGCATGCTGTTTTCTATCACTGGGTTTTGACATGGCTCCTCGTTAGTTGAGTAGTTGATTTACCTACTTAACAATAGTATCATTATCTTTTTGTGTAGCTTCCCAACCCATACCTTCCTTCTGAAAGAATATTTCTTTTAATCTATTTAGACTGGTAAGTATTGACTTTTCTTGTGATTTTTTTTTTTTTTTTGTCGTTGTTAAATACATTTTTAGCTTGTCCTAATATCTCAAGTCCTGCCTTTATTGCACCTAAGGTTGTTTTTGCCTTAGTTGGCTAGTGCTGTTTTATCCACTAAACATGTTGTTGCCATTGAGCATTTATAATGGAAATCCAATGTGAGTACCAGTTACAAACCCAATAATGTTGGGTGCTCCAAGTTAAAGTGAGAGGAGCAGTAGTTACACCTAGATATAGTTTAGTTTGAGTATACTGTAAGGCTTCTTGTATACTTGTAACATTCCCAAGTATCCTCTGGTGGTACTCTTGTCCACCAAGTAACTCTCACTATTTGATTTCCAGCTTCATTAGAATGTTGTATAGACCAGTCACAAAAACAAGGTCCCTGACTCCTAGGACAGGAGATACTATGGCAAGGCACATAAACTGCAGCTAAATGTCTTCCGTCATATCCAGGAGTTTGTATAGTAAGTGATCATCTGTATTCACAGTAACATAGTGATCTATTTGTAAAGTGTTAAAAATTGCCAGACCAGGCATGGAATTGGGAAGAACTTCCTGGTTCTGTTTCCCTAAATGGGGGCCTCTTGATAGTTTATTACGCCTGAAAAACTGGTGCCATGGGCCGTGGGAACATTGGACTGATTCTAAGAAGTTGATGTCAGGGTTCCAGTATCTTCTTGATATTGAAAAAATGTTTGTCCTACTTTCATATCAGTTAAACAATTTCCCAGTAAGAGGAATGGGGATCAAACAAATGAGGGGGTGTTAGTAGAAATTCAGTCATCATGCAGGAAAATACAAAAACAAAAGGTATATGCAGAAGAAATTCATTGTGAGTTCAGGCCTGGCCTGGTAATTTGGGCAATGTTATCTAGTCAGGTCTTGTCTGCTTCCCAACCTCAGAGGTGTCAGGAATCTTAGAGATCTTTAATTGGAGGTCTCCAGTGGACTTATAAGTTCATTTAGTTGTTGGAGCTTTCTTTAAATGAGAAATGTGGATCCAGGTTCAGCCTTCAAGTTTTGCTGCACAGCGATTAGTTAACAATACCTGATAGAGCCCTTTCCAGTGAGGTTCAAGTGAGTCTTTTAGTTGATGTCGTTTCCAATAAAAAAAGGTCCTTTGGCTAGACATTATGGTATTTAAGATCTTTGTCTCCCGGTAGTACACTGTAAAAAGAATCTTTTATGAATTTCTTTTGGAGAAGGAAGTTTAGTTAAGCCTCGACAATAACTGAGTATAGCACCTTTCAGTAAAGTTGGTTCATATAAATTGTTATCCTGTTTCATAGGTTGACTTGTAATTATCTCGTAATTGATGTTATCCAAGAGAAGTTGCTCTTGGGTTAAGCAAAATCAGTGGAAGAGCCTTTGGCCCAGTATGAAAAGCTTTTGTTAATTTTGCGAGCTGGATCTTTATTATTCCATTTATTTGTTCCACCAATCTAGAAGACTAAGGATGGTATAGACAATGAAAATGTTGGAAAATGGGCCAGATTTTACAAACTGAGTGGACTGTCTTTCTGGTAAAATGAATTCTTCTATCGCTATATAATTTGGAAGGAATTCCCCAAGAGGGAATTATCTGCTTCAACGATATTTTCTTCCTGTGTGTGCCATGACTTCTGCAAGGAAATGTTTCAACTCAGTGAGAGAACATACAAATCATAACCAGGACCTATTTATAATCCTGGGCTGGAGGTAATTGGATAAAATCCACTTGCTAGATATCAAAAGGTCTGGTGGGCAAAGGAAAATGCCCTTGATATCCATGAAGAGGCTGTCCTGGATTATGTTTAGGACAAACTGCACATTTAACGTAAGACTTATGGGTGATTGTGGGTGACTGTTTCCAGTAATACTGTTTTTTCTTAGTCATTTTCTGAGGTCCCTAGTGAGTGAGCTGACAGAAATGTTGTGATACAGGAAATTGAAATAAATTCCAAAGACAAAACAAGTCTGTTGAATCTATACTATAATTTGCAAGTGGGGGAAAGGTGTGTCTCCTTTGTTAGCCATATCTGCTTTTCCTTCTCTGAACCCTTTTCTTGAGCCACTTGGAGTTCCTTTTCAATGGAGCTCATTAAAAAAAAATATAGCCACCTGTGTAGTTTCATCTGCTATTAGTGTTAGAGCAGCCTTTGGCTGCTGCATCAACAAAATACTTTTTCTCGGAAGGGCTGAATTTGGAGTGTCCAGGAATCTTAATAATAGCCTCTTTTTTTTTTTTTTTTTTCTCAGAATTCCTTAGTAGGGGGCTCTAAGTTCTGCCTTGTCCTGGGGGTCTAAACTACTGAAGGGTCTCCCTTTGGGTCAGGATTTTCTCTAAAAGGTGCTATCAAAACTTCTGTGGATGGAGGAGGGAATAAGGAACATCTGATCTGGGCAAAATAGTTCTTTTTTTTTTTTTTGAGACAGGGTCTTGCTCTGTCACCCAGGCTGGAGTATAGTGGCATGATCACAACTCACTGCAGCCTCGGCCTCCTGAGCTCAAGCAATCCTCCTGCCTCAGCCTCCTGAGTAGCTGGGACTACAGGCACATGCCACCATGCCCAGCTTTTAAAAAATTTTTTGTAGAGACGATGTCTCACTATGTTGTGCAGGCTGGTCTCGAACTCCTGGGCTCAAGTGATCCACCCACCTCGGCCTCCCAAAGTGCTGAGATTACAGGTGTGAGCCACTGTGCCCGGTCAAGGCAGTTCTGAAAGCAAAGAATAAGAGGGCTGAAGGAGCAGTTGGAGGGGAGGAGGTGAGACAGTGGGAATGTGAGACAATTTTTTCAGTCAAGGAACAGTTTCCAGAATCTTGTGGTTCACCTCCTGTATGGAAGCAATTTTATCATTACTTCTTTTAGAAGCATTTAAAAACCATTGTAGTAACTATCCCATTCTTTGTGTTTAATTTTTAAGCCTCTCCTTCCAGTTGTGCACATAAATAATTCAATTTTGGGGTGTTGAATGAGCCCCATTTTGGCCAAGTTAAGCTAGTTTAATTTTCAGTGATGTTGGTTCAAGGAGTCAAAAATTTATAAGATAAGGTGCCATAATTTTTAGTCACAAGCCTAGCTGGTATCTTGGAAGATGGTAACTCTCCTTCAGTAGCTTCAAGCTTCAGATGTCTTGTTTGAAGTGTCTCTCCTCCCTTCTCTCTTGTCTGCACCAGATTAGGAATGTGTTCAGGGTCAAAAATGTGTTACTTATGAGTTTCACTCCTCAGGCTCTTACCGTTGTGTTGGTCTGCTCTCTTATGTGTTTCAGGAGAAACTCGCCTGCTATAGCAGCGAGGTGCCCTGAATGCTAGGTGACCAGCCTATTATGAGAGTTCCCTGGAGGAGCTATTACAACTTAAGTGTTTTTCTGTTGATTGTAAAGCCCTTTGGAACCACTGCATGTCATGAGGAATCTCCTCTGACTCTTCCACGGGATTGTCTGTCACCTAAAAATACCTGAGATTCGGGCTGGTGGGTGCAAGTATCCTTTATATTTGGAGCAATTTTATCTCTATTGCTCTTATATAGAATGTAAAGGATTGGTGCAGACAAAGGAGCTTTTGAAAAGAAAAACACTCAGCTAGTCAAAGAAACCACCACAAGGTGGTCAAGCAATAGCTTGGTTTGATATGTTTTAGGGAAACATAAGACATCAATCAGTACGTGTAACATGTGCTTTGGTTCAGTCTGGAAAGGTGGGGCAACTTGAAGCTCGAGGGCAGAGTTGGGGCTTCCAGGACATAGCTGCATTCAAAGATTTTCTGACTGGCAATTGGTTGAAATAATTATTATCTAAAGACCTGGAATCAATAGAAGGGAATGTTTGGGTGAAGATAATGGGTTATGGAGACCAAGATTGTTACTTAAGCAGATGAAGCTTTTAGGTAGCAGGTGTCAGAATAGATTGTAAATGTTTCGTATCAGACTTAAAAAGTGCCAGACTCTTAATTAATTCTCCCCTGCATCAAGGAAAAGACCTGGAAAGGGAAGGGGATTCTTTACAGAATGTAGAGGTTTTTCCCCTACAGGAGACAGCTTTACTGGGCTGTTTCAAAATATGTCAAAGAAATACATTTTAGGGTAAAGTACAGTTTCTTTCAGGACCTGCTGTCATGTGATTCTATACTAGAATCAGATTGGAATTTGGTGTCTTATTGCTACAAATTGTTTTGTTCATCTTAAGATCTGTTTTAGCTGGGAGTGGTGAGGTGTGAGGATTGTTTGAGCTCAGTTTGAGACCAGCCTGGGCAGCATAGTGAGACCCTATTTCTAAAAAAAGATTAAGAACAAAAATCTGTTTTAATGTTAATGGTTGTCAGTTGTGCCTGAATTCCAAAGGGAAGATGGTATAATGAGGCATATCTGACTCCCCTTTCCCATCATGACCTGAACTTGATTTTCAGGTTTTCTTTGGAACTCCCCTGACTGAGAGTAGGGGTCCATCAGTCAGTTGGGAGGCATAGAATTTTGTTTTTGGTTTACAATGTATATAGGGTAAAAAGTTACCCAGTATGGGCCGGGCGTGGTGGCTCACGCCTGTAATCCCAGCACTTTGGGAGGCCGAGGCGGGTGGATCACAAGGTCAGGAGATCGAGACCATGGTGAAACCCCGTCTCTACTAAAAATAGAAAAAATTAGCCGGGCACAGCGGCGGGCGCCTGTAGTCCCAGCTACTCGGGAGGCTGAGGCAGGAGAATGGCGTGAACCCGGGAGGCGGAGCTTGCAGTGAGCCGAGATTGCGCCACTGCACTCCAGCCTGGGCAACAGAGCAAGACTCCGTCTCAAAAAAAAAAAAAAAAAAAGTTACCCAGTATGCAGGTGTCTCAGGATCTGGAGAGAAATGATTGATTCTCTCCTGCATTTATGCTTCATCTGATAGGCAAGAAGGTACAGTCAGCGAATGTTAGTGAAATGTTTGACAAATTCCAGCCTTGCAAGTGAGAGTTCATCTTTAATTTATAGGCCTGGTTTCTCTTACCTGTGTGTTCAACCTGCAGCCATCTTGAGCTGCTTTTAACATTCTTTCAGATTTTCTTTTTCTGACAACTTTAGGTAATTGTAATTCTGAATGGATAAATGGAAGATGAACATTTGCTTATTCTTCACCTTGCTCTCACAGTTCATCCTCCCTCTCCTCTCCTAATTGTCCCAGTACAGTTACATTTTAGTTAGATTTTACTTGTTTTTTTACAGAATTGTAACTGCAAGAACCACACAGTGTTTTATGTATGATTACTTTTCCTTGCCTGCCCAATATTTTGTTTTCCCCAAAGTGGTGAAATCTGTTTTATCCAGCACAGTGGGCATCCCACTCCATCAATTTCATCTGCTTTGTGAAGGCTTTCTGTGTCGTCCAGGATGGTCAACTGCAAGCTGCTCTACTTGGCTGCACTCTTGGGGTCTCCCTTCAGTCAGGAAATTTCCTTCTCTTTTGTCTTGTTTTAGATTGCCCTTGCTGCTGCTGCTGCTACTGCTGCTGCTTTTTTTTTTTTTTTTTTTTTGAGACAGAGTCTCACTCTGTCGTCAGGCTGGAGTGCAGTGGTGCAATTTCAGCTGACTGCAACCTCCACCTCCCGGATTTCAAGTGATTCTCTGCCTCAGCCTCCCAAGTAGCTGGGGCTACAGGCGCCTGCCACCACGCCCAGCTAATATTTTATTTTTAGTAGAGACGGGGTTTCACCATGTTGGCCAGGATAGTCTCGACCTCCTGACCTCGTGACCCACCCGCCTCGGCCTCCCAAAGTGCTGGGATTACAGGCGTGAATCACCGTGCCCAGCCCTTCTTTCTTCTTCTTCTTTCTTCCTCCTTCTACCTCCTTCTCCCTTTTTCTTCTTTCTTCTCCTTTCTTGTTCTTTCTTCTTCTTTCTTCTTTGTTCTTTCTTTTTTTTTAAGATGGTGTCTTGCTCTTGTCACCCAGGCTGGAGCGCAATGGCGTGATCTCAGCTCACTGCAACCTCCGCCTCCCGGGTTCAAGCGATTCTCCTGCCTTAGCCTCCCGAGTAGCTGGGAGTACAGGTGCCCGCCACAATGACCAGCTGATTTTTTTGTATTTTTAGTAGAGATGAGGTTTCACTATGTTGGCCATGACATTTTGGATGTCTGAATATATATATATATATATATATTTTTTTTTTTTTTCTCAAGCTACGAGTAGGACCTTTTTTTTTTTTTTTTCTCGAGACAGTGCCTTCTCACTGTCACCCATGCTGGAGTGCAGTGGTGCAATCTCGGTTCACTGCAGCCTTGACCCCTTGGCCTCTAGCCATCCTCCCACCTCAGCCTCCTGAGTAGCTGGACTACAAATGTGTGCCTCCACACCTGGCTAAGAAAATATCTTTATGCGACTTTTCCTCAGTCAATCATTTGACTCTGTAGAACACTATGTTAAATACTTTCTTAGGAATTTTGTAGGCATTTCTCTGTTGTCTTCTGGTTTTTAATTTGCTGTTGAGGAAGTAGATACCCTTCTGATTTGTGATCCTTTGTGTGAAGTCTGTTTTTAATTCTCAAAGGACTCACATAACCTTTTGTTATCATGTTTTTCTCCAGCATTTTGAAAACACCATGATGTGTGTCTTGGTGTGGATCTATTTTCATCCAGTGTGCTGGGCACTTGCTGGGACAGCTCATCGTCTCTGCAGTTTTGGGAATATTTTCCCTATTATTTATTTCATTTTTCTTCCCGCTGTTTTTTTCTGGTTCATCTTTCTGGGATCTTCTTGTGACTTTGGTGTTTGTGGACAGTCTTATTTTGTCCCTTTGCTTCACTTTTAGCTTTGTCTTTTTCTGACCCTTTTACTGAGCTTTCTTTGTTCTCATGTGTTCAGTTTTTAATTGCTTTTTTTTTGTTTTCTGAAAATTTTCTTAGTAGGATCTTGTTTTTGTTTTATGGTTCATTTTATTTTTCTTCAATTTCTTCTTTGAGGATGTTAATGATTTTTGTTTAAGGGACTTCTTCTTGTACAAGTTTCCTCAGTTGTTTTTTCCAGTTCATGGGAGGTGCACTTCACAGTAAAATTCACTCCTTTTAAATATAATTTTTAGTTTTGACAAGCACAGTCACGTAACAACCAACGCAATGAAAATATTGTTGGATTGTGTGGTCTTTTGTTCCCTATCTGCTCATTTCTTGTTTTTGTTTTGGATTTTTTTTTTTTTTTTTAAGACGGAGTCTCATTGTGACGTCCAGGATGGAGTGCAGTGGTATGATCTGGGCTCACTGCAACCTCCACTTCCTGGATTCAAGTGATTCTCTTGTCTCAGCCTCCAAGTAGATGGGAATACAGGCACCTGCCACCATACCTGGCTAATTTTTTTGTATTTTTAGTAGAGACAGGGTTTCACCATGTTGGCCAGGCTGGTCCCAAACTCCTGGCCTCAACTGATCTGCCCGCCTTGGCCTCCCAAAGTGCTGGGATTACAGGTGTGAGCCACTGTACCTGGCCCCTGTCTGCTCCTTTGAAGAGTGCTGGGCTACCTGATTGTCAGCCAGCTCTCAGGATGAGGATTGTCTGTCAGGTCATTACCTTGGGGAACTCCTGATGTCAGATCATTTGTCTTTCCTCTGGTTGGTCAGATGTCCTAGAGAAGGCTGCCCCATTTCTTTTTGGGAGGGGTATGCATGGCTACCCATGGCCTGGGAGTCAAGTAGGTAAAGAGGACTAGAAGATGTCTGTCAGTATTCTGGATGTAAACTTGCTTTTAATTCTCTTGTTTTCAATACAATACCTATGGTAGATGAGAGAAAGTGCCTACAACATTTTGCAGCATCTCCTGAACCTGGGCATGAACATGTGACTTGTTTGTCAGCCACCAAGTTCTGGGATAGCTGCTGTGCAGCAGTAGCTCACCGATAGGGTACCCTTGTCCTCAAATGTGCTTGGCCACCCAGTCCTAAGAGCAACATTTGACCTTCTCTAGAGAATCAGCATGCTGTTTTGGGAGTACAGAGGGAGGATTAGAGGTATGACAAGTTTTAGATTAGCCTTTCGACCAATCTTCTCTTTTTTTTACTCCTACTGTAACCACAATAGGTTTGTCACTTAACGCACACAGCAAATCAATACACAGAGACACTGGGTTGTAGCAGAGAAAGATTTAACCCTAGGGCCACCAATCAAGGAGACAAGAGGAATCCTCAAATCCATCTCCCTGAGTAGTTGGGGGCTGAGGATTTTAAGGGTTTTGGAATGGGTTGAAGTGTGGAGATGATTGGAAAGAGTGCAGGTTGAAGTCAAGGGACAGGAGATGAAGAAACAGTATTCTCATGCTGATTTTGTTCCTCTTAGCGGGGAAGAGGAGCTTCAAACTAGTTGATGTCAACTATTCAGCTGGAATTCAGGATCTGAAAAAATCATAAGCAATTCTTAAAAGCCTTATGATTCTAATTAATGTCAGAGATCCCATCTATAAGAACACTGGGGGATGCAATTAATTCTTAAAAGCCCATGACTCTAATGTCAGAAATTCTATCTATAGGAACAGTGAAGATACAAGTGATCAGTATCTAGAGCTACATGACTTTTGGTTACAAGGAAGTGGGCCAAAGTGCAGCCTGATTAATGCTTAATTATAACTATATTTTTGTTCAGAATTCATGTTAACCCTGTGAGGTTGGCTTCACATCCTGAAGTTGAAAATATCACTGCTTCCTGAAACTTTTGGGAGGTTCTGTGGTATTTTAGTTACTTCTTAGCTTTCTGTAGTACTGGCCTAGGTTTTTTGTTTCTTATTCCTGCATTTACCGTTGTCCATCAGTATTCCAGCTTTTAAAATTTGTTGCTGTTTTCTCCTCTTTTCTCCTCTTTGGTCAAGTTTATGCCTTTAAGAAAAAAATCCTTTATTGTAGTTTCAGGGAGGTTTTGAGAAGGAGCTGTGAAAGAAAAATAAATCTCAGGCCCCCACATCACTAAGCCAAGGGAAAAGTCAAGCTGGGAACTATGTCAGGCAAACCTGCCTTCCGTTTTCTTTCTAAATAAGATAGCTACAAAATTAAAAAGGTACATACCTCCCTCAAAATTTGCCTACAAGGAGATTCCTTGTGGACAAAAGACAGAACTCAAAGTCATCCCTCTGAGACTCACCTGAGACAAATCCATATCTGATTGCTTCCTCTACCCTATTGTTTATGTAAAAATGCAGATATTGAGCTAGACTAAATTGTGTATTCAGTGGATAGCGGCTGGAGAACTCAAAATAATGCAGTCTTTTGTCTATTATCTACTTGTGACCCGGAAGACCCCCTCACCACCTCAAGTTGTCCTGCCTTATCAGACTGAACCTAGGTATATCTGATACATATTGATCGATGTCTCATGTCTCCCTAAAACGTATAAAAGCAAGCTGTACCCTGACCACCTTGAGGCACATGTCAGGACCTCCTGAGTTTCTGTCATAGGCACATCCTTAACCTTGGCAAAATAAACTTTCTAAATTGATTGTGACCTGTCTCAGATACCTTTTGGTTTACAGAGCTGAGCTAAATGCAGGTGTTCAAACTGCCATCTTTACCTGGAAGTTTGACCGTGTGTTTTTAAGACAGCACTCCTCACCCAACTGTGTTTTATGGTAACAATTGATAACAGTGTATCCAGACTGGAAAATGCTGGCCCATTCCAGTTAATTGGGTGGAGGAGTCATTGAGAATTCACAGGGCCTTTTAAAATTCACTTGTTCAGGTTACTTTTTGTCCCACTCAAACATAAACTTATTTTTGTGTTAAGTTTAGCCAGATACAGTCTCCGGAAATGGTTGAAAGGAAGTCAGAATATTTTGTGGGGGCCAAGAGAAAACTTCCCGTTTGCCCTCTGAAGATTCACTGAAAATTACTGACAAAAGGCATACAAATGTGTTTGATCATTGTTTTAATGTGGCACAAGTGCCTTCAGCATGAAGATCCAAAGATCAGAGGAAACTCTTCATTTTTATGCTTAGGTTCATCAAAGTATGGACAGCCATGTAGAAATACAATTGGACAAAAAGGATATGATTTAATGCTAGTAGATACCAGCTAAATTGAGAAACCCAGCAAGACCCTCGGTTTAGATCCTTCCCGATCTCTGCAGCACTCCTTCCTTCTTGGTATGGGGCAGGACCGTCTTTGGAATGGGGGTCTTATGACCTACAGTCATACAAAGATAGGTGAGATAATTTCTTTATGTCCAGTTTTGGCATAGAAAGATGAGGGAGGGAGGAGGTTAGAGTAATATTGTTAAATTTTGTGAACCCCCAAAATGTGAGATAAGTCTCAGATAATTTAGAAAGTTTATATTGCCAAAGTTTAGGACACATGCCTGTGATACACTTCCGGAGGTCCTGATGACATGTGCCCAAGGTGGTCAGAGCACAGTTTGGTTTTATACATTTTAGGGAGACATGAGCCATCGGTCAACATATGCAAGATGAACATTGGTTTGGTCTGGAAAGGCGGGACAACTCGAAGCGAAGGCGGGAAGACTTGAAACAGGGAGGTAGCTTCCAGGTCATAGGTAGGTAAGAGACAAATGGTTGCATTCTTTTGAGTTTCTGATTAGCCTTTCCAAAAGAGGCAATCACATATGCATTTATCTCAGTGAGCAGAGGGGTGACTCAATCGAATGAGAGGCAGGTTTGCCCTAAGCAATTCCCAGCTTGAGTGACTTTGGGGCCCCAGATTTATTTTCCTTTCACATTTCCCCACTTTCTTTTAAAAAATCTTTTGGAGAAAGCATTTTAGAAGAAAATGAGTCTCTGGTTTCAGGTTTCTTCTGATCTCTCTTGGCTGGGATTGTTTATTCCTAGACAGGTAGGTCCTGAGTTTTTAGGAAAGTTCATTTTTAGCAGGTCGTGAAGTCTCATGTCCTATGAAGAGTAAATAGGGGGAGGAAGGGAGAAAAGCAACAACAAACAAAAGAACAATCCTGGAAAACTGATGTAGGCCACATTGCTCTAAAGTCCATACATTAGTAGACAGGTATGAAAGTGGCTTATGTATGTAAATAGGTTGCTGTTGTTTTCTTCTAAAGTTTAAGTTGTCTAGCTTCAGTTTGCAGGACTTTATGAAAGCACAGTTCAGTTTTCAGTGACTCCAAATTTGGAACAGTGGGGAAAAAAGAAGGGGGAAAAAAAAAAAGCCTGAAGACATTATTTTGTAGGGTTGTAGCCAAGAAAAATTAGAATTTGGTTCAAGTTGTAGAAAATAGTAAAATTGAAAAAATGTAGGCAAGACTGGAATGTAACAACAGGTGTGCTATAGTTTTTGAAACAATTTTTCTCTAGTTTCCCATTTTTACTAAAGACAAATCATGGTAGGACTGATTTGCATTATTTTACTTGGCCTTATTATTTGTATACAGTGCAGCAAGAATGATAATTACTTTTTTTACATAGGCTTTTAAATTGGCTTTAATGGAACTTTGTTCCATAGAAGGAATCTCAGATAAGACTCCTTTTTTTGAGCTGAGCCCATCCATTGTGGATTTGTACCATCAAATACCTATGAGCTGGGTGAATTCCTTTCCTCTTGAGGTTCCAAGATAAACTTGGGCCTCCTGGGCCTGTCAGAAAGTGACATTCTTTACTTACCACAAGTCAGGAACCCTGTACTGGGACTGTGTAGACAAAGGTATAAGGTCAGTTTTTCCAACGGCCTTTTATTGACTCCATAAGTCAGTTTGATTTCTTTATGGAAGACACACCATTCAGGTTAAAGTGTTGGTAAAATAACCAGTTTATTTAATTGTGCCCCATTGCAAATACAGATTCTTATTGCACTTATGCAAATAACTGTATTGTCATAAGGTAAGAGGAGTCACCAATACTCCCCAAATTTTGTAGAAATCAGGTAGAGAAAAACAGGTATGCCCCAAATTTGGTTCATAACAGTATACTTTACTAAATTGTTAAAAGCTATAAATAGCTTAAAAGAAGTTTTTGACTCTGAAAAATAAAAGAAAGGATCAGCAACGTCTTAAGCAAAACGTAAAAAAGATTACTTCAGACTTCTATTAGTTTAGTCCATGCAGTTAATTCCTGTTCTGCTTGATATTCATGAATATTTCAGCTCTCTGAGTCCTGAAAGTTTTTTCTTTATTCTGATGTTACAATCTCCAAAGTTATGAGAAACTTGTATTCAAGAGCACCTGTTAAGAGTTTTATAGCTCATTATAAAGCCACCTTCTAAAGAGGACTAAACAAGACAACAGTTGTCATAGATGACAAAAAGTTTTAGGGCAGCCACAGTCAAAGACACAATTGAGAAGGAAATTTGTTACCTCTGTGGCACATAGTAATTTAACATAACAATTATAATTATTACTGATAACATATATTAAGTCATATCAGAATTATAGGAGTTTCCCATAATTTTGGAACACATACTAATAACATTTATACAAATACAGCCCAGAGAAAAGCAAACACTATTTCATAAATGACAATGCTTCCTGTATAATTTTTATACCAAATAAGCCAAATTATGTCATTGGATTTTAGGGAACCTGGTATCTTAAAGATTTAATTAGGTCAGAAAAAGGCATAATTTATAATTTGATTTTGGAAATATTGTCAAATATCAAAGGTTTAAAACACTTGATATCACAAAAGAGGATCACAGCTCATTGTAAAAGAAGTCATTCATTTAACCAAAGTGATAACCTAAGGATTAAAAAAAAAAAAAAAGTCAAAAACCTTTATTTTTTAAAAGAGGAAACTTAATTTTCCAAACAATAAGCCCTAATAAAAACATGAAGCTAATTAAATTTGTTTTCCAAAATTTATAAACAATTTATAACATTTTAATCTTGAACATAAGATATAACTTCCATAAGCCTTTGATAAACTTTATAACCTTTATTAAGGAGTCGGTTAATGCCTCAAGATAACCTTGCTCATCTGACACAGGTGCCCATATGCTGGTCTTGCATCAGTGTGCTTTTGACATTAATGATTTATTTATAGTGAAACTGAACTTATTTTATCTCTCAAAATTGGCTCTGACAATCTCACACACCCACCTCTTCCATGATAGTCCCTTGGCCTTGAGGAGTTGAATAGCTTTAATTTCTGGCCTGTGTCTCAGTAATGCAGTTTATTTTGATTGACATCTTTTATGGGATCTGATGATGAGGCTTTCATTGCTGTCAGTATTTAAGATTTCACAAGACTTGGTATCCTTTTCAGACTCAGGAGTCAAAGCCCTGTAACTTAATATTACAAGAACTTGACTAGCCTGGCTAACACGGTGAAACCCCGTCTCTACTAAAAAAATACAAAAAACTAGCCGGGCGAGGTGGCAGTCGCCTGTAGTCCCAGCTACTGGGGAGGCTGAGGCAGGAGAATGGCATAAACCCGGGAGGCGGAGCTTGCAGTGAGCTGAGATCCCGCCACTGCACTCCAGCCTGGGCGACAGAGCGAGACTTCGTCTCAAAAAAAAAAAAAAAGAAAAAAAAAATATATATATATATATATATTACAAGAACTTTAAAAGCACATACAAAAAGATACATGGATGTAATAACCTTAATTAAAAAAAAAAAATAGTCTCAGTTTTTTTCCTAAGCAAACCAAAACTTAATGCCATAGGAATTATTTCCATAAAACGTAAAATCTGTTAGGCCAGTTACAGAATATTATATTGGAAGAAAACATTTCCTTTAGACCTTTAAGAAATTATTGTTAGCATCAGGCCACAACAAATAGAACTTGAGGGAAAAAAAACTTATATGAGCTGAAAATGAGTTGGAGAGCATTACTTTGCTCCTTTTAAAAGGGGAGAGAAAACTGAAAATGGTGAGATGCAATAAATGTCAAACTTCTAAAACAAAATTAAAAAAATATAAATTATTTTAAAATACGTTATTAAATATATTTTAAATATATAGAAATATATTTAATAGTTATGAGATACCATCTCACACTGGTTAGAATGGCTATCATTAAAAAGTCAGGAAACAACAGATGCTAGAGAGGATGTGGAGAAATAGGAACGCTTTTACATTGTTGGTGGGAGTGTAAATTAGTTCAACCATTGTGGAAGACAGTGTGGCAATTCCTCAAGGATCTAGAACCAGAAATGCCATTTCACCCAGCAATCCCATTACTGGGAATATACCCCAAGGATTATAAATCATTGTACTATAAAGACACATTCTCATGTATGTTTATTGCAGCACTATTCACAGTAGCAAAGACTTGGAACCAACCCAAATGCCCATCAATGATAGACTGGATGAAGAAAATGTGGCACATATACACCATGGAATACTATGCAGCCATAAAAAAGGATGAGTTCATGTCCTTTGCATGGACATGGATGAAGCTGGAAACCATCATTCTTAGCAAACTAACACAAGAACAGAAAACCAAACACTGCTTGTTCTCACTCATAAGTGGGAGTTGAACAATGAAAACACATGGACACAGGGAGGGGAACATCACACACTGGGGCCTGTCAGTGGGTGAGGGGCTAGGAGAGGAATAGCATTAGGAGAAATAGCCGATGTAGATGATGGGCTGATGGGTGCAGCAAACCACCATGCCATGTATATACCTATGTAACAAACCTGCATGTTCTGCACATGTATTCCAGAGCTTTAAGTATAATAAAAAAACACATTTAATAATTATACTTTAATATACATAAATAATTATATTAATGTAATTATATTTTATAAATATATTAATTATATTAATGTAATTGTATTTTAATATAATTAGTATAACTAATATATAATATAACATATTAGTATATTTTATTACTATAATTAATATATGTTAATATATAATAGATGTATTTTTTATATCTATTATATATATATATACACACACACACACACACGCACATGTATGTTTATTGCAGCACTATTCACAATAGCAAAGACTTGGAACCAGCCCAAATGCCCATCGGTGATAGACTAAAGAAAATGCGGCGCATATACACCGTGGAATGCAGCCATAAGAAAGGATGAGTTCATATAATATATATTATGTAATTATAATTATGTATTGAAACATGATTATGTATTAATAACATTAAATATATCTTTACATATATTTATTTTAAAGCATAATTAAAATCTCTAATTATTAAGAGTAAATCCCTTAAGAAATCAATCCCTTACTGTTCTAATAAATTCTTAGTATATAAATGGCTTTTTAAAATAGCAAACCCAATCTCCAGAAAGACCATTATCATTTCCCTTTAATTATAGACAGCTTGATCATGTAAAATTTTTTTTTTTAATCCTTTTATTGTGCCTTAGACTCCTCATGACATGCTTGGACTTTCTGGTTTGTCCTGAACATACCTCTTTCTTAAACAACCAGTCATATTATTCTAGGTCCAAATTAATCATACAAGATTTTTTCTCATATAAAATTATTTCTCTTTAAGCTTTTTCACCAAAAAAAACCCCTTTATTTCTATAGCTTTCTTTACATCTCTCTTATTTTGTGGTTCCTTTTACCTTGTTTTATACATAACCTTAAAAAAAGCTTTGAATCAGACAAAAAGTGTTCACCTTTTTAAGGGCACTTTTTTTAGAAAGAATGTTTTCCTACAATATATTTTTATTGGAAAATATCCAAATAATGAAATATCTATAATTTAATATAACTTTTGATTCTAAATTATGACAAGTTTGTATACAAGTATTTGTCGCATTACATTGACTTAATTGTTTATCTAGATTATGAAAAGTTTGGTAGTCATTATTTAAAGTTATGAAACTCTCCATTGCAAAATTCTGAGACAGTGAAGAAGATAGGACCTAACTGACTATCTTGCTTCTACCTTTATGCTGTCCTTGTTCATTACTGGTCTTTGGGAGGAATTTAGTTTGTAATTTAGCTTTGAAACAAAGACGATAACAGTCCTTTGTCTCATCTGCCATTATACAAGCCATGGTCAAATCCTCTCTGTAGTGTACAAGGTAATCTCTGGTACTCCACAGCCAGAGTTCAGGTCACGCAATACAGGAAAACAGAGCTTTAGACCTAAGAAGAATCTGCCCATGACTCTTGAAACCCCACAGAGAAAACAGAGCACCCCAACTGTGGTGAGTGGCACCTTTGTTCTGAATTCTTTAAAGGAGTTCAAGTCATTATAAACATCTAGACTTTTTTTGGTACTGCAGATGGCAAAGGGGGAAGGAGAAGTATAGGGTGGAAGAAAAGTCAATGAAAGAACTTTTTTTTTTTTAAAGACAGGAAGCAAACACAGAAACCAAGTGCATAGTTTTTTTGTTTGTTTGTTTTTCCCTCTTTTGCAGCTGCGAGGAACTTTAGCCAAAGTAGAAAGGGTTTGTTACTCATAATTTGGAATTCTTACTTGGATTTGATCAAGTCCGGTAGAGTTGGTCAAATCTGTTGGGAGAAAGACTGCAACAAACAACAACAAAAACGCTGACAATATGAACACTGAGTGCTCTAATGGTAAGGAGAAATTAAAACCAACTGGTTGTTAAACTTTAGACAAGATAAAACTTCAATTCAGCTACTTACCTAGGGATGGGTTTCAGGCTAAAGAGTGCTTTCTACCGCCCTAGAAGCAGGAGAAAAAAAACAAAAAAACTTGAACTCATATTCCCTGCTGGGAGCAAGGTCAAACTCCATAAAGGAGTTACTTGCCTTCCATCGTCGTGGAAACAGGAAATCTTGCCTGCCTTGCCTTCCTTTCTGGAAGCAAGTAAAACTCCAAAAAAAAAAAAAAAAGAGGGATGGGTTGTACAGCAAAACAAACTTTAGATTTTTGACCAGATTTGGGGAGATCAGGGATTCTCGGGAGGGTGTACTCCCAGACCTCAGCAAATTGTCCTGTTGGTTTGAGCCATAAAATTAGCTCATGCTGGTCCCAGGCACTGATAGGAGATTTGTCAAAGGTCAGGGGCACCTCTACTCAGAATTCTCTGTGGTTACCAAAATGTCAGCCCTGAAAATCTGAGACAGGTTTCAGTTAATTTAGAAAGTTTATATTGCCAAAGTTGAGGGCACGTGGTTGTGACACGCCTCAGAAGGTCCTGATGACATGTGCCCAAGGTGGTCAGAGCACAGTTTGGTTTTGTATATTTTAGGGAGACATGAGGTGTTAATCAGTATATGCAAGATGAACATTGGTTTGGTCTGGAAAGGTGGGACAACTCAAGCAAAGGCGGGAAGACTTGAAGCTGGAAGGGGGCTTCCAGGTCATAAGTATATAAGAGACACATGGTTGCATTCTTTTGAGCATCTAATTAGCCTTTCCAAAGGAGGCAATCAGATACGCATTTATCAGAATGAGCAGAGGGTTGACTTTGAATAGAATGGGAGGCAGGTTTGCCCTAAGCAGTTCCCAGCTGGAGTGGTTATGGGGCCTCAAGATTTATTTTCCTTTCACGGTTTTATGTGTGGCTTTGGGGAAAGGGAAAAGGAAAGTGGTTGTGGTTTCTGTGACCTGCCTTGGGGAGGAGGGATTCTAGTTTCTATGGCTATCCTCAGGAGAGCATGAGGGGCCAGAGTCAGGAGGGCAGAATAAATTGAAAGGAACTTTTGCTTCTGAAGATATTTCTTTCTTTTTTCTTTCTTTTCTTTCTTTCTTTTTTTGTTTTATTTTGTTTTGTTTTTTTGAGACAGAGTCTCACTCTGTCACCCAGGCTGGAGTGCAGTGGTGTGATCTTGGCTCACTTCAACCTCCACCTCCCAGGTTCAAGTGATTCTTACGCTTCAGCCTCCCTAGTAGAAGAGATTACAAACATACGGCACCACACCCAGCTAATTTTTTTGTATTTTTAGTAGAGATGGGGTTTCACCATATTGGCCAGGCTGATCTCGAACTCCCAACCTCAGGTGATCCACCCACCTGGGCCTCCCAAAGTGCTGGGATTACAGGAGTGAACCACCGTGCCCGGCAGCTACTGAGGATGTTTCTGAGGCTTTTATTTTGGGGTATCCTGAGCCCCAACAGTTTCATGCCCTACTTTTTAAATAAGTAAACCTGTAGGGATTTAAATGATTTTGGTGGATTTGGTGGATTAAAATTAAAGGCCTTTAATTTTAAAGATAGAAGGTAAAGAAGAAGGTAAAGCACTTGAAAGCCAGAACTGGTTTAAACCAAAAACAGCATTTATTGCTCACTCTGCCCTCAGTTCTACCTTGATTGGGTAGTAGAAGGGAAAATGTTTACACTTCTACTATGTAAGCACCACAAAACCTGAAAACCATATTTTGTGAAATAATAGAACACATTTTCAGGTTTTATTGTCAAACTAAGGGAAAACAGAAGTACCGTTAGCCTGCCAAGTGCCACTGTCCCTAATCACAAGAGACATTTAGAGGTACCAGCTGTGGGATTTGCTTCTTGCCTTTCTTCAGAATCACAAGCTAATCATTAGCTTTCCTGCTCCTTGCACTTTCCCGAGCTCTGGCCAGAAGATGCAGGCAGAGGTGTTTACATGCTCCAGAAACCTTTTTCCTTGCCTGTTAGAAGCTTCTGGTGTCTAGCAGTTGCAGATCTCAGTGGAGCACCAGAGGCTGCATATGCTCACTGAGCCAGTAGTGGGTCAAAACCCTCATGCTGTTTGTTAAACTCCATGCATCAGTTTGCCAAGGCTTCCATAACAGGGTTCCACAGACTGAGTAGCTTAAAAAAAAACCAGAAATGTATTGTCTGAGAGTTCTGGAGGCTAGAACTCCGAGATAAAGGTGTTGGCAGAACTGGTTCTCTGAGACTGTGAAGGAGAATCTGTTCTGTGCCTTCCTCCTAACTCTCTCAGTGGGTTGCTGATATCCTTTGGTGTTCCTTGGCTTGTAGGTCCATCCCCCTGATCTCTGCCTGCATGTTCACATGTTGTTCTCCCTGTGGGCCTGTTTGTTTCTGTGTCAAAATTTCCGCTTTTAATAAGGACACCAGTTACATTGATTTAGAGCTTACGCTAATGGCCTCATTTGAATTTGATTACCTCTCTAAAGACCCTGTCTCCATAAAACATCCCATTCTGAAGTACTGAGGCTTAGAACTCCAATAGATCTTTTTTGGGGGGAACACAATTCAACCTAACATTCAGGAAGGATGAGGCCCACACTGTTTGTAATCAACTTCTCTGTAGAGCTGCTGGACCACTCCTGCAGGGAGGCAAGTCACAGATGGGGAGAAGGAAGAGTTGGAGAGCTTGCTGATAGGAACAGGCTTAAAGTGTTCTGTCCTAGTGCGATCTTGAAGTCGCTGCACAGGGGCCCAGACTTCAGTTGTCCATTTTAACAAACTGGCAGAATTTCTGAGACCCGTGTTGTGAATTGGGGCACAGAACTGTTTTAAGGGAGTACAGATGTTCCTCTTGTGTTGTTGCTTATTGTCTGTTGGGGAAGATGGGAGAGTCTCAGGGCTTGCAGAGGTTGAGGGTGGAGTACGGGGGTATGCAGGGGAATCACAGAGGGCCTCCCAGCTGCAGAAATAGACAGTGCTTACCGAGCAGGCCGTTTTCATGTGCCAGGCTTTGGTCAGGTACTAGGCTGGGTGGCTGGTGGTTGTGGTGAGGAGGCGTAGCTCAGTTGGTTGTGGTGATCATTTAAGGCAAGCTTGTCCAACCTGTGGCCCAAGATGGCTTTGAATGTGGTCCAACACAAGTTCATAAACTTTCTTAAAACATTGAGTTTTTTTGTGATTTTTTTTTTTTTTTTTTAAGCTCACCAGCTATTGGTAGTGCTAGTGTATTTTATGTGTGGCCCAAGACAATTCTTCCAATGTGATCCAGGGAAACCAAAAGGCTGGACACCCGTGATTTAAGGTATATACATTTATATAAGAATATAGAGGCCCTTGTGCATGGAGAGTGTGTGTTACTATCTTCGGTGTCTGGTGTGGTGCCTGGCACTCCACAAATGTTCAAAGAATTAATTCTGCATTCACGTATGCAATATTTTATAAGTATATGGTAGAGAAGAAGTGGAGATAATGTGCCTTTTAGGGGAAGGAGAGCCAACTCCTTGTCTAGGACACAACACCTATTTTTAAAATGTCCGTATCAGTTAGCAGTGTGGTTTTTGTTTGTTTGTTTTGTTTTTGAGACAGAGTATTGCTCTGTCGCCCAGGCTGGAGTACAGTGGCACTATCTTGGCTCACTGCCACCCTCCACCTCCTGGTCTCAGGTGATCCTCCTGCCTCAGCCTCCTGAGTAGCTGGGATTACAGGTACACACCATGATGCCCAGCTAATTTTGTATTTTTAGTAGAGACGGGGTTTCACCATGTTGGTCAGGCTGGTCTTGAACTCCTGGCCTCAACTGATCCACCTACCCTGGCCTCCGAAGGTGCTGGGATTACGGGCATGAGCCACCGTGCATGGCTGTTAGCAAAGCGATGTGTTAATGATTGGTTTAATACCCTGTGTGTGTGTGTGCGTGCACGCACGTGTGTGTGCGTGTGTGTGTGTGTGTGTATGTATGCGCGCTTGCGTGCATGTGTGTGTTTGTGTATGTGAGAGAGAAGAGCATGCCACTCTGCAGCCTTACGCCTGCCCTCCTTCTGCAACATTCTTTATAAACTAATTTCAGAGGTGTCATGTCATCACCTCCACTTTGTGCCATTGGTCACTCACACAGACCAATTCTGGGACAGTGGGAAGTGATGACCCAAAGGGATGAATGTCAGGAGGTTAGGATTATTGGGGCCATCTAAGAGGTCATTTTCCAATGTTTTTATAGTCTCAGATCTGAAGTTAGGATGGTTTCTCTAATACTACTTTTACTTTTTTAAACTTTAAAGTTCAGGGGTACATGTGCAGGTTTGTTATATAGGTAAACTCATGTCGTGGGGGTTTGTTGTACGGATTATTTTGTCACTGAGGTGTTAAGCCTAGTACCCATTAGTTATTTTCCCTGATCCTCTCCTTCCTCCCACCCTCCACCCTCTGTCCTTCAGTCAGCCCCAGTGTGTATTGTTGCCCTCTATTGGCTCCCACTTATAAGTGAGAACATGTGGTATTTGGTTTTCTGTTCCTGTGCTAGTTTGCTAAGGATAATGGCCTCTGGCTCCATCCATGTTCCTGAAAAGGACATGATCTCTCTTTGTTTTTGTTTTTAATGACTGCATAGTTCTAATAGTACTTTTGGAGAAATCTAAGAATTAAGAAATAATCTAGCAATACTATTTTTGCTGTTTTCCTTTACAGTATATATTTCTCTTTAATAAGTACAAAAGCATAAGTTTTTTTTTGAACTTGCTTATTCAGCCGGCATTTTATTTTAGCTTTTTATTATGGAAAATTTCAAAGTTTAGAAAGGAGAGAGAACTATAAAATTAACTTCCATGTACTCAGTACCCAGTTTCAATAATTATCAATTCACAGCCAATCCTGTTTCATCCATACCTAAATATCCCCCTGACTCTTATTTAGAAACAAATTCCAGGCATAATATCATTTCATTGTATATATTTCATATGTCTCGCTGAAAAATAGGGAGTCTTTTAGACATCACAATACTAAAAAATAAAAGCAATAATTTCTAATAACATCAATACTTTTTAATAACATCATATCTGGGGTTCAGAGTTTTTTTATTGTCTTATCCTTTAAAAATATATTTTTTAGTTTGTTTGAATTTGGCTCCAACATTACAATTTTCAAGATCTTTATGTTTTAGTCTTAGAGTCTTAGGATTTTAGATTAGAAAGTTGACTTCGGTCATTTCATCTGTCCCTACCTTTTTATAGATGAGAAAAATTGCCAAGGGTCACAGGGCTGGCTCATTTAAGATTGGAACCTGGACCTTCTGATTCTTAAACTCAGGTGCTTTTTGTTTTAAGAAACGTTTGGTTTCTGTGCATTATAAACAAGACATGAATATAAACCCACATCGCTAGGACTTGGGTGTTCAAACATGAAGGTTTGAGGTTCCTTTGTTCCAGCTACGAATCCTGCTCAGAGCCATGTGTTGGCTGTAACCAGTGTTCTCCCCTTTTGTCACCTTTTTAAAAAGATTAGCTCTGAAGCATGACTATAAAGTCAATGGTGCTGACTTTTTCACAAGCATCCTAAATCTCTCCCAGTCTAGTGTGCTAAATTTGCTGACTTCCTCACTTAGTCTTTTTGGTTTCTGGCATTTTTAAGTGTATATATTCTGTTCCTCATATTTACTTAACAGTGTGGGCTGGAAATCACTCCGTGTCCATTCATAGTGATCTTCCTCAGTCTGTTTTTATACTATTGGATTGTTTTAAAAGCTTTTCTAAAATGTTATGGATTTGGTTCTATGTTAGGAACTTTTTATCGCACTTGTTTTGCCAGAAGCTTTAGGATGCCATGGCATTCTCTTTTGTCACAAGTCCCTGATGAGGAGCTCTTAGCTTCGCATTGGAACAGGGTCTTTGCTGTGCCGAGGAGGAGCTCTTAGCTTCTCATTGGAACAGGGTCTTTCCTGCGCTGTTTGCCTTTGTCCAGCTCCCAGGTTGGATCAGCAGTTAGTTTTGCCATTCATGGGGCTAGATCTCCTACCTCTTGGAGGGCCATGCTGGGCTTTGGGAGCGAGCTTGGGCAGGACTTGGGACACTTAAATCCAGAAGAATTCTGAGAATCCTTGCCATGAACTCAGGCAAATGTTCATGGTTGCTCTTCCCTGTCCCCCGCAGGCCCGCCAGCTCATCCTGCAGTATGGCTTGACCCTCAGTGACCTGGATCGACACCCAGAGGTAA